>NC_079166.1:82103491-82418491 GCF_947568905.1 Ostrea edulis | reverse complement strand
ATATATATATATATATATATTCATCGTGATTAGGACACTGTGTATCTTTAATTAAATTGGTAACCCTATTTCAGCATTGTTGTTCTCTAGACTTTTTTTTCTATGGAGAAGGGAGGGGGGGGGGGGTGTAAACCAACTAGGAGTCCAGTATACTGTTATATACTTTGGAGTGGTGACAAAAGTGAGTATTTGTTTTTATTTTTTAGCTCACCTGAGCTGAAAGCCGTCCGTCCGTCCGTCTGTAAACTTTCCATATTTTCAACTTCTTCTCAACAACCACTGGGCCAATTTCAACCAAAGTTGGCACAAAACATCCTTAGGTAAAGGGAATTCTAAATTGTTAATATAAAGGGCCAGGCCACCGTCCAAGGGGAGATAATCAAGAAAAGGTAAAAATAGAGTAGGGTCATTAAAAAATCTTCTCAAGAACCACTGGGCCAGAAAAGATGAAATTTATAGATAAGCTTTATTAGGTAGTGAAGATTCTAAATTGTTAAAATCATGGCCCCCGGGGGTTGGATGGGGCCACAATAGGGGATCCAAGTTTTACATACAAATATATAGGAAACATCTTTAAAAATCTTCTTCTCAAGAACCACTGAGCCAGAAAAGTTGAGATTTATATGAAAGCTTCCTGATATAGTGCAGACTCAGGTTTGTTAAAATCCTGGCCTCCGGGGGTCGGATGGGGCCACAAGGGGGATCAAAGTTTTAAATACAAATGTATGGGGAAAATCTTTAAAAATCATCTTCTCAAGAACCACTGAGCCAGAAAAGCTGATATTTACATGAAAACTTTCTGACATAGTGCAGAGTCAAGTTTGTTAAAATCCTGGCCTCCGGGGGTCGGATGGGGCCACAAGGGGGATCAAAGTTTTAAATACAAATGTATGGGGAAAATCTTCTCGAGAACCACTGAGCCAGAAAAGCTGAGATTTATATGAAAGCTTTCTGATGTAGTGCAAATTCAGGTTTGTTTAAATCATGGTCCCCGGGGGTCGGATGGGGCCACAATAGAGGATCAAAGTTTTACATACAAATATATAGGGAAACTCTTTAAAAATCTTCTTCTCAAGAACCACTAAGCCAGAACAGGTGATATTTACATGAAAGCTTTCTGACATAATGCAGATTCAAGTTTGGTAAAATCCTGGCCCCCGGGGGTCGGATGGGGCCACAATAGGGGATCAAAGTTTTACATACAAATATATAGGGACAATCTTTAAAAATCATCTTCTCAAGAACCACTGAGCCAGAAAAGCTGATATTTACATGAAAGGACAAGGTACGTTTGGGGCCAAATTTAGCCCCGCGTTCAAATTAAATGATATTCCTCAAAATTCTTTCATATGGTGTATACTTCCATAAGATGGTCATGATGTCTTCGTAAAAAGCTTTACTTATGTATAATACATATGGAAATAGAGTATAGTTTACGATAACGTTGTGCCATTTTGACGTTACTTTATGCGACGTCATAAACAAAGCTATGTCATGAACTCAATATGAAAATAATCCAATTTATATCGCCATATGCTCAAAGTTTTATTAAACAAATGTGCACTACGATTTTTATTTGAAAAGTTTAATTGATTTTTTCCGAAAGTTTTAATCAATTGTAGATGATTCGATGCGGCGGATGCTGTGATTTGAAGGACGATTAGTGTAATTGTATCTAAGAATTGTAGAGCAACCCATATATATTCATTCAATTTTAACCTTGTATTTACATTTGCATCCAGTTTGCATTGTTTTAATCTAAATTAAATGAATATCATATTTGTACGTAGCGCGTTGTTACCTTCAGTTATTCTTTTGTGTATATGTACACTTTGTTCTTTTTTTTTCCGAGCGCACTAAATGTTTTCAGCGAAGGAACACGCACTAACCAATGCTACATTGGATTGTACATGTAGTAAAAAGAACAAGAAATTCATTCAGAATATATGTGAAAGAAATATTATAAAACGAACTTGAAAAGTTTGGGTTTTTTTTTAATTCAACACACGACAATGGGACCGAATGTGAACTTTATAGGATGTGATATGATTTACAAACAATGTGATAAGTTCTACACAAGAGATGACACTGACACCTAGTCTGGTCCCCCTTCCCACAATTCCGTTCGCGCACTCTCTACATCAATTGTGGGAAGGACCTAACAAAAAATAATCATGTCGGTATTATATTCAATGTTGTAGCATATACACTTGCATCTATTTACACTCTTTATTTGAAAAAAAAAATACCCATACAGGCTCCTGACAATTACCTTTGTATAACAAATCTTTCAATGCATAAGTATTTACGTAAAGGAAAAAAGTTTGAATCATAAATCATATTTATTGTCTCAAACCACGTCCGAAGTCCGCATGGGAGAGGAACGTATATTTTTAATCCCCCCCCCCCCCCTCTACCTTTTGATACATGCCAATTTAGTCGGAGATATGAAAACAACCTTAGTTTCCCTGTCTAATAAATCATTCAACAATTCCTTTTCGGCCAGTTTCTAATGATGAATGAAGCAGAGACTGTCTATTAACAGTACCAAAGTCAATCACTATGACAGTGCATCAGCATATATAATGCCGTCAGTCAAAGATATTTATATTTTCCAGCAATTGTCAAAATAATGAAAGGTTTAAGATCTAATCAGTTTTTGACACTAAGTTTTTTCACTATACTAGTGAAAAGGACTACTAGAATCTATAATTTACTAGTCCTGCTGATTTGTGACTAGTCCGGCTGCTGAAAGTAGACGGCCGAGTCGCGATGCGACGAGGGGAAGAGTGCGGGAGGGGCTTGTCCCTTCTTAAAGAGGGTGGGGGTCCGGGGAAAAATCAAAATCTAGATGCAAATTGTTCATTTGAGGCAAATAAATGAAAATTTTATGACCAAATCTAGCCTCTTTTTCCTGATTCTCTCATCAAACCATCATATTTATGCTTGAATATCATGAAGAATACGTCGATGTGTAGCATAGTACCGTATTTTGTCGAATATGATATGCATTTTTCCAAGGATTTTTGGTGTGAGAAAGGGGTGCGCATTGTTTACCAAATAGTTTTTTTTCAGGTGAAACTCGGCGGTTAAGTAATGTTTTACTCGGAGACATATCGTATGCTTGTTCACCTAATCGATCTCAAGAAAATTACTACCGAACGTGAAATTGTAGAAAATGTTTTACTTAACAATATGTAAATAATTAAATTATTATAAAACAGCCAATTAAGCTTCATTCGATCTTACATTCATATTAGATATTCATCATCGTGCGAAAGTGTCATGATATCATCAGACCGTGACCATGACCAGCACGTGTTTTTCGAAGATATCATTGTGTACAAGGACTTCGTCACTTGATTTTGTCAGACACCTATTCAGGTTACTTTCTGCATGCTGCACGATTTCCATGGATCTGGGAATATGCGGTTTTCTTTTGTAGTACATGACACGTGACTGATGTACTTCATTTATCTAAATGCAGCGAAATTTCGGAGAGTTATGTTTGAATTCTTCATTTCACTACCGTCCCCAAATAATGGTAGTGTACGATTACAACACATTGAACAATTGTTCAATACTTTTACTTTATTTCTATAACGTCGGCTATTTGAATTATTTGAAGTTTAAACAAAGAAAATATCGAGTGTTCAAACTTTAATGCTACAAAATATCATGCTTTGCTAAAATTAATATATTATTACCGCGCTGTATCCAAATTCCTTTGTTTTGTTGAGAACTTACATTATTTCCACAAAGATATTTTTAAAAAAGCCAAGAATACTGCTTGGTTAGAATGTTTACATTAATCACCGGTAATTATGTAAATTGGGAAAAAGATATCAAACAATCGTTCCAGTTTTATACAAATGATAATATTGTGCTCTGGTTTAGTCCTCATTACTTTGAGCACAAATTACATGCAACTTTAATTCCAGAGAGGAGGGGGTGTCCGGACCTCCACTCTAGATCCGCGCACGATTCGGATATAGTCATTAAGCGGTGTTTTGTGCACATGCCACTAAATGCTAAGTGACCGACGGTGGGTGGGATGGTTAGAGTGTAAATGCAGGAAAAGAAAGTTCTCCTTATGTGTGAAAATCGCGTTCTACTACTTCAACACCAGTTCCACGATTTAATGATGAAACTAGTAACCAATGACTAGCTATCATGCATTTTTAAATAAGACTATGTCACAGAACACGTGCGTCAGTTATCGACAAATGTAAGGCGATTCTATAAACAAATAATTATTACAGCGACGTAGTAACAGGGGAATTTGGCCCACACATTCTTTTGTTTTGAGAATGTAGTTTTTACATGCGAATTTTGATTTAACAACCCCCAACCCCCAACCCCCCTCCCGAGTCGTTTCTACTAAAAATGTTTTCTTAAGAAATGTGTGTTGTTTTTTGTTTTTGTTTTTTGTTTTTTTTGTTTTTTTTTTACATGTAATGATCGGGGTTCACCGGGTTTTGTCCTCTTGGAACACACAATACCAGCGTATACTTTATCTTTTAGCTTACAAATGAGTAATAATTTAGATATCTAGATACTACATCGTTCATCTATCAACTACCAACATTCACTCTTATAGCAAGGTAGATGCGAATATTCCATTACCATATATATCATGGAGTAACCTCTCCTAAATGAGTTCGACAACTTTGTAATATAAACGACAGATCGATGAAGTTGGAATTGTTTTAATAGGAAACATGCATGTCATAAAACTACGGGTACTGCAGCATGTAAATAATGAACAATATATTGTAATGAATTGATTTTCAAGTGTATATATTTATAGCCTGTATGTTTGACTTGCTACTAATTCAATTTTTACAGGGAAAATATAACCGAATTTTGCATTCGAACTCTCGCACTATTGTGCTCTGATATAAAGGTACCGATTAATCTATCGCGCTTTCATTTTCGATATTATTAAACTTTTTATTTTATAATCAAAGATTGCATTCGGTTGCAGACGTGCATTATTTTTTTGTTTTAAAAAGCCAGGCCAAAGCCATAATAAAATTCTTACTTAATAACATGCATATTATGTATCATGAGTGGGTTTTTTTATTCCGATGGACAATAATTAGATGTGTCTGACATATTACTTAATACAATATTAGAATAGCATTTGAAATTGCACATGCAACATGCCCAATAAGTTATAATTAACCTACATCTACGTTAGAATATTATGACTGGCAAGGCATACTTAGACATGTATTTAGATACGCATTGTAGCCGCCCCAGTATATGCACACCAATTTAGAGGAATAATTCATATCATTAACTATCTATGATAAAAAAGAATATGTGATTGAACTTTGACATGTGTTACATTAATTGCGTTGATATCATTGCGTATCTATATCGAACATAAAACGAGTAAAATTGAATCGGAAATATCTGTGTCGAAGATTCCAATTCTCTGATTACACACTACCTTCTTCAATGCAAACTACGTAGAGTCTTATCAAATTTAATATGCTGTACATATGCATATTATTTATTCATTAAACTTGTATATATGAACACCATCAACGTTGAAATTTGTATTACAGATGAACTCGGGAAATGGTTAAACGTTAAATTTAATAGTCAGCTCATTTACCAACCAAGTCGAAATTTTGCTCATTACTGACTTTCAACATGATTAATTTGTACACAAAATATCTTTGTGGTTGTTGCATGTGCTCTATCTTAAAAATGGTTTCAAAGGCATAAAAAAGGCTAATTTCGGCGATTTCGGTAAATCATGTGAATTGGAGATAAGGAAAATGACGTCACAGAGCATATTACGTCACTAATTTCCACATGTATCATCAAGGCCAATGCCCTAGTGCATAATCATAATGATTAAACCAAGTGAAACCACATTTTAAATTTATCCTAATTTTGTGGCGAAATTTGGGCCTTAATGTACCTTGCTCTTTTTCTGACATAGTGCAGATTCAAGTTTGGTAAAATCATGGCCCCCGAGGGTCGGATGGGGCCACAAGGGGGGGGGGGATCAAAGTTTTACATACAAATATATAGGGACAGTCTTTAAAATCTTCTCAAGAACCACTGAGCCAGAAAAGGTACATTCCTCATTGCTATCAATGATACCTCTAGGTGTTCTTTCTAAGGATGAGTGAGATGAACAGCTAAACATTCATCTGCAGCATTATTGGTCATCACGAGAATGGGAAAAAAGAACAGGAAAAAAAAATGGCTCATCAAAGGGTGACCTATTTGTGATACTAAAAAATGTATAGAGGAAGTCATTTTCAAAGAAAACAGTTTTAACTATCCATAGAAATTTCACGGAAGGATTATGGTGCCATCTAAACACTTACGAAAGAGAGGAATGTCCTATTACATTATAAACACTTACATAGCCTGGGGGTACCGTAAGTTGTAAAACGAGCTTCTCTGTGCTGAAAACATACTGAACGTTAAAGTTCAAGAAGTATTTATGAGATTGCAAAATTACGGAAACGCTGGCTATGAGTTCAATTATGACGAATCTTTAAAAATCTTTGGAAAATAAATTAACTAGAAATTAAAACTGAAAAAGATGGTGTTTCATACCTGTTTCTCAGAAATGAGCTCAGCTGAAGAGTTCGGGTGCCTGAGAAAAATGTATCAATATGGGTATGAATGCATATGACTAAAAGTAACCGCATATGAAAGGTGAAAATAACGAACAGTGATCAATCTCATAACTCATAACTTCCAATTATTTTATGTGCTCCGTGAGGGGAAGCTTGGTGAGAATCCCCTCCACATCATTCTGTTGGGGTTAGATTAGCAAGAACACGCACGTACAAGGTAAAAATCAACCATGCCACTTTACTTATTATGAGAAATTGTAGGTATGTCCTTGAAAATATCTTAAAGTGACCTTTACATCAAATTATATTCATCTTGATTAAATTTAGGCAATTGAAAGGAAAAGGAAGTTAATGAAACGAACAGAGATCAATCGTACAAAAATATAGAATGGAGAAAAGGGCAGACACGCCCCCGCCCTGGAAACACCAGAAGTTCCTATTCATCATATATAATTATCAGAATGGATCTCGGTGTATAGTTAATGGTAAAATGAGATAAGAAGTAAAAGATGGGGCATATATATATAAAGCACCGACCTTGAACCTTCATTCATGATATAACATTGATCACTGTTCGTTATTTTCACCTTTCCTGAAGTTATAAGACTGATTTCTGTTCGTTATATTTACCTTTTCATGCAAGTATCAAAATATCTAATAGCCATGTGATTTTGTCAACAATTAGGATTGTAGATACAATTTGATGTTGACATAATTTGTTATTCAAAAATGTGTCGATGCTTCATTGGATCTCATTCAGAGGAAGATCAATGGTATTTCTCACGTATTTCTCTTCAGGGGATTTCTTCAGGGGATCCAACCTTAATACTTAGGACTAATTATTTTAGTAGAAGTACAGAGACTGACCATTAATAACCATTAGTCTCTAGCATTACTTATCAACCAATTTTGATACCCCAATATGTATCTGTTTGGTTAGGTGCGAGATGATATAAAGATAAAGTAATCATCAAATTGTCATGCCTGGATTGGAAATGTATCTTTAATCCTCTCAAATATTTGCAAATTAGTTATGGGATGAAATTCGATATGAATGTAACACCTCATCGTACCTTACCGCAAGTCGCTGCGCTTCCAAACGTTCGTCAGCTGTTCGTATCTCGTATTTTAATACTTTTCAGGAAAGACAAAAAACTCCCGATTAGTAAACATGAGATATCAATTTAGGTTACACCAGTGAATATTATTAACGCTGTTTTTGACAAGGTGGTTTACGTTTGATGTTACCACGTTTTAAAAAGAGTAGAGGCGACATATGCTTATTTATCTCGCAATTTGTCATACATTCTCGGTACATACGATTTACAGATATCTAAAATGTCACATGAAATTTCAAATTAAGTCAATAATTTCGTCATAGGATTATCAAATATCGTTTTGGAAAAATGAAATACTGCAGCATTATGTTTTGGATTGATTTTGATATTGTTTCAATGTTTGATCATATGGTCGTTTGAAATTGATTTACTGAAAATGTGTACCTTCTTTACTCAACAACCCTAACTCATATTATTTATACATCTTCTTCATACAGATATCATATAAATTATATTTAGTACACCTCACGAACAATAGAGAACAGTATTTATACATGCATAAGCCTGGTGACTTATTTCCTTCTCTCGCGTATTCAAGTTGCTTGTTTATTTTTACTTACTGAGATTAGATAGATAAAGTATTGTTTAAACTAACCCTCTCTACACGAACACTAATAAGACAGAGGTGAAACACACTGAAACAATATTCACAAACATTTATCACACAATTCAACATGCATTTTTTTAATGCAAAAAAATGTTCAGTATTTTGTAAAACGCGGAAAACTGTCATAGAAACACTATATCCAACTGGAATACGTACATTTTTTCACAGCGTTGATTGGAATGTGATGCTAAAGTTTACCAATAATGGGTGTGTGTGTGTGTGTGTGTCCGCCCGTTTATCTTCTGTTCCTATCATTATGTATATTTCAAAAACTCCAACATCTATAACTGTTGACTGAACTGACTAATTACCCTATACGAAATCACATATCCAATAATCCACGATGTAAGGTATGGATGATCTACACGTTTTCAGACATTAACGTAACTCTGAACCGGTCGCGGTAGCTTAGTGGTAAAGCGTTCGTTTCATAACCGGAAGATCGTGAGTTCAAGTCCAGCTCGTGTCATGGCCGCGTCAAACCTAAGACGGAAACATAAGTAAAGATTGCTCATTCACCTAAAGCTCGGAATCTAGAAGTGAGAATCATGAGTCTTTCGGATGTGACCTTGAAAACGGAGGTCCCGTGTCGCGGAAGGCGTTGGTGTGTTAAAGACGGTCGTAAGCGCTAAGCTAAGCTATGATACTTCACCTATAACTGGTAACGTGTCAGGACGAGTGAAAGAAACAAACAACTAAGGTAACTCCGTGGGATACTTGTATATCTCGGTCTTCTCTGGATTTCCCTCTAGGACACTATGACCACTATCTGATAGGGGCAATCAATACTGAACAAACCTTCATCGTATATTCAGAAGTTTCCAAGTAATCAATGATACATATAAATAATGCGATAATATGGCATTCTAATTTGGTTTTATACTAAAAGATGAAGATAACGAACACTGATAAATATCATAACTCCTATAAGCAATACGAAATGGAGAGCTGGACAAACGCCGAGCCCTGGTTATACCAGAGGTGGGATCAGATGCCTAGGAGGCGTAAGCATCCCCCTTCGACAGGCCACACCCGCCGTGAGCCCTATATCTTGATCAGGCAAACGGAGTTATCCATAGTCAAAACCAGTGTGCCAAGAACGGCCCAACAATATGTTTAAAACACTTCAGACATCATTTAACTCAATGGTAGGTTGTATTGGCAAACTAGATCGATATAACGACCATAGAATTTGCGAAATACTGACTGTTGGAAACCCTGTACCATCATCTTGTTTTTCAGTGGCCTGCTTTGATTTAAAAACTTACCAGACGCAGAACAAGCTCTTGCGGATCGAATCAGTTGTGAGATATAAACACCATATGCGGGTGATAATGGAATATTGCTACATAGATATGGGAAGTTGACGATGGAGAAATTGAAATCATTCCGTTTGTAATAAAGTTGAGTTGTTAGTTTGCCGTTAATATCTACTTTCAATAAAATATTTAAGTATGAAGCAGAAGCGGACGAATCTGGTGTATTTTATTTCGAGTTCACTGGAATCGACATGTGGATGAAGATTTTTATTGTGAATAGATACTACGTCGTCGATATATGTTAAGGTGGAATGATGCACATGGTGATTTTTCCTGTACCCGGATCACAATGATTTGTCGTTTATGTTTCACAATTTTATATTCATATTTTAAAGAAAATTGAATTTCGCCAATTTTCAATTGCATTCTCCAGGATTTCTCATTTTGTCTTTTGGGATATTCCTGATTACGGTGTTTGAATCAAAATACAACAAAACAATATTTTTAGTCATCATATATTTGTTATTATTTCTGGAAAACAGGTTTTTAACATCAAAATGAAATTTCTTAAAAACTGGTTAAATCTGTACCAAGTTCTGTAATTAGAAAATACACATGTATATTAATGATATGAAAAGGTGAAATTGAAAAAAAAAGTTTCTATACGGTCATATATAAAAAAAGCTTTATAAAAATTTTGGGTTTGAAATTCCGGATGGAAGAGTCATCTATCCCAAAAATCCCTTGGGGATGCGGGTTAGAATAGATCCCCAATACCCCTTGCTTGTCGTAAGAGACAACTAAATGGGACAATCCTTCTGATGAGACTGCAAAAACCGAGTCCCCGTGTCACTGCAGGTGTGACACGATAAAGATCTCTCCTTGCCTAATGACCATAAGCGCCGAGCATAGGCCTAAATTTAGCAGCCCTTCACCGGCAATGGTGACGTCTCCACATGAGTGAAATATTCTCGAGAGGGACGTTAAACAATATACAATCAAATCGATCAATTTTTCCAAAAATAGCAAAATTGAAACAGACTGGTACTTTCTGTAAGAAAAGTATACAGTTGGCATATAGTTTCGTCCAAAAGCAACAAAATCTTTCTCGGACAGATGAGAAACGATACAGGAAGAAAAATGCACAATGCTATTGTAAGGATAAACTTATGAACATACATTTGCATATGAGCAAAGCAGTAAAATAAAATGCACCTGCTGCTAACGAACATGATATTGTCAACATAACGGGCTACAACAGTAGGATAAATATTTTAAAAGAATTTTAGGAAATAGAAAAATATATGCAGGCAACAAACTTTTGAAATAAAATAAAACAGACCATATGTTAAATTAAAATGGATGAGTGTTAGCAAACACATATACATACTAATCACAGTGATACACACAAAAACACAGACACAAAATACTACATACAGCAAAACACACCGATATATACTACACACAGATAATTGGATTTGATATATATCTTTCAAAATCAAAAACACTTTCATATGTAAGTGCTTTCAATACTGAGGATAAGGTGACAGACATACTGGAACATTACATGTATATATGTAATCCTTTTCTTACACGTGATACATGTATGCATACTTTAAAAAAATCCAATTTCAGTAGGCCTAATGGTATTGATGATGAATTGGTGATGATCATTCGATTATTCTATATATATAAAAGGATTGCTTGAAATACACGGCATCATGAAATTATATGAACTTACCTTCGTTTCTTCACCGGTCGCGGTAGCTCAGTGATAGAGTGCTCACTTCGTAACTTAGAGGTCATGAGTTCGAGCCCTGCTGATGTCATGGCCTCGTCAAACATAAGATGTAAACTTTTGGTAGTTCGATCTATTACTCCTTCACCAAATACTTGGCATTTAGAAGCGAGAGTCACGGGTCTTTAGCATATTATCTAGAAAGCGGAGGTTCCGGCAGACGTTGACATGATAAAGAAACTTAGCACTAGGCCTATGGTACTTTACGTTTTCCCTGCGCTTCTAACGGTATCACTCTGTTTATGAACAATTTATTGTAGCGCTCGTATCTCCGTTACATATTTCCCCTTCAATAAAGCGTTGAAAAGAGCTTTAACTAAATTTACCTTCAGGAAAAGAAAGAGTTCTGTTAGCGGGTTCCTAAGCTATTTGTTACACAAGCAAATAAGTTATTTTTTTAACTGAAGACAATGGAGTTTCCCCGGAATTACCGCCATTATGACGATGGCTCATTCCACCTTAATGTCGAATGGGATACATTGTTCACAGTGCAGCACGAGTTATTTCCCCCTGAATACAGGGGGCGCACACCACGATGAGGTCCTCAAATGATTGCATCAGTATAAGGAATAGATAGAGAATGTACTATTTCTGATTGTAATTAAGTGCCAGTTAAGGAATTTGTGTAGAAATTAAGTACAATTACTGACAAATTATATGATTGTACAAAATCCTTAGTCATTTATTATATTCATGTGTCCCGTATGTGATTTTCACAGTCCACGGTATCCCAGTTTAGGTCAGAATAATAAGGATGAGCAATTCTTCATTATTACTTTTTATCGATATTATTGACGACCAAAAAAAAAACTACAATGAATATGCCAGAAATTACATGTGCAACCAACGCATGCAACAATTAACTTTTAATCCTTTCACATTGTGGACAAAATATGTACAGTACATCAGACGTGTTTTTGTTTTAAGTATGTCGAATCCGTAAATTATTGTTTGATAAATCAACTTAACCAAAAGTTCACACAAAAGAGCCCTATTTTTTCTAACAACGTGAAGTACTTTTTTCTGTTATCATTACATGCTAAGTTGGTTATTTTAACAATGAAAGTTTGATCTATACCCTGTCCCCTATTCTATGGAACTATGCAATTTAAGGAAGCACATAAATGAATTTTAGGACTAATTACTCCCCCCCCCCTCCACGATTTAGGATTTGGAGCTTTTGGGTTTTGTTATATTTGTTTGATTTTGCTTTTCAAGAATTTTCAGACAATAATTGTGAAGTCAACTTTACCTTGCCTCCCTCTTTTTTGTAACAATGTTACATACCTTATTATATTTATCTTCTCACGTAGAAGTTTTTGAATAAATATATCTCGATAAATAGAAAAATTAACATTCGTCAGAATGTTCCTATAATTTTTAATCAGTTTCTAAGTTATTAGTTATTTTTGTTTCATCACACAAAACTGTTCGCCAATTTAGATAATTTATATTTATATATATATATATATATATATATATATATATATATATATATAAATTATCTAAATTGGCGAACATGCAAGGGTGAATCCAGAGGAGGGGTTCCGGACCCTCCCCCCTTTTGCGGACCAAACAGTTTAAGAGTTATTCATTTTTAACGAGACTTTTGAGTCAAAATGATATGAAAGGTGGATACTTACATGTAAATGCAAAAGTCGAATATATCTACACCAGTAAATTATTTAATTCTAGGACAAATAATACGTCACACTGATATACATTTAAATTTGTACGATATTTTCATCAGATACAAACTTGTATCACTTAAAAATTCTTACAAAGTGTATGTAACATAAAAGTTTTGTTTAAGAAGTAGACAATTTGAAAGTGAAAAGGAAATGCCAAGAACTGCTCATAATGCAGTATCACACTGCATTTACAAAAAATATCGATATAAAATGAGTATATGTGACAAATCATGTGCATCAACAATGCACTCTTATTAGGTGCTTTCAGTTCCTTTATTATTGTTAAGTTACAATATACATGTTTCATGTAAATACTGGCAAATACCGTTCCATAGTTTTCATTGTATCACAAAAGCGTAAAGCAAGAGAGAATCATTAGGGAGATCAATGGTCCAATGTCTGACAAAAAAGGAAATTCACATAGTTTTAACCAAGACCCCCCTTCCCTTATATGATGGCTGTTGAAACTACTCTATCAACATACGATTATAAATAACACTTTGTATACCTTTCCTACGAGCTGTTTATTCACAAACCGTGAAACGAAAGTGTACATTAAAACTAAAACTATTAAATGTTCTTTAAATTGTAATATTACATGTATGTGGTTTTTGACAGTCGTTTTTTTTTTTCATTTCCCACTAAAGTGTAATTGATGTCGGATAACAGAACTTATGGGGGGTTTTAACCCCTTCTCCCTAACTATTTGAATTCAGATTTTATCCGACATCGATCTTTTAACTTCGCCCTTTATCTGCTCTGATAATATTCGTTCGAGATTTTAAACCCCTGTTCTGCGCGCGCAATATTTTCTAATTTTAAGTCATTGTACAATTGTATTTGGAAAGACCAACAATTTGTTGATGAAAGGTAAGACAAATTCGAAACTAGAAATGAATTTGAAGCATGGGGGTTAATGAATTTTATGATAAGTCGAGTCTTCACAGATAGATCCATTGTTCATCAACGAAGAGAAAAATAAGTGCACTTTCGATTTCGTTATTTTGTTTGTACAGAGTATCAGAAACATGTAAACCATGTCACTGATAGTATAGTTCATCTAACATGATAAGATGTATTTAATGCGTACTTGATTAAACATTATGCTGTAACAAGACTGGTCATCTCATGATATATGTATATATATCCAAAACACTACAATGACCAACAACACAAAAACATTTATCAAAATTTTGGGACTACCGGTCCTTCTATTACGTCAGAAGGAAACTATTCACATAATATGCCTAAACATAGCAAAAATATGGTTTTAAATGCCCACCCTAAATTAAAATATATACACTACAAAATATATGTATGTTACTGATAATTTAGGAGCAAGTTAAAACACATCTGATAAGCTGATCAGCAATGGTCTATGTGATAAGATTGACTTATTTTTTCAGGAAAACAGATGATCAATGCAAAAACTAACTTCTGGCCGGTGAGATTCCGAACAATGCACTGTAAAGGAACGGCATAAAGTCAAAATGTCAAAGGAAAGGAAACAATTTAAGAAAATATATGAAACAGGTGTTCAGCTGTTGAACAACGAACAGGTATACCTTATTGATTATGCCTATGATACATGATAAAAACATAATATATAAGATTACAGAAGTGCTAAATAATAGAAGGCTCTGGCTTAGCCCAGTAATAGCGATGATCAACCTGTTGTATATGAATTTGAAAGGTTGAATTGTGTATGGGCTTCATTTAAGTGTAGTTTCTGTTGCACCATATTAGAAGTGAATTTAATTGAAGAAATGCTATTTAATTAAAAAAAAAAAAATCTTTTCGCTTTGTTTGATTCCTAACTCGTATGTCCGTTGCATACGATATGGAAAGGCACACGAGCTTTATTTTTGCTCAAAACAATGGTTACTGAAATCCTGGTAGGATAGCTGTGCAATAAACAACACCAACTACCTCGTCAGCATTATACAACAATACCGTGCTTAAAGAGGTTCGCACCTTGAGATTTGGAGTAATGTAAATTTTTTGGAAGTGTATTTTTGATTTCTACATTGAAGAAGAATTGGGAAATTAAAAAGAAAAACTGGGGTCTGAACGCTTGTTATTGAGCTGTAGTGTTCTAAACATGACATTTTTGCACTTTATTCAATTAAGCTTGATTTTTCTGTTAGTATCAACACAACATATGCAACACAAATCAATCATTACATAAAATAGATACATAATCATGTCCTCTAACACTACAGGTGAAAAAAGAAATTAATATTAGTAAAGGAAATAAATTTTGACCTTTTTGCACTTGAGATACAAAAAACTTCATGATATCAAAATTGAGAGTTTAAAAGGACATATTAGGAGTAATGTTAATTTCTAAAATTTTACATAATTTTCAAGGTCTGGTCTTCCATTTTAAAATGCAACTTTAAAAAAGTGGGGGTTGGGGATCAAATTTTTGAATTATTGGCGAAAATACTGAATTTTTATACAAAATTTCGAATAAATTAATTAAAAATATTTTAAGAATCGGTGTAGTGTTTGGAAAAATATATCAACCAAGTCAATAAATTACAACATTTGACCTAGTTCCAAGTCTCAACTACTTGTATCATAAATCATAAAACTGAAATACATGTATAGGAGTATAAAAATAGACGATACATTGGATGAAACAGAAACTGTAATATGCAAAATTAGAACTTTTTGATTAGTGAATCCTTCCGCCACAAAATATAGTCCCTGCCAAACCCTTTCAAAATTTGAATTGACACAAAACAAAACTAAAACTGAAATACATGTATAGGAGTATAAAAATAGACGATACATTGGATGAAACAGAAACTGTAATATGCAGAATTAGAACTTTTTGATTGGTGAATCCTTCCGCCACAAAATATAGTCCCTGCCAAACCCTTTCAAAATTTGAATTGACACAAAACTTTTCAACTGGATAGGGTTCAGCAATAGATGTGTAATATATTTGCACCAATGGTATTAGTATTGAAGCAGTGAATACTTAGTTGTAGCATCCTGCGCAGTTGTACTCAAAAGCACAGGAGCCAACTTCCTCAAATAAAGATCTTTCTCCAAAATATATTTGCATAAAAAATTTCGAAAACACTAATTGTGGAAAACATTTGATTCGTATTCGAAGACGTGTATGTATATAGTATTTGCTTTGCAAGATATTGATTGCTTTATTTCCATTTTTCTAAATGTAGCCGCATTTATTTTGACCTTGAATTTCCCCAGATACGATAAAAGGGTTTGAGATGAGATGAATACATGTATTTATCGTTTGTAGAGAATGTCGGATTTATCCCAAAGGTTTATAGAAATTAGCGAATGTTTTTCAGGAACAATTACTGCCTATTTTTTACATCTTAGGGAATGGTTAATGCGGCTACAGAAATCAGGGATTCCATCCGAAACCCCAAGTACTAAGCTTTCGAATTTCATAATGGGTATATGTATATCCCACAAAGCTTACAAAATAGCAAACATGATCAATCATGCATTTTTAGGTATTGTGCATTTGAACTGTATATTTGAGGTTCATTTTTGAGCTGCTTAAACTTTCTCATTTTGAACTTAAATGCAATGTAATATAGGATACACAAGTTTTTCTTTTAAACGAATTCGAGACTTACCCAAAAACATCCAAAATATAACAGTGGAAAAATCGTATATTCCCATAATCTTAGATTATATTTCACCTGGCATATATTCATAAAAAGTGGACGCGAAAAAATTCTAAACAAATTTAGAATTGAAATCACAATACTTGTTTGCAAATCAGAAGCACCAAAATGACTTTACAGAACCATAACCCGCGATAGATAAAAGACGAAGCTTATTGACATCATAAACAGTTGTTTTTTCATTACAAATGGATCTAGGTAAGCTACTGACAAACAAGTTGATGGTGCAGAGGTTTCAACAGTCTCGATTGAAGACAGCCTTTCGCAAATTCTATGGTAGTTATAACGATCTAGTTCATCAATACAACCTCTCGTTGAGACAAATGCTGTGTGGCTTGTTTCATACCGATTGTTATACCGTTCTTGGCACACTGATTTTGACTACGGATACCTCCGTTCACATGATCAAGATATAGGGCTCACGGCGGATGTGACCGGTTGGCAGAGGATGCTTACTCCTCCTAGATACCTGATCCCACCTCTGGTGTGTCCAGGTTTCCGTGTTTGTCCAACTATCTATTTTGTATTGCTTATAGGAGTTATAAGATTGATCACTGGTCGTTATTTTCACCTTTCATCAAGCAGAAAGAAGAATAAATATGGTCGGACGTTTGGATTGCAATGCAATATTGATAGCTGTTTCCATTGTTCTGGTAAGTATTTCAGAATCCTTTGTATGTATCATAACATAACAAAGGCTACATAATTATTGAAAAATGTGCAACTAGTTGTAGTTTTTGATGTATCGCTTTTAGGGGTTTTTAGTTTCTAATGAAAATTAATCCTGAAAATGGTTTCATACAAAGTTCATGGTGCTTTTATTTCAGTTTGAAATATTTTTAAAGTGTATCTTGTGCATGTAACTCTGATCATCGGAAAGTTGCGATACATGATATATCATTATACCGCACTAGCCCATCAGCAGTTAACCATTTTCGATAACAAATTTATACTTACTAGCTATAAGCCACGAAAGTTTGACACATTTTCGTCTTTCATTATGGTAGAAAAACAACATTTAATCAGTAAATAGCGTTATTGTATGAGAACGTTGTGATTACGCAAATTTCGTTCCTGGTATGTGGAAATTTCGAATATATAGATTAAAGCATGATTCCAAATGAGCACTCATTGAGATATTACCTACCTTTCATGAATTTTACACATTCATTTGCGAGAAATAATTACATGGATACACAAACATAATTCCACTCTGACATAAAATGCAAGATAATTGTTAACACGCTTAGCATACTTTGGCTTAGTTTATATATACTGCTAATTTTGGTGACATCCTCTGCTTGTTGAAAACTTGGTCAAAGAAATCGTGAATGCAGTATTCAGTGATGCATAAAAAGATAGTAATGTCACAGATAAATGGGCCATGGAGCTTAACATGTACTTGGTTATTCTGGAAAAAAGAAACATTATCGGTGTAAGGCGTGGATATTTCAAACTTTGGAAACCAATCAAATATTTCCATTATTAGTATTCCTCTCAAAAGTGACTTTCAATCTTCCAATATTTCTTCATTAAACTTTATTTATGCTAAAGATAAGCTTATGATATATTAATTATTCTTTTATTGCCCGAAGTAGAAAGACATGTTATTTCTTTTTATTGGTGACTTTAACTGTTAAAATTAATGAATGACCTTGAGACAACGATATTTCTCATTTTCTGATCTTAAGGAATCTTTTGCCAAACAGTAGTTTCTAATGTCTTCCAAATATGATTTGGTGGTCACAAACTAAAGGAAAATAAAATGAAAGGACATGCATACAAAGCCCTATCATTATGCACTTAAAATTTGCATATCGACAAACAATATATTTAAGAACTTTTATAAGAAAGTTTCAGAAATTTTAACTTTTTGGTAAATGTCCTAGATTTCTATGGATGTTCAAACGATGTTCTATAGCAGACGGTAGATGTATGTAATTTTGAAGGCATTGCCAACAACTTTGAGATAAGATATGCATGTAGTATAGAGTTGATAATATGATATAGATTTTCCAGCTCAACAATTTTCTTTTCTAACAATTACATTTACTTATTCCTTAATCTTTCTCTCTTTTTCTTTAAAATATGGATGTGTTCTAATATCACTTCTAACAATTTCCTTTTTAGGTCACTTGAATAAACTCAGATGACCTATTGCAACTGGTTGTCGTCCGTCTTTGTCCGTCGTGCGTTAACAATTTTAAACTTCTTTATAACTATCATTCTATTTCTTTTCAAATTTTCGTATGAAGCATCCTTGGGACAAGGGGGGCATAAAATGTCAATTTCAGGATTCCTGCACCCCTGGAGCCCTACTAAACCTCTACTAAAATTGTAAATCTCATTATCACCGGGGTAGGGGTTTTGACCCCAGGGCGGGGCCAAACTTAACATATAGTCTTAGTGAACAATACATTTTGTTTAACTTCTTCTTGATAACTACTATTCCAATTATTTTTTTCAGATTTGCTATGAAGCATCTTTGGAAGAAAAGCGACACAAATTGTAAATATCAGGACTCCTCCACCCCTGGGGCCTTAGGGGCGGGACAAAAACTATACCAAATTGACCAATTTTCAAAAATCTTCTTCTCTTGAACCGCATATCTTTAGGAAAGACTAAATGCATTATGATGTAAAACTTATACGGTACCAATTTTGATGCACCAGATGCGCATTTCGACAAATAATGTCTCTTCAGTGATGCTCAACCGAAATGTTTGAAATCCGAAATAACAATGAAGTTCTAGAGCTATTATAGGGAAAAACAGCGTGCCAAAAAAAAATGAAGTCAAATTCGTCTAAGGATAAGAGGTATACATGAGGGAGATAATCCTTAATTTTGAAATAAATTTCATAACAGCAATTAAATATACATCCGTATTTTCAAGCTACAGTGTAGTAACGAAGTACTTAGCACCTCGGCCGTAGAGACCCTCGGGGACTAACAGTCCACCAGCAGAGGCCTTGACCTAGGGGTCATAATGTAAAACTGATACGGTACCAATTTTGATGCACCAGACGTCCATTTCAATAACTAATGTCTCTTCAGTGATGCTTAACGGAAATGTTTGAAATCCGAAATAACAATGAAGTTTTAGATCTAAATATAGCCAAAAACAGCGTGCCAAAAATGAACAGATGATGTGAAGCAGGATGGCCTTTACCAAAGTATTTAATTTCACGATTCCCGGGATAGGGGTTTTGACCCCAGGGTGGGGCCAAACTTAATATATAGTGTTTATGTGTAAAACATTTAATTGATTAATTCTTTAGTGCTATTGATGCTAAATTGAAACTAAATGGATATTTAGAAGGAGTAGATAGTCCTTTACCAAAATTGTAAATTGCATGATCCTAGGGATAACTGTTTGCGTTCAAGGTTGTGACAAAATTCTAATGATTTGTACAAAATTTTCTAACTTTGATAATTAAGAATTATATATTTTCGAGTAAGTACAAAAGCCACCCTTTGTTAAGTACAAGGGCTCTAAAAGCAATTATTGAAGAAAGAATCATGATAGAATTTTTTTTTATTGTTAAAACAATGTAAATATACAGAGTTTTAAAAACAACTGGCAGTATATATGTGATATGTTATAATTTATATGTATTCATTAATATTTCTATTAGAAAACTAATTTTGCTTACTATCCCCCCCCCCCCGAACATGTGCCCCATGTTTATTATATTATTATTATGCATTTTTTCCCCATTTATTTAACTTTCTCTCCTCTCTTCTTTCCTTTCTCCTTTTTATATTTTCTTCTATATTTAAAACAACTTTCACATTAACGCGTGTACATATCTTCTATGGGTGTGTTGGTGTATATACAGTGTATGTACATGTACATGTATATGTATGTAGATGTGTATATGTATGTAGATGAATATATGATATATTAATTTGATATCAAATATTACAAATAAAAAAAAATTCTAATGATTTGAAAGACTTATTTAAGTTTGCTGATACTTTATAAAATCTAAATGCATATTTGGGAATAGCAGAAAGGATGTACAAAATGGTGAATTTCACTAATCAAGGTTTTGACTCTAGTTAGGATCCACTTTAATCATATTTTTTAATGTTAATACATATATCATATTATCTAAAGCACTTTTGAGGGCATTGTAGTTTGAACAACACAATCATGTTCCTGAACATTTGAATTTAGCTTAGATATTCAGAACAGGAAACTGTTCTAGATCTCATAGCCCTTGGGAGTAGTGATACTTTTCACTAGTACTCAGGTGAATGATGAGACCTGTGGATCTCTTGTTCAAGATTGTTTTCTATTGAATTGATTATTCATATGTATACATTCATGCAGTTCATATTTGCGCATGTTTGTATGAGATGCAAAAGGTGTGAAATTATTTTGAGAATGTTTTATATGATATATGTACCGCCACGTCCTAAAACTTTTACCCCAATCCAGTAATATCAAGTTCCATACAGTTATTGCAGGACGCCCCCCCCCCCCCTCACAATTTAACGTTTTGTTGTTCGGTGACGTGGAAACTCGGCTTAGCGACGAGACGGTTTTCAAATATATATTGAATTATTACTGTGAACATTTTTTATTTTATTCTTAACACCGGAATACAATATTCATGATTATGAATTTAGCAATTTTTGTAGTATGTTTGCTAGTCCTTATTAATATATATATATATATATATATATATATATATATATATATATATATATATATATATATATATAATTCAATAAAAAAGCAGGAAAATATGCAGTTACAAAATATCTTTAAATCACTAGCGCTTTCTGGACTTTAACATCCATCATCAGGTGAATACGAATTTTTTTTTTAATATATTATATATATATAATCGTCAACTTCCCATATTCCATTAATAACCTGGTTGTGGTGTTTATATATCTCAACTGATTCGATATGCAAGAGCTTGTTCTGCGTATAGTCAGTTTTTAAATCGAGGTAAGCTACTGAGAAACAAGTTGATGGTACAGAGGTTTCAGCAGTCTTGTTTGAAGTCAGCATTTCGCCAATTCTATGGTCGTTATAACGATCTAGCTCGTCAATACAACATATCATTGGGTCAAATGCTGCCTGACGTATTTCATACCGATTGTTAAGCCGTTCTTGGTACACTGATTTTGACTGCGGATAACTCCGTTACTTGATCAGGATATTGGGCTCACGGCGGGTGTGACCAGTCAACAGGGGATGCTTACTCCTCCTATGCACCTGATCCCACCTCTGATGTGTCCAGGGGTCCGTGTTTGCCCAACTATCTATTTTGTATTGCTTGTAGGAGTTATGAGATTGAGTCTCCAAATCGGCCCCTCAGAAAACAGGTTCTCCCTAAATATCAGCCGATTTTCAATGTCCTGGCAGAAATCTTACATTTCCGTACAAAGAAAGTCTTATAAAACCGGCCACTTTTAAAAGTACATTTGATAATAAGCATGTGTAATTTACCCTATAATACCGGCCACTTTTTGAAAACAAGAAAAATTTCGGCCAGATGTGCAAATTGACTGACCGACTGGCCAGGGTGGGGGAATTATCGACCGAAGGTGTGAAAAATACGAGTGGCTTCTATAATTTTTTCTGTTGTGAGTGTTAAGTGACAGTTGGCTATTCCAAGTGACCCTTCCAAATGCTGTACCAATTGAAAAAAACAAAAAAAAACAACAGTTAGGAACATATTGAATCAGTAATGATAATTGTTAAAAGATGAATTAATTTCCTTGGTTTCCATAAACTTAAAATTCATAAGAAAAAGTCAAATTACAATTTCATATTTCCTACTGTACTTTTCAAAAACGGCAAAACAAAAGAGTATAGCGCACTTGGTATGCAATTTCACCTACACAAATACTTTTTTCTTGGATATAATTTTTTTACAAATATTCTGCTATACAATGTCAGTTTATACTTGTGTTAACCCAAATTACTTAATAAAGATATCTATATATTGATAGTATCTTTATTTGATTAGCATAAACATCACCGTGAATATATAGAGTATACAGTGGATGTAACGTAATGGGCATACAGAATTGCAAACTGTTGCAAAACGCCACCCTAAACCAGAAATAAAACACTGAAATTGTTTTACTTAAGTAAGACTGTACATAAGTCCATTGGAGGAAATTTGGTTTAAGGTGGCCTTCTTGTTGAAAATGAATAAAATATGAATAAATCGTTCTCAAAATTTACCTTGAGATTTAGTAGCTTGTCAAACGTCAAACCTTTAAACTTACATGCCTTACACTTAAACCATACATTCCGAGTTCAAATCCAATATTTTCCCAATCTATTTTTTTTTTTGCTTTTCATTTTTTGGGGTCGTTTTCTTGAGAGGGTATGTGTGTGTTATAAATGTGATACATATATTATAACAAATATTAGTCATTTTCATCATAACTTCCAATATTTGCAAGTTACGACTTAAAGAAAGGGAATTTATTCCGAGATCACTGTTGTTCCGTTTGTTTACACTAGCATGTTCCTGTGTGCACAGGATTTTAAAACCGTAATGTGGCTGACGAAAAGCTATAAACATATACTACAAGAAAAAGGGCACAAATGCACAGCATGTAATAAGTAAAAATATGTCAAGGGAGGGAAAGAACTGTTATACAGTTTGACTTCTCAAAAGTAAATATAAAAATTCATGTAGCAACTGTCATATGATATTTAGGCAAAACTAAACACTCGAATTATCAACCAAAGGCAAATGAACTGATGAAATCTATTACAGGTGCTGCAGTTATGTCAGAAAAAGACAGTGAGTTAAGTAATGCCATATGTAAAAGGGTTGTTGTGTAATATGAATGCACTTATGAAATATTGTACTGTTCATTCCAAATAAGAAAATGGTTTATTGATTGAAGAATGACTCATATAAATGTCAGTAATGCTAAACTGCGACAGTTATTTATCTTGGTTAACGAAACATAAAAACCATCGGCCTTATATTCAAATATAACACGCCAGTCTATTATTGGAAACCGGTGTTTTCCATTTAGATTTCCGAGTCGGTCGTTTCGTCAGCAAATGCGCTATACCTCTTTGTTAATATGGAGGTAAACAGATCTAGAGTGTTTATAGGTAAGAAGAATTCCAATAATAGGCCTCTGTGTTTTCCTGATGTATCCTGTTATAGATTTTCAGTTTAAAATGATTTCAGCGAGAATTTATAATTATCTGTAGGTACAAACGGACTAATTAGATCTCCATCGATAATTGGTCATAAATCACCATAACAAAGTGAACAGTACCTACTTTGTGAATATTGAGATAAAATGTCTCTAAATGCTAAATTATCGGTAAACCGGCCACCGCTCTAAACCGACCGAGAGCCGGCTGGTTTAGAGAAGTTTCACTATTTATATGTAAGACTCTAAAGTGTGATGGTCGCTCAATAGTGCGATGGTCACGCCAAAGTGCGATGGTCTGCGCCAAAGTCCGATAGTCTGCGCCAAAGTGCGATGGCTTGTTAACGTTATGGACACCAAAGTGCGATGGTCACGCCAAATTTCGATGGTGTGGAGTTCAGTAACGTTTGTGACGTCACATTGTGACGTCATTCTTAACGTCTTTCAAAATAAAACCGAAGAAATGTTACATGGACGACAGCAACGTTCGGCAAGGTTTACACTGTTGAGGATTGTGAGAACGGCAAAGTACAATTGTTGTCGACCTATCTTCTTCGCCCAAACATTCTTTACTTCACGATCATTTATTACTTTGACGTACACATATTAAATTGATAAATTCCTTGGGATATGCTATAATACAAAACATTATATGCGATTTCGCGTTTAATAACACGACAACTAAATGGTAATGAAATAAGTTCTTATTCTTATTTTTTATGCATTGATTTTGCTCTGATATTTTGGTGAACCAACACATGGTTGGTTCAGTCTGTACCAAAACACCGTGTAGTTTACATCCAATGGATCTTGGGGTGTCAGACCATCGCACTTTGGCGCATGAGTGTGGGTCATCGCACTTTGGCGTGTCACACCATCGGGGTTTGGCGCAGAACATCACACTTTGGCGTGACCATCGCATTTTGGAGTCCCATCGCACTTTGGAGTCCTACATGACCATTGACACGAACAACAGTAAATTGTCAATTTTTCAGGACAACCTGTCCCTTCCTCAGGACGATAAAATATTTACATAAAAAAAAAACTAAATAGAAAAGGAAACTAAAACTACAACAAAACTACAAAAGCTGATAACAAACAAAACGTCTACACATTAAAATTATTGAGTGTAATATGTAACAATAGAAATGTTTGTTCCCATCGAGCGTCAAGACAGATCTGAACTGTCTCGTCCTACGCTGGATCAAGTCAAAAACAAAGACTTAACCATGCTCTGCGTATGATGAGTGTTTAAATTGAGGCAGGTTGCTGTCAAATAACTTGATGTCACAGGGGTTTCAACAGACCAAGTCTCGTTTAAAGTCATAATTTCGCAAATTATATAGTCCTTATAACAATTCACTTTGCAAATGCAACCTAATGTAAGTAGAATGTTGTTTGACGTGTATCATACCAATAGTTAGTTTGTCCTTTACAAACTAATTTTGACTAACCTTATCGGCAGTTGATTGGTCAACTGAGGATGCTTAATCCTTCTAGACACCTGATTCTACCTCAGGTGTGTCCATGGGATCCGTTTTTGTCCTACTTTTAATTTTGTATTCTTTAAAACTATCACGAGATTAATCACTGTTCGTTATCACTTTTTCATTACCTAATCCCGAATCTCATCCGGAAACGATTAATTTTACAAATTGGTTAAAGGCTTGGACCATGGTAGTCAATGTCATTAACACAATTTATTTGCTAGATATCTCAGTAAAAAGATTTTTAAAGATTGCATAATTTTGTTTAGGTTCTAGCTTTACCCCTTAGCTTTCACTGCGGTCACATGTCAATCTAAGTCTTTTCCTGGACCTTGAATAGTTTGAGAAGAAGTTGAAATCATCTTATTAGCAACACAAAATGGTTAACAAGGCAGACTTGTATCACTTGGAACTTAAGTGATTGTGGTATTGTAGATCCAGCACGTGTGCTATAGACTGAACATTGGTATATAGGAAACTTCTATGTCTTGATCAGATAAACGGAGTAATCTGTAGTCAAAATCAATCTGCCAAGAACGGCATAATCATCGGTATGAACCACGTGGAACAGCAGTTGACCCAATGATATATCCATTAACCCCTTAAAAATACAAAATTAAGAGTAGAGCAAACATGGACTGCTGGAGACATCAGAATCCCCTGTTACCCAGTCACAGTTGCCGTGAGCCCTATTTGGAGATTACCTGGAAATTACATGATTATAATGACCGTAAATTTGTAAAATGCTCACTTTAATCAAGGCGGTTGTTACCAATGATGTGGACCTAATTGTCTGTTGACTTAAGGTAAAAGTGAATCAACCGTGACATTTATACTTGGTCTTTTATATGATCTTTCTTATAAACAATGTTAATTGTTAGTAAACTACTCTCGCACATGAATTGGATTAGTAATCTTAAGTTGAGCACAAATTTTACGCGTATTTTTTTTGTAGAGCAATATATAGATACATTCTTTAAAATCTTTCCAAGGAACGAGTTGTCACAATTTGCCAAACTAATATAAAAACAATTCACTTTATCATACAATCAAATTTCGTATAAAGATTGACTCTTGAAACAAGGCTAAAGACTTAGTAAATATTATTGCCTTTGATAACCATAATAAATGATCTACCTTTTTCAGAGCAATTATGTAGCATTTACACAAGCCTGTGTATGGTCAAAGAGAACATTAGAGTTCGTCAGTTTTTGCCCTGCCACGGACGAGGCAACACAGAAAGCAGCAAGAATTAAAAAATGTGAAGGTTTATCGCTGAAGCAAAATTGCACAAAGCCATCAAACTTCAAATATCACTGCCTATACAGTTATCCTCTTAGAAAGTTAGTTGAAGTTTGTGCAGTCGAAACCTCTGTTCATGGTAAGAATCTTGATGAAGCAAAATTATTGATTTATTTCCAAATAATAGTTAAAACTTTGACTAAGAATTTTTAAAGTCATCCTTATATAAACTTTCTTGTAGGTGGGTGTTTAATGTATGATACGACACTATATAAAATAAAACATACTTACAAAGTGGAATGTGGGAGTGCTGCGACTGTTTGTCCAAATACATACATATCAACGGAAGCACATTTGCGTGAGTATTTTAGAATCATTCATATAAGATCTATAAATGGGATACAATTCTTTATATATTTTCATTTTGTCTTAAACATTTGCTAGCATAAAACAAAAGAATTAAAAAGCGACAAAACGAATACAAATACAACTCCATGGCTATGGTTAATTGACGAATGTATCTCACATACGCCTTTATGTAATACTACATTTTAAATCAAGATGCTAAGTGAAAATTTAGAATTGATATACAAATAAAAACTGTCCTAATGGAACTAATACTCCGCGGGACACATCCATAATGATGCATATTTGAAATAATGTAAATCTGAAAAATCTAAGTACATCATTCTAGATAAAAATTACCATCATACAAACAATCCAACATTAAGTACTCATTTTCGTAGACAATAGGAAGATCACTGGATCAGGACTCTAAGTACTGCATTTCCATACGAATGCAATGATAATATATGTATGTAGGAGATTTGACTACTCCACAAGGAAATAACGTGAATGTGATGAAACTCTTTCCAAATATTTAAGCTGGAAACGCAGTCATGGACAGATTTCATATAACAGACCAAGTATACATGATATCACACTTGATTCACTTTTATTTTACTCCAACAGACAATTAGGTTCCCATCATACTCGCACAAAACTTTACTCAGTTCCATTGAGAGTTTTAAATACATTATTTGAAGAAGATTTGTCAACCCCACAATATAAATTGAACTCAGATTATGGATGTTGCCAATCACAGGTTCCTTAATTATCGTTGGTCATGGATGATATTCTTTTCGATTGTTTAACGTTTCTCTCAAAACCTTTCACTCAAATGGAGACGTCACCAAGACCGGTGAATGACTTCAACTTTAGGCCTTTTGCTCGGCGCTTACGGTCATTGAGCAGTGAAGGTTCTTTAGCGTGCCACACCAACTGTGACACGGGTCATCCGTTTTTAAAGTCATCGACGAGGACCCGTGACATTCACACCTCATGATGAACGTTTGGCGATATAACTCACTACCTCTTTTAACGATCTAGGTTTATCGCAACCGGGATTTGAACCCCGGCCTTCCGCATGCGGGGCACACATTCTAACCTCTAAACCACGTCGGTGGTTATTTCTTTCGAACTATGCTGCCAGTTCCTTAATCTCAATTTACAAACAAAGGAATATATGCCGTTAACATAAGTAACATTCTTCGTCATAAAAAGTTCAGTCTTGTATTCCAACATATTTCAAGTTCAAGTCTACACCTTATATTCCCTACAAATATACTTCGACTATTGCATCCAAACTTTTAAATTATAAAGAAACTTTGCAGTGCCTAGATACATACCATCTTGTACGCCTATGTGTTCTTGTTCTTCATCGTTCAACTATAGTCCTGCAGGACATGTTATTGATGATGGTGATGTTGATGTACATGTACTTGAAAATAAGGATCTGATATCACCTATATACAGAGAACCTCGGTCTTTCAATTGACGACATAACTTCATCTCCATTATGAAATATGTCAACGATTATGCCAGATGATGGGTTAAATATGAAATATTTGAGTGGATTACAAGTGTAAGAGGAATATTAAAACCTTGCATATAGACACATGAAAACAAAAGTACGTATTATCTATCCTTCTGAAGTGATAAAAGAATTAGATAGGTTACATGAGGAACATGCTTTGGTTCCAGCTGACAAAGCATGCAATCCTATTCATTCCGAATCGGTTGAAATAATACTGACTGGTTAATGATAAATATATGATCATTTTCAGAATACATTCTCTGATGACAATAAGAGAAATATAGATAGTTGCTTTATTCGATAAAAACTGATATCTTTGACGTCATCAAGCAAGGAAAATAGGTCATCATACTATTTTGATACTTCATAACACAGCAACATTTAATGATCTGTAACGCTCTGTTACCTTACGATTGTTTCTGAATTATTTATTTAGATATCTTAAGTAATTAAAGAAGAACACATTTTCAAACAAAACTAAACTTCATAAAAATTAAGAAAAGAAGAAAAAAATACCGTGCCACAAGGGCAGCTTACTCCTCCTCTACATCTGATGCAACATTTGGTGAATCCAGAGGTCTACGTTTGCCTTACTCTTGATATTGTAATTTCCTGATATTGGATCACTGTTTGTCAATCTGATTAAAACCAGATCCTGAGATCCGCTCACTTAGATCGCTACAAGCGATCTAAGTGAGCGGATCTCAGGATCTGGTTTTAATCAGATTGACTGTTTGTTATCTTCACTTTTCCGTTCATTGAACGTTATGCATTAAGATTTTAAACATTTCACTAAGAGCCGGTGGCCTGTCTACTGGTATATTGATGAAAATCTTGAATTGTAAGTAAACCAGAACATAAACAAATGAGCAAAACTACATTACTATACAAACTAGACTATACGTATAAAACTACATTACTATACAAACTAGACTATACGTATAAAACTACATTACTATACAAACTAGACTATATGTATAAAACTACATTACTATACAAACTAGACTATACGTATAAAACTACATTACTATACAAACTAGACTATACGTATAAAACTATATTACTATACAAACTAGACTATATGTATAAAACTATATTACTATACAAACTAGACTATACGTATAAAAATATATTACTATACAAACTAGACTATACGTATAAAACTATATTACTATACAAACTAGACTATACGTATAAGGCTTTCGATACTGTCTCCTGGAAATTTATTCAAGAAACATTATGTTTTTTTAATTTTGGTATTTCTATTCAAAACTGGATAAAATTATTTTACAATCAAATAAAGTCATGTGTCATTCAAAATGGAATTGTGTCACAATACTTCAGTCCAGAACGGGGCTGTAGGCAGGGCGATCCTATATCTCCTTACTTATTTCTTCTATGTGCTGAAATATTTGGTATTCTAATACGCAAAAACAAAGATATTAAAGGCATTACTATTGATGGGGAAGAATATAAAATATCTCAATATGCAGATGACACCTCACTTGTTTTAGATGGGTCTCCCACTTCCATGGATGGCATTATTAGAGTCCTAGATTACTTTGCAATAATTTCAGGTCTAAAGATAAATTTTTCAAAGACAAAAATGATTTGGATAGGTAGCAAAAAATTTTCAAAGGACGTTTTCCATCATACAAGGTGGAAATTTGATTGGAACAATAAAACATTTGATTTATTAGGAATAAAATTTAGTATCAATTTACAAGAAATGGTAGAACTGAATTATAAGACTAAACTGAAGGAAATAAAAAAAGTTATGATCCAGTGGAATAATAGAAGTCTTACTCCTTTAGGAAGGTTAACAGTAATAAAAACATTACTGATACCAAAATTAAATCATTTGATACTTACAATTCCAAATCCTAAAGATGAAACCATTTGTGCTTTTGAAAGTGATTTATATAACTTTCTTTGGAATAGCAAAACTCATAAAGTAAAGAAAAATGTCATAATTCAAGAATATGCTAATGGTGATATTAAAATGGTTGACTATAAAGAATTTATCACTGCTCTTAAAGCAACATGGATTCGACGTATTCTACATTCAAATGCAAAATGGACAAAACTACTGGGGGCAGAACTAATGACTTGTATAGAAAAGATATGGGTATTTGGAATAGATTTTATCAATAATTTAAGGGTAAAAATAACCAACAATTTTTGGATAGATGTGTTTCAGAGCTGGTCAAATATAAATTCTGCAAAAGATAAAATCAACCCAGATTTTTATTGTGAACATATTTGTTATAATCCAAATATTACTATTGGTGGAAGATCAGTATTGTTTAAAAGTCTACATGATTTAGGGATTATATTTATTTATGATCTTCTTGATGAAAATAGTAACTTGTACAGCTTTGATTATGTACAAAATGTTTGAAAGTTAAAATGAATTTTGTAGAATATGCAGGACTAAAGAAAGCAATCCAACAAAGACAAGTTTTTATACAAGACAATACAAGAACTACAAAACCACTTTTGCCTATTATTCCCTCTACTATTTCAATATATTTCAAAGATAAAAAAGGTTGTAAAGATATGTATAAGCAATTGATAAGCCATAAAGCAACCAAAATTAAATCTATATCAAAATGGGAAGAAACAGAAGGTTTTTCAGAGCTAGAATGGAAAAATATATTTGAACTTCCTTTTAAAACAACTCAAGAATCTAAATTGCAATGGTTACAGTTTCAAATCTTACACAGAATATTTCCATGCAACAATTATTTACATCAACTTAGAATTGTTGATTCCCCAATTTGCACATTTTGCAAGAGGGATTTTGAAACTATTGATCACATATTTGTAGAATGTCCATGTGTGAAAGAGATCTGGTATGGAATTGAAGAATGGCTTTGCGAAAAACTGGACAGGCATATTAGTTTTGATAGACAAGCAATTCTTTTTGGAAAATTTGCTAATAAGAATGTACACAAGGTGGAAAATTTGATAATTCTGATGATAAAGCAATATATTTATATTAGTAAATTCTCAAGTATAAGCAAATTAAGTATAGATGCATCCAAAAAAATTATCATTGATAGAATTACAGTTGAAAAACTGTTGCTGTTGAAAAACTGCAGGTATAGGGAGTTTGAGAGATACTGGCAAAATATTTATGATAAATTATGATTGTATTAAAAAGTTTTTTTTTTAAACCTAAAAAACAAAACAAAAAAAACTACATTACTATACAAACTAGACTATACGTATAAAACTATATTACTATACAAACTAGACTATATGTATAAAACTATATTACTATACAAACTAGACTATACGTATAAAACTATATTACCATACAAACTAGACTATATGTATAAAACTACATTACTATACAAACTAGACTATATGTATAAAACTACATTACTATACAAACTAGACTATACGTATAAAACTATATTACTATACAAACTAGACTATGCGTATAAAACTGTTACCATACACACTAGACTATACGTGTAAAACTATATTACTATACAAACTAGACAATACGTATAAAAATACATTACTATACAAACTAGACTATATGTATAAAACTACATTACTATACAAACTAGACTATACATATAAAACTACATTACTATACAAACTAGACTATACGTATAAAACTATATTACTATACAAACTAGACTATACGTATAAAACTATATTACTATACAAACTAGACTATACGTATAAAAATATATTATGATACAAACTAGACTATACGTATAAAACTATATTACTATACAAACTAGACTATACGTATAAAAATATATTTCTATATATTACTATACACACTAGACTATACGTATAAAACTATATTACTATACAAACTAGACTATACGTATAAAACTACAATACTATACAAACTAGACTATATGTATAAAACTATATTACTACACAAACTAGACTATATGTATAAAACTACATTACTATACAAACTAGACTATACGTATAAAACTACATTACTATACAAACTAGACTATACGTATAAAACTACATTACTATACAAACTAGACTATATGTATAAAACTAACATTACTATACAAACTAGACTATACGTATAAAACTATACATTACTATACAAACTAGATAATACGTATAAAACTATATTACTATACAAACTAGACTATATGTATGAAAATGTATTACTATACAAACTAGACTATATGTATAAAACTATATTACTATACAAACTAGACTATACATATAAAAATATATTACTATACAAACTAGACTATATGTATAAAACTATACATTACTATACAAACTAGACTATATGTATAAAACTATATTACTATGCAAACTAGACTATACGTATAAAAATGTAGTACTATACAAACTAGATTATACGTATAAAACTATATTACTATACAAACTAGACTATACGTATAAAAATATATTACTATACAAACTGAACTATACATATAAAAATACATTACTATACAAACTAGACTATACGTATGAAACTACATTACTATACAAACTAGACTATACGTATAAAACTACATTACTATACAAACTAGACTATACGTATAAAACTACATTACTATACAAACTAGACTATACGTTTAAAACTATATTACCATACAGACTAGACTATAGATATAAAAATATATTACTATACAAACTAGACTATACATATAAAACTACATTACTATACAAACTAGAGTATACGTATAAAACTACATTACTATACAAACTAGACTATACGTATAAAACTACATTACTATACAAACTAGACTATATGTATAAAACTATATTACTATACAAACTAGATTATACATATAAAACTATATTACTATAGAAACTAGACTATACATATAAAACTACATTACTATACAAACTAGACTATACATATAAAACTATATTACTATATATTACTATACAAACTAGACTATACGTATAAAACTATATTACTATACAAACTAGACTATACATATAAAACTATATTCTCTACAAACTAGACTATACGTATAAAACTATATTACTATACAAACTAGACTATATGTATAAAACTACATTACTATACAAACTAGACTATACATATAAAACTATATTCTCTACAAACTAGACTATACGTATAAAACTATATTACTATACAAACTAGACTATATGTATAAAACTACATTACTATACAAACTAGACTATACATATAAAACTATATTACTATATATTACTATACAAACTAGACTATACGTATAAAACTATATTACTATACAAACTAGACTATACGTATAAAACTATATTACTATACAAACTAGACTATACGTATAAAACTATATTACTATACAAACTAGACTATACGTATAAAACTATATTACTATACAAACTAGACTATACGTATAAAACTACATTACTATACAAACTAGACTATATGTATAAAACTATATTACTATACAAACTAGACTATATGTATAAAACTCTATTACTATACAAACTAGACTATACGTATAAAAATATATTACTATACAAACTAGACTATACGTATAAAACTATATTACTATACAAACTAGACTATATGTATAAAACTATATTACTATACAAACTAGACTATACGTATAAAACTATATTACTATACAAACTAGACTATACATATAAAACTCCATTACTATATAAACTAGACTATCCGTATAAAACTATATTACTATATATTACTATACAAACTAGACTATACGTATAAAACTATATTACGATACAAACTAGACTATATGTATAAAACTTGATCACGCCTCAGACAAAATTGTTGAAATCTAATTGGTCAGATCTTGGTCACATGACGCCGTGAAAAAAACCGTATCATGCGAGTAAAATCCGTATTGGGCGAGTAATTTTATTTATCGTCGGGTTCGACTTGCAGCCGTGTCAAAATGGCGAAGCGATTTGGGCAGACGACTGCTACACAAATAGACGAGAAAAGGCTAAAAGTGAATTCAGAGAATACACTTCGGTGTAATGCAAAAGCGGCTAAGATCCTTAGGGACTATCTGAAGGAACAGGGCCAAAATGAAGAATTTGAGGCCTATGATACAGTCGGCTTGTCGGAAGTTCTGGGTCATTTTTACTGTGGCACACGGAAACCGGATGGGGAGAAGTATAAAACATCGTCTTTCGAGAACATCAGACATTCTCTAAACAGATATTTACGATCTCCACCCTTTAACAAGCCGTTTGACATCATTAAGGACCCGGAGTTTGCAGATGCCAACCAAAACTTCAAAGCTGTGATGGCGGAACTGAAACGAGAGGGTCTTGGCACTGTTACCCACCATGCTGTCTTTTCGGAGCCAGATCGGGAAAAGCTGTACACATCCATTCATCTTAGTCCAACGACACCGTGTGGTCTCCTGAATAAAGTTCAGTTTGATATTCTGCTGTATTTCTTCAGGTAGGTGTAGACTTAACCCGGTAGATTTACACATGTACACAGACACAGATTTTCAACAGCTGTTCAATACAGACATCACATGTGTATTTCTGATTTTCAGACAAGAAACGACTAAAAAAAGAGTTTTAAGATGAAAGTTTTATGTCATTTTGCAGAAGAGGCTGTGAAAATATGCATACCATGACAAAGCAGACATTTGTTGTAAAGCGGGATCCAAAGTCGGGCCAGAAGTTTGTGACTAAATGCATGGACGAGATGACGAAAAATCATAGAGAGAACGACAAAGAAAACATAACTCCTATTATGCCCGAGATAACAGGTAATTTTGATACCCTCATATATTCATTAAAAGTGTAATATCGCTAAATAATACAATAATATTCTTTTACATATTAAAATATTTAAAAATGATCAAGAAATGGAAGTTTCATACATGAGATTAGATATTGTTTTGTGAATAGAATAAGATTAATCAAGTGTCAGATTTGTTTCTCCGTATTAGATTAACATTCTGTTTCTTCAGACTCTGCGCATTGTCCAGTATCAAGCTACGAACTCTACATCAGTAAATTGAATCCTGATCTTGATCGGCTCTGACAGCGCCCTCTGTCAACTTTCTCAGAATATGATGATGTTTGGTACGCAAAGGTACCTGTGGGACAGAAAGTACTCGGAGCATTCATGTCAGAAATGAGCAAATCTTGCGAATTAAGTCAAGTTTACACCAATCACTCGATACGAGCTACTGGGGCTACGGTTCTGTCAAAGGGGATGTTTGGCCCTCCTCAAATTATGGCAGTAACAGGCCACAAATCTGTGCAATCCCTTAGTGTATATCAACGTGTTGATGATGAGGAAAAAATTCAAATGGGTAAAACCTTGAGTGAATCATTAGTGCCAACACTAAAAAATCAGCTGGCTTTACCTCCATGTGATGTAAGTCGCCCAGCCATACAGTCGTGTTCATCCCTGAAACAGTTACCAGTAGCTACCACAAGTGCAGCGGGTCATTTAGTTGGTGTCGATATCGGTGCTCTCCTTGACGATTTTGGAAGCACAGACATGTCCAACACAACCACCATGCAAACAAGCCAAACAAATCCAACCATTTTCAACAACTGTACCTTTACAATAAATTTTAAGATTTAAACTTGGTTACCATAGTAACAATGTGATCAGTGTTCCTACACAGGCCATTCTCTTGTTTACCATGTTATTGTTACTTTTTTCAAATACTTTTACACTTGTTGACATTGTTGAATTTCCTTATCAAAAATATTAAAAAATAATTCAGAACAGTTGTTTTCAATTATTCTTAAACAAAAGGAAAGACATTTGACTAAGTTGTATGATATAGACCCCCACATATACAGTTAGAGGTCTTCGACGTGATAAATTCGTTACACAGTTAGTTAGTGACCTGATACGGAAAAATACATGGTGTGAAAAGAAAACCCGTATCGGGCTCGGCTTCGCCTCACCCGATACGGGTTTTCTTTTCACACCATGTATTTTTCCGTATCAGGTCACTAACTAACTGTGTAACTAATAATATTACTATACAAACTAGACTATACGTATAAAACTATATTACTATACAAACTGGACTATACGTATAAAACTACATTACTATGCAAACTAGACTATACATATAAAACTATACATTACTATACAAACTAGACTATACGTATAAAACTACATTACTATACAAACTAAACTATACATATAAAACTATATTACTATACAAAATAGACTCTACGTATAAAACTATATTACTATACAAACTAGACTATACGTATTAAAATATATTACTATACAATCTAAACTATACGTATAAAACTATACATTACTATACAAACTAGACTATACATATAAAACTATATTACTATACAAACTAGACTATACGTATAAAACTATAATACTATACAAACTAGACTATACGTATAAAACTATATTACTATACAAACTAGACTATACGTATAAAACTATATTACTATACAAACTAGACTATACGTATAAAAATATATTACTATACAAACTAGACTATACGTATAAAAATATATTACTATACAAACTAGACTATACGTATAAAAACTCAATTGTCAATAAGTCTTATTCCTAAATGTATATTAAGTCATTGATCTAATTATGTTCTCTGTAAAAAAAAAAAAATAAGTTGATGGGTGTAATTTATGAATGATAACGTATTACGGCAAATTTTTGTGAATTTTTGTTCAACAAACGTAGCATACCAATTCGTAACCCTTACATATCCGAGATAGTTGTATACATTTACTGTGAAGTAGGCAGTAGACTTTACAAATTAAATAAAAAGAAAAGTGGTAACAAGTATAATTTCTGTAGAAATATGGCCACATAGAAAACATTAGAAATGAAGATCAACCCACCTACTCTACTACTGTGAAATCATTAGATTTTGTGTGGGATCAGTTGTGGTGTATTGTGTTGGTACCCCCATTCCATGAATTTCACATCACAAATAAATCCACAATTTGTGTAATGTTTCAATAAACGGAAACCATATCCACAAAAGTACATTTTACGGAACTGTAAAAACAATGGCAATTCACATAAAATACCCCATTACGGGTATTAAGGGAGTATTGTAGTTACAGGCCAGAGGAGCAAGTTATCAGCTTACCCATCGATAGCAACCCATATTTTGTATAGCAATGTTCCATTGTCACCTGCATATAGTGTTTATATCTCGAAATTGATTCAATTCCCGTAGGGATCCGGGTTAGAATAGGTCATCAGTACCCCTTGCTTGTCGTAATAGACGACTAAGTGGAGGACACTTCGGATGCGACGGCAAAAACCAAGGCCCCGTGTCATAACAGGTGTGGCACAATAAAATTCATCCCTCCTCATAGGCCATAAGTGCCGATCATAGGCTTATATTTTGCAACCCTTTATCGGTAATGGTGACAACACAATGTCTGTGAAAGATTCTCGAGCAGGACATTAAACATTATACAACCAACCAACTAAACCGATTTCATTCACAAGAGCACGTTCTATGTATGACCGTGTTTGCCCTTTTCTTAATTCTTATTGTTTTATGAGATTGATGAGATAGATCACTGTGCGTTATCATCACTTTTTCATCAGGTTTGCAATGGTGAACGTATCTGATTTATTTTGTTGAGTTTTCGCTGACTTTTATAATACATATATTTTCAGTGGCACCTTGTCCCAGCTTGGTGAATTTGACATTTGAGATTACACAGCCTACTATCAGCACCCCGCATGACACAAATGATCGGTGAGTATGGGGACATTAAACATTGCAGTGTATGGTCTGAATCTCATTAAGCACTCAGTTTTTCATCTGATGAATATAAAACTTGAATAAAAATGCAAAAAAAAAAACCCACCAAAAAACAACAATGCTTCAGTAAGAAATATGTTTGATTCAGGATCTTCTTTATTGAAAAAGTACGATATAGTTTCAAACTGTTGAACACACGCTTATTATTTCATATGAGCTGAGATCTCAAGTGAGTTAATTCTGTTTCTTTTTTGTCCAGTGTTAGTCTGTTCATTCGCACGTCAATAAACTGTTAACATTTTCAACTTCTCCTGAACCACTGGGCTATTTTTATCAGCCAAATGTGCTACAAAGCATGCTTGGAAATAGAGGTAATCAAGATCATTGTTTTAATCAAGTGCCATGCCATTTGTGGAAATAAAAATTTGTGGAAATAAAAAATAGTAAACTTTGTGGCTTCTTTTAAAAATCGTCTCATGAACCGCTGGACCCATTTCCACCAAACTTGGCACAAATCATCTTTGGTAAAGGTGATTCAATTTTGCGCAAATGAGGGTCCATGCTCCTTCCAAACGCAAACAGGTTAAGGGCTTCGATAGTAAAATGTACAATAATCATGCGGTGAAATTACACTTTTAAATCCACAGGTATAATTACACTTGTTACGGTTAAACACCGAAAGGATACTATCCATATGTTGACTGTGACTGAGCTACCGTAAATTCCCCTCATGGTAATTTCCCGTGACGTCAGTTGAATAGCACGTAACACTTTATTTTTGGAAAACAGCTTGTGAACAAAAGTTCAGGTTCATGCGGGTAACCAGCGGAATTTTTAGTAATATACTCAAATAGAAATAAAAATCCTTAACATGAAAAGTGTTGGATCAAATGTATACTCAAAGTAAACATGCTATAAGTTATCAACATATCAACAGTCATCAACGAATTACCGGGGTTGTCCACATTCCTATATATATCATACTGTTAATATACAAGACAGAAATTGTTTCCCGCACTTTTCAAAGGCATAAATATATCAAGATTATATTTCAGAATAATTCATATTGTTTTTATAGCAGATGAACCTGAACTTTGCCACTGTTTCTGTAGTATGAGATTATTCATGTACATGAGGTAATTTCTAAACGCATCAGTCATTCAGATTAGGGGCGATTTCAAGGTCACAATTTAATATGAATATCCCCTTCGTGCATACTATATATTAATCAAAGTACTGAAAGTACTGAAAGACGGGGTCAAATTATTCAATGCATAATTTTCAGAAATGGTGCAGTTATGCTAATATGACAATTCATATGAAAACTCTCCAGACAAATACTTTAATCAGACATAGGTCTTGAATTGCAGATTTACGCACAACTTCCTATTCGTGTTTTTGATATAAGAAAAGAAGTGTTCAAAATCGAAATTGTCTTGAAGTCTGTTCCTTTTTATGGTTTTGAGGCCAAAACGAATATCTAAAGGAATGATTGTATTGTGACCTCCTAGTCTTGTGGCCAGTTTTGTTTAATCAATATGATCCAGAACTCGATATTCTTGGTTATCATTTCGCCGAGATAGTTCCTTCCTTATTAAACCTCAATATTCTTGGTTTGTATCTTATAGTGAGGGTCACCATTTTAACTTGTGCTCTTAGCTCTTCAGCTATTCATAGCTAAATCAGGTGCTGAACTCTTGCGAAAAACCAGGAATGCGATAATAAAGTAAATGAAAAGAAATATAGGTAAAGGTATGGAACAAAGTTTAATATGTCAACAGAACAGAAAGATAACATATGATAGGTTGACATATGACAGTATATGTTTAATAGTTTATTTTTTATGGACCAACATAATGAAACCAAATGTTAAAGATAAAATTGATAATGGCATACTTTGGAATTGCACAATACAACCTGTCAGTAACACATGAAAGGTTAAAATCAAGTGGATATGTAAACACTCCAATTCTTTCTTTAGTAGAGATAATTTTCTAAACTACTAAAACTGTAAACAAGAAAATGTAAATTGTAAACATTGTAACAAAATTGGTAACATAGTCATTTTAAATTTATTGACACACATTTGGGCTAGAAGTTTCCTAAACAAGTCCACAAGCCAACAACTGTTTTCTCAAGTGAAACAATATAACATGAAGTGCTGCAAATTCAGGCAGTTTAGAATATTATGCATATACCAGTATCTGTACAATTAACAATTGTAAAAGCATTACTGTTGAATATTAATAACATCGATACAGAACAGTGAACTATAATTGTGTACAGAATATGATACTGTTGCAATGTGAGTTTTTGAGTTAATAATACAGACTGATGCCTGATCAGGGTTAAATAAATTGAAATGCTGGGTTTTCATCGCTATATTCAGTACCACCGAAAAGGTTATGAGATGGGCATGTAAACACTCTAAACTTGTATAAAACAAGATGTGTTTGTGAAACACAAAATGTCCCCGATAATGGCCAATTCCGAAAACGGCCAAGGTCACAAAGACAAATATCTTGGTACCAGTAGAAAGATCTTGTCACAAGAAATGCTCAAGTGGAATATGAAAGCTCTAATATTTACCATTTAGAAGTTATGGCCAATGTCAATCTTTTTAAAAGTAGGTCAAATGTCAAGGTGAAAAGGTTTAGTACAAACGGAAAGGTCTTGTCACAAGGAATACTCATGTGAAATATCAAAGCTCTATCACTTACTGTTCAAAAGTTATTTGCAAGATTAGAATTTACAAATTCAGGTCAAACTCCAAGGTCACTGGGTCAAAAATGTTGGTACCCACAAAAAGGTCTTGTCACAAGAAATACTCATATGAAATATCAAAGCTCTAGCTCTCACTGTTCAAAAGTTAGTGACAAGGTTAAAGTTTTTAAAAAGTAGGTCAAACTCCAAAGTGGAGGTCATAGGGTAAAAAATGTTGATACCCACGAAAATGTCTTGTCATAAGAAATACTCATGTGAAATATCAAAGCCCTATCACTTACTGTTCAAACGTTATTAGCAAAGTTAAAGTTTCAGACAGAATGACAGAATTACAGAGTGACAGACACGACAAAAACAATATGCCCCCTGATCTTCGGTCTCGGGGGCATAAAAATAGTTTCTAAACTACTAGAACTGTAAATATGTACATGTAAATTTTAAACTTTTTAAATTATTTACATAATTTCAAATTTTTTGACACACATTAGGACTAGAAGTTTCATATGCAATGAAAGATATATACATGTGATAGTCAATCATAAATATACAAGTCCACAAGCCAGACATCTTTTTTAAAATCATATAATATAAAGAGCTGTAATTTATATAATTTCAAAATATTATGCATCAAAGATGCGTATGGCAGAGTTGCAGTTTGAAAAATTATGCACTCTTGCATTCACGAAGTAAAAACATGCACGTATTTTATATAGTTTATAAGTATGAAGCTTTGAATGGCCGCAATAGGTATTTAGTGTGATAATGACCTTGATCTTGGATTTCAAAAGCAACATGAAACTTGAATGTCATCAGGATTTGAAGTCTGATAAACATGCACCAAAAAGTACATGTATAAAAGTTAGAGGCATTCTAAAATCTACAGTATATAATGAAAACAGAGGCTTTGACCTTTTGACCTCAAAATGAATAAAAAAAAACATCCAAAAGAACTCGCCTGTTCAGTTGTCGGGGGGAGGGGGGGGTAATATTGTTGGCTTGCATTAAAACTATATTTTGCGTGCATAGAATAAATAACACGACAAACTCCGGATACATTCGCATATTCTCGGTTTCTTCCGTAAAAAAGGCCGGACGTAAACAAAGTAAGAATATATTCTCATTAAAACAACAATCGTTTCTGTTTGAAAGATAATTCAAATTCATCTAATGAATCAATGAAAAATAAAAAGATTGTTTTTTTCAATATTGATCTTATATTTTTCAAATCTGTGTACAAAATGATCACCGCAATTTATGCACTCTTTTCTTCCACGTAGATTCAATTCATGTGTTCTCGGCAAGGCTTCCGTTTTGAGGCCTCGACTGACAGTAAACTAATAGACGGGGTCACGTGACCCCGTCTAAAAATGGAGAATGATTTGATATCATAAAGGAATAATATATATAATCATTTGACAAGAAATGTTTTCACGTATACAGCTTATAACTTGATAACAGTAGTAGAAACGAGAAAATATCATGACACTTTCCCCGCGATACATCTATCAGAACATGTACGCTGTGACGTACGTTTTCATTGTGACGTCATATGGTGCGAAGTGCACAGAGGTACATTTATAACAGTACCATGATTTTTCTCGGATAACCTTAACTAAGCTGCGAAGGGAAAATAATTGAGAATAGGCAAAATAGGGCCATTTAAAAATATTCTTCTTCAGAACTACTAAGCCGGAAAAGTTGAAATTTATATGAATACTTCCTGACATAGTGTAGATTCAAGTTTGTTCAAATCATGGCCCCCGGGTGGTAGGGTAGGTCCACAATAGGGGATCAAAATTTTCCATGGTGATACATTGTATAAATCTTTAAAAAATCTCAAGAACAAAGGGGGCTATGATTAATCATATTAGTATGCAAGCATTTCCAGGCAGTGCAGATTCAAGTTTGATGAAATTCGCAGCACAGTACCATTGAAAATTTCGCCGAAAATATGCAATTGAAAAATATAATTTATTAGGACGGATGGAATATTTTGGAACTGAACTGATTTTGGATCAAATTCAAGGTGAAGATAACGAACAGTGATCAATCTCATAACTCATATAAGCAATACAAAATAGGGAGTTGGGCAAACACTGACCCCTGGATATACCAGGGGTGGGATTAGGGGCTTTGGAGGTGCAAGCATCCCCTGTTGACCGGTCAAACCCGCCGTGAGCCCTAAATCTTGATCAAGTAAACGGAGCAGTATGTAGTCAAAATCAGTGTTGATATTGCAAAAGCATAATGAGGATGAATTTCAAACTATAATTCATGAGCATCTCCCTCTTTAGTTTATGAAAAACACTGCGGGATTCTACAGATTTTGATTTATAATTCTTGAAATAATATTGTATAGTGTGATGAATTTTTTGCCGATGAATTAATTGCAATTCATTTTAAAATAAATAATTCATTTCTAAGATTCCATCAGGATCACAGCACTTTTAGAATAGCGTAATATTGTTTTGGTTCACTTTACAAAACCCTTTGTGATGCATTGAAAGTATGATTTTCAATAAATCGATTTGTAAAACACACCCATTAGTCCACCTATCAATAAACAATGCATTGATGTTTTCCTACGGGATTAACAGAAAATAGTTTAGTGAATCTAAATCATAGGCGTTGTTCTAAAACCATTAGTCTTATAAATATCTGCAAACATTTTTTCCATTTAATTGTAAAATATTTTTTTCATTGAGGAAAAACAGTTGATCCGCCATTTATTGAAAATGAAATGCATCAGTTTATCATGATGACATTTGCATTGCGACCAATCATTACTTCTATCTCAAGGTTCAGATTGCATTAACGTAAAAAAAATCGTTTAATGTTAATTTTTTGTGTTGTGCTATACGTTTGTACATCTTAGAAACATTGATTATTTTGTCCCCTACCGCAACGGGGAAGGGGACGTAGGATTTTCCCCACTTAACTTTGTGGACGCAACTTCTCTAAAACCGCTCAACGGATTTTGTAGGATTGATGGTAACCCCATATAATTGATCATATTGCACCACCATTTTGATTCGGCAAATTTTACAGGAGTTATGGGACTTTGTTGAATTTGTAAATGCTACACTATAAGAACATTTTGTGGACGCAAATCCTCAGAAACTGCTCAATGGATTTTGTTCAAAATTTGTAGGATTGTTAGTCACTATATGTAGTTGATCATATTGCACCTCCATTTTAATTTGACAAATTTTACAAGAGTTATGGGACTTTGTTGAATTTGTACATGCTACAATATAGGAACACCGTGGACGCAAATCCTCAGAGACCACTGTACAGATTATATACAAATTTTGAAAATATTATCAATTTTGAATTTTGAAATATTATCAATTATCATATAAGTTGTAATTTCTCACTTGCATCATTATTTGGACATTGTAATGTATTTTAAAGGAGAAGGCTCAGTCTGCAGTCTAATCCTTGTTCTGTTACATGTTTACATAAAAATAACTGTTTAAATCAATTGTATATGGAAAGTTTGTTAAAAATATAACAATTATAATTATATTCAAACAGGTATTGGATCATTGTGTCATCGGCAATCGTGATTACCATTACCATTCTTATTAGCTGCTTGCTATGGATACGACGAAGAAGATGCACACGGGTACCGAGAGGTATGTTATCTGTCATTAGGTTGCATGCTGTCTACTGTGTTGCATACAAAATGTCAGGCTGTGTACCAACCACTAATGATATAAGATCCACTAATTATAAAATTTGCATTAACGGATGCATTTGCGTTCGTTAAAGGGAAAGGAAACCCAAAAGATATTTACATGATAAATGATAGGATTAATCATATGATAAAGATTTGTCATACAATTCTGTTGGTATATGGCCTAGATAAACTTCAGTACTACATGTAATTTGAAAACGTCAAAAATTGAAATTCCCGCGATCTATAGAGGCTGCCATGATGTGGAACTCTTTTGTATTCAAAACAACAAAAATCAATAATTTTGACGTCACACCGTCAGTTCCGGTTTTGATGAGATTCTTAGAACATCAACAGGTGCCTGGGTTCAGGACCCCCCCCCCCCTCCGAATAAGCTACATGAGTTAATTTAATTATTTTTTTCTTGAATATATTTTTAATGCATGTCAACAACGTCTTGCATACCCATAAAGTCCAACATAATTCAAAATAAGCCCTTTTTAAAATACATTAACTGGTTATTATAACAGAACTTATAATAACCAGTGAGGGTATTTTTTTTTTAAAAAGGGCTTATTTTAAATTACATGTATTTTGGACTACGTAAACTGTGGATCCATCATTTGCGTAATAACAAGTTGACGTTCAAGACATTTGTATGAAGAACGTTTACCGTCTGCCTGGTCTGCGACTCGACGGAACGTCTTCTTTTCTCAATTTCTTCTTGCGAAAGAACGGGCTCAAATCTATACGGCTCCAAACTTAACTGTTCGTGACTTGTCATGTTTACAGTGCTGCTGCTGCTGATGAAATAAACCGGAATAGACGGTGTGACGTCATAAATTAAACTTCAATGGCCAGTCTCTTAGAAGCGGATAATTTAAAATACATGATAGATTAATATTGATTTAATTGTTAAGCAAGGATTTTTGTTGTTAAAGACTGTCAATTACGATATCAGTAAGTAATATTGTATTCATAAAAACAACTATGTGGTTAGGGTTGCCTTTCCCTTTAATGCAAAAACATATATAATTAGCGATACACCATCATAACCATTAATGATAAATAATTCATTAATGATAAAAAAATATTTCATAAGAGGAATCATTAATGATAAAAATTGAAACTGGAAATTATGCAGTGTTGTCCACTAATGATTAAAAAAAGAAAATTGATTTTCGGGTGTTACCGATCGACAGGGGATGCTTACTCCTCCTAGGCACCTGATCCTACCTCTGGTGTGTCCAGGGATCCGTGTTTGCCCAACTATCCATTTTGTATTGCTTGTAGGAGTTATGAGATTGATCACTGTTCGTTATCTTCACATTTGATTTTCATCATTAATAAACGACACCTATCCTTTAATGCTATTTTTTGCCCCCCCCCCCTTCAAAGAAGTGGGGCATATTGTCTTGTACCTGTAGGTATGTCGGACGGTTGGTAGACCACATGTTCTCCACTCAATATCTTAAGAACCATTAACTTGACTGTAATGGTATTTTCATGTGTAGATTGGTTATGGTTGGAAGAGGACCCCTATTTCAGGTCAAAGGGTCAGAGGTTAACTTACTCTGGACATAGGAAGATACTGTCCACCCAATACCTTGAAAACCCTTTACTTAACAGATATCAAACTTGGTATATTATTACATCTTATTGAGAAATTGAAGTTATATGGTCAGAGGTCAAGGGTCAAACTGGACATAGAAATATATTGTCTTTGGAATATCTTCAGACCCCATTGTTAGAAAAACTTGAAACTCGGTACACTGGTAAATCCTATGGTGTAGAAGACCTCTCTTGATTTTGAAGTCACATTTTCAAAGGTCAAGTAGTGATTTTTTGGGGGCTAAAATGCCACCGATATTCGGCTATTTCCCCTCACTAAAATTAGCTATTTTTTTCCAATTATATATATATGTTTTTCCCAATTTCAAATCTAGGGAAATTAGGCCATTTAAAAAAAGGGTTACCGTATATTCCTGACAGAGTAAATACGTTTTTTTTTTTTTTGTTCAGTTTTATTCTCCAAACCACTGCACATGCACAAGGTTTTGTAAAGAATATGTAAAACAAGAGAGGCATCCATATAAGCAGATATGCAGCGAAGTATATAGCTTCCAGATGCACATTAAGCCATATTGTTTACAAGTTAGTTTGACCGCTATTTTTGTAGGGTCAGGCTAATAACAGGAAGTGGCCAACAGTATAGGGTTTTACTAAAATTCGAAAAATACAAAACAGGAGAGACATTCTAGAAACTTGATTATTAGTATAATATTTACAAGATTATGGGTACAAATGCTGATGAATTAATAATTTATTATTTTCTTTATGAAATTAGACAATAAGTATTTCTTAGAAAAAGTAAATAATATATATACAAGGTGTGACTTCCAATACATATTTAATGTTAAATAATGATTTATTTTATGATTTTAAATCTAGATCTGAAATAAACCTCAAACAAAAAAAATTGTTATTTGATTATTATATGCATCTTTACCATTTTAATTTACTATGAATGATTTTTCCCAATTTGAGGAAAATGTCGCTAAGTTTTCCCAATTCAAAAGGAGGGGTGGTAGTTTGAAAAAAAAAATCACTGTCAAGAGTCAAACTGAACATAGGAATATACTCCACTCAATATCTTGATAACCATTCATTTGATTGTAATGATACGTCATGTGTAGATTGGCAATGAGTAGAAGAGGACCCCTATTGATTTTCAGGTCAAAAGGTTAAGGGTCAATCCACTCTTGACATAGGACGGTACTCTCTGCTCAATTTCTTGAGAACCCTTTCCATAAGAGACATTAGACTTGGTACACACAAAGGAGTATATGACCGCTATTGATTTTGAGGTCACATGGTCAAGGGTAAAACTGGACATAGGAATGTACTGTCCGTGCAATATCTTGAGAACCCTTTACTACATAGACATCAAACGTGACACATTGGTACATCCTATGGAGTAGATTATCCCTATTGATTGTTAGGTCACATGATCAAAAACCATGGGTCAAACTGGACACAGGAAGATATTGCACGCTTACTAGCTTGGATTGTTTTGCACTTCTAAAAGACTATCAATTAAATGATGTATGTGTATAACCTTTGTTTTCAATTTTACACCATGGGGGCATATATGTTTTACAAATATTTCTTGTTTTCAATGAAGAACGATCAAGAGCCAATAGTTTACTGTGCCTAAATGTTAATTACCTTAATGAAAATCAGAAATGTTGCGAGATGATGGTATAGTTGCAGTCTCTGTAACTGATCGCACGTAAAACACTTCGCTGTCAGAAAATTTCAAGAAAGTGAAAGTGCATTTTGTATGATATCTTATCCCCTCGCAATGAGGGATATAGTAATGGGATCATTTGTATGTTGGTTCGAGAGAGTGTGTGTGTGTGTGGGGGGGGGGGGGGTTAACTTTTTGCGTAATAATATTTGCTGCAATAAAAAAATGCGTAGAAATATTCTCGCAATTCTATACAAGGAGAATTAATCATGCCGATATGATACCGTTTTTCAGGTTTTACGTCCATATTTTGATAACTTCTTGTTTGTTGATAAGGAATGTCAATTTGAGTTTGTCTTCCAAATTTTGAGCAACAATTTCACTGTATTTCAACTCTCACATACTAGTACAGTGTATATTCTCTATAAGTGTTAGTTCCTAGTGTAGAATATGCTATATAAGTGTTAGTTCCTAGTGTAGAATATTCTATATAAGAGTTAGTTCTTAATATCTTCAGACCCCATAGTTAGAGAAACTTAAAACTTCATACACAGGTAAATCCTAAGGTGTAGATGACCTCTCTTGATTTTGAAGTCATATTGTCAAAGGTCAAGAGTCAAACTGGACATAGGAATATACTCCACTCAGTATCTTGATAACCATTCATTTAATTGTAATGGTATTTCATGTGTAGATTGGCAATGAGTAGAATCGGACCCCTATTGATTTTCAGGTCAACCGGTTAAGGGTCAATCCACTCTGGACATAGAACGGTACTCTCTGCTCAATTTCGAGAACCCTTTCCATAAGAGACATTAAACTTGGTACACACAAAGGAGTATATGCCCCCTATTGATTTTGAGTTCACATGGTCAAGGGTAAAACTGGAGATAGGAATATACTGTCCGGGCAATATCTTGGGAACCCTTTGCTAGATAGACATCAAACGTGATACATCGGTACATCCTAGGGAGTAGATGAACCATATTGATTTTGAGGTGGCATGGGCAAAGTTTAAGGGTCAATCTGGGCATAAGAATATACATCTGCTCAATATCTTGAGAACCCTTTGTTAGATATACATCGAACTTGGAACATTGGTACATCCAAAGGAGTAGGTGATCTCTATTAATTTTTAAGTCAATGATAAAAAAAAAACAAGGGTCAAACTGGGCATAGGAAGAATTGTCCGCTCACTATCTTGAATTGTTTTGCACTTCTGTCAATTAAATGACGTATGTGTATAACCTTTGTTTTCAATTCTGCACCATGGGGGCAGATATATTTTACAAACATTTCTTGTTTTCAATGAAGAACGATAAAGAGCCAATAGTTTACTATGCCTAAATGTTAATTACCTTAATAAAAATCACAAATGTTGCGAGATGATGGTATAGTTCCAGCCTCTGTACCTGATTCCATGTAATACTTCACTGTCAGAAAATTCCAAGAAAATGAAAGTTCATTTTCTGTGATATATTATCCCCTCGCAATTCATTGCCTGTAGACAATCTGCACTCTACACGCCACAATGTTTTGCTCAAGTTATTTGATACTTCACGTGTGGCTTTGAAAAGTATCAAGAGAGAACCCTATTGATTTTGGGGTTAAAGGGTCGAAGGTTGAGGTACAATATAAAAAGCTTGTAGACTCTTATTCCGAGGGAATACCCCCGCCTTGCGGAGCTCCTGGCTAAATTACTTGTGTACTTAGCAGTATCCCGACCGTATCGCCTTTGGTATTTGATATTGCCCGAATGTTCAGTATTTTTTGCTCGGATCACCCCGGCATTTTACCTCATAATCCATTCAGATGCTATAAACTCCCAACTTCGAAATTTGTTTTTAAGTTGGACACATTGGTTATTGAGACGGACAATCATATTAATTATGAATTATACAGACAGGTAACTTATTGCATGCATTTTACTGACAACTATTTTATGATTTATTTTTTGTGAACGTGTGTAAATTTCCATTAGAACCGTAATTAAAGGAGAAGGTACTTGATCTAAAATAAAAAGGGTATCAAATCAGGTGTAATAAATCGAATTGTACCAATCAGGCACGTATAATCGGGGGACTTTTTTGACCACGGTCATTTTCCGTTATTTCTAGAGATGAAGTTAATTTATATTTTCCCATCCAAAGTAAGATATACTGGGTGACTGCCCCCTCTACCATTGTTGTTTTTAATAGTAAAATTTAATGGTAAAAGTGCAAAACTGACCTGATGTTTGATGTATTGAACCTATGCATTGAAGGGTAGGTTGTTGTTTTTTTTCTTTAATTATGCTTGTCAATAGTTGTAGACAGTTGAAGTAAGCTGCGCCACCCCCGTCCCCAAGGGCAGAGGGAGTCCAAGAGGTCCTGACCCCCCCCCCTCCTTTTTGCGGACCACAAAATTAAAGTAATTTAATTTTAACGAGTCAAAATGATATGAAATGTGGATACTTACATGTAATTACATCATTCAAATTCATCAACACCAGTATATCATTTAATTCTACGATAAATAAGACGAAACACTGATTATATCTACGGTATTCTCGTAAGATTCAAGTATCACTTAAGAATTCATAAAAATGCCCAGAATGCAGGATTTTGCACCATTTACTGTAGAGCTTCTGGGGCCGCCTAGGCCCCCCAGACCCCTGGCCTATTGGGAATAACCTTTAAATCAGTATGCTTATTATTTGAAATCAGATCTGAGTATAGCGATAACATTGACTAGAACTTAGGGAACAAGTAGTGAATAAACACAAAACATTTTCATGTATAAAACTGTCTCTAGATCTCCCTAAGATGTTATGTACACAATTTAAGCAAAAGGTGTAAATGGAGTGGGGGTGGACATTGTAAAAAGTACCAAAAAGATCAAGTGCTAGACCCCCTCACCTTTTACAGATTCCTGGATCCGCCTATGGTCCCACATACACACTTTAAAAAACAATTCTACGTACATACCAACATCGATACATTGAATCGAGGGTTTTGTGTGCTACCATAGCAATATTACAACATTCAGAAAATTCTTCAATCCAAATCTCCAAATTCTAAATCGCCTGGGCGAGGCGGGGAAGAGGTCGATCAAGACCATGTTATCTTTTTCTATCTTAAAGATAAAATCGGGGTGGGGGGGTGTGCAATTATTCTAAGTTGGCATGTATAAGAAAATGTTATGTGCATGAATTCAAAGCTAAGTATTATAATGTTATATCTTATTCAAATTTGAAAATAAACATTAAATTTTATTTATAATTGTTTAGCAGTTAGCAACTTATTTACGGAATAGGCATGTATAGCTAGCCTCTACATAAATAAAAAAAACTGTCCTGAAATCTCTCAAGATGTGTATCTAGACGCAGTTAATGTTCCATCGAGGGAAGTAGAAGGCTCATGCTGATTTGGTGAAAGACATTACCATTACTGCAAACAATTTAGAAAAGAAAAGGAATGCAACAATTGTCTTTTACTTTGCCCATCATGTACATAACGTGTCATTCTATTATGTATGGTGGCATACTCCTGCCATCACTTGTCAGATAATATTGTCGACTTTTCAGTAATTAAGTCGACTTGTCAGATAAATATGTTGACTTGTCAGATGATAATGTTGCCTTATCGGATAATTATGTCGACTTGTCAGTTAATTTTGTAAAATCCTCGCTTATTTTCTCATTATCTTTTAATTCTGATATGCTATTGCCATTTGCTGACATCGTATCTGACACGTCAACCTAAGGATCTGAAATTAAGACATAATCATCTGATAAATCATCGTAATCAATTGACAAATCGACAAAAAAATCTGACAAACCCATTACTCAACCCATAGCCTTAGTCGGGTCATTATGTCGACTTGTCAGATCATTATGTTGCTAGATGGATAACATATGTTGGGCCTGACGATGTCGATCACTGGACTTAGAATGCATTTTTACGGTTACAGTTTTCAACTTTTTATTATTCGTCAAGTGGTCAAAGTCATCTGACAAGTCGACATGATTAACTGACGACTCGACATAATTAACTGAGGACTCGACATAATTAACTGACAACTCGACATGATTAACTGACAACTTGACAATTAACTGAGGACTCGACATAATTATAAACTGACAACTCGACATAATTAACTGACAACTCGACATAATTAACTGACAACTCGACAATTAACTGAGGACTCGACATAATTATAAACTGACGACTCGACATAATTAACTGACAACTCGACATAATTAACTGACAACTCGACATAATTAACTAACAACTCGACAGAATTAACTGACAACTCGACAGAATTAAGTGACAGCTCGACATAATTAGTGGACAAGTGATGGCAAAATTATGCCACCATAGAGATGCGATAATCTTATTGGTCGGTTAATTTGAAACAAGATATTACCAACTTTTCACATATCGCTTTAATACATGCACATCTATACAATCCTTGGTACATCATGACACACTGGATTATTTGATACTATAAAGAAAAACAAATGCATTTTAAAAATATTTTCCAAGAATTTACATGTAATATGAAATAAAAAAAACCTACCTGATTCAAAAATGCCTTTTAATTGCTAACTAAAGTCAAATAAACCTGATACCTGTTTTGCCGAGTTTTAGGAGAGGGGAGGGGATGGGGGCTGGAGTAAAGGGCATGCATTCGGCCATTCATCTTCATAATCCAAGGGTTATGTCTTCGTTACAATAAAGTGTACAGGACTGGAGGGAAAATCCCTGGTTCTGACGATGTCAATCACTGGACATAGAATCTATTTATTCCATTTCTTCAATGCATGAAACGATATTTCAACAATAAATATGTTGTGGTTGTGGTGGCCTTTTTTTCCAAATTATTATCTCTTTAATGTTCTTTTAAGTCTATAACTTTTATTCTAGGCTGGCTAGATAATTTTGGCCTATTTTCTTTTCTTGGAAACAGTTGGAATAAATGCAATATGCTAAACCCAAAGACCAACTAGTGTAAAGTCCGGACTCTCGACTTTTTATTTTTGTTTAAAGTAATTCCACCCTCCTCTGATGTCATCAGATTTTGCAAAATCAATGATTTATTTAGATTTATGCCTGATAGGAACATAAATTTTGTTAGAGTCTTTTCCTAAAGTTATTGTAAAAAATCTTGTTAGAAATAAAATATTTCAAAAGTCAAATTTTTAGATGAATAATCAATGATACGTTTCAAAATATTGAATCCAAGGGCAATAACTCTGTTTCTATTTATTTCTTTATCAAGTCTATTATGTGATGATTTCCTTTATTTTTTACAGACATTTTGTATATTTTTGTGAAGATACAGTGTCATGAAATTGTTATGAATGCTACTATATCGTCATAAATAGTTTGTATGGAAATTTAATAACGCTGTTTAAGGAAAATTTGCAATTTTCTGATGGTGATATATGATTCTGTTTATGTACGTCTCTCATCTTAAAAAGTGTGATGACCTGTGTATTTTATTTGATAATTTGTTAGTTTTAACTCTAATGAATGGAAATAAATACACATTTTAAACTTGTACCAGATAAAACTGCAAGTATGGAGTTACCTTAATAGCTATAAACTTGAAGTCAATACAGAGACAGTTGTCGTGCCCATGTATGTGTTGACAACAAACGAGATATCAATTGCTGATTTTTGTTTTTATTTCCCAGACCTATTCTATAAGAAAAAAATTTCTTAAACTAGAGAAAAGGGTAGCTACCGAGGATGAGGCCCTGACTAAGGTCTTTTTTTATCTGGGATACTTGATAATTATAGTACATTATTATCTTCCATATGATCAGAAAAATAAATTAAATACCCAGGTAGCTATATGCATATTTGATATAGAATTAAGACATATCAGGATATGCTTATAAATCTCAGAAAAGTTAATATAATCACAAGATTACATTCTCAAAACTTCACAAATTTATTTTTCAATCTCATACGTAAATAGATACACTGCTACTTTATAGATAATACTATCAAAAGTTTAACCATATGTAATTAGGCCTACCAATGGCTCCATGCATACCTCAACTATAGAAAAATATGCAATACAAGAGAACATACTTAAAATCACCAGGTCGTTAAGTTTACTATTCGCGTGGGGGGGGGGGGGGGGGGGGGGGGGCACAGCCATTATACATGTGTGTTGAAATAAGTAGGCCCCAAGTATTTCTATATCGAAATCTCTATGAAGTGTATTGTTTTACCCTACCACATTGACAATATAGATGTGATCTGAAGTATAAAGATTACAATATTTGTGATTGGAAAATCTGTGCGCTATACCCATATTAACACACACACACACCCTCCTATTTCTCATCGGAACAGCGATCATTATCGTTTTAATAACGTACGTATTAAATATTTCGAACTTTGGATTGCATTATAATAAAAATTGCATTGCCTTGTGACTCGAGAAATAATTTCCTGTCTTGGGAACAATAAACTTGCTATTGTCCTCATTGCCAGGATATAGGTGTATATTATACATGCGTATGATAACACATATTATAATTAATGACCTGACTTTATCTTTGGGGCAGAGGTCGAATGGAACTTTTTTTTATAAATAATTTCTTTTTGTAATATCCTCATTTGTTCAAACTGCCTGGAAATTTTCTGACGTTTGCTCCTGTCTTCTTAAGTCATAAAACCACTTTTTAAACAATTTTTTTTTAATTATCTTTAGAATTTAATATATTTGAACATGAATTAACAGTCCTTTAGTTTTTTATTTGAAAACCATCGTATTTGTTAACAAGTGTAGTGGAGGGCAGAATATTTTATAAATACATGCACGGTGAAGTCAAGGGATTAGGAATTTCCTAAGGTACTCATCGTACGTAGTCTAGAGTTGTAGGATTCGGAGTCGGAGAACGTCGTCTCTGGCTGGGGTCCATGTCACAACTGATTGCAGGGTGTCTGGGATACTGGAATGACCAGTACTCATCCATTGATCACATGGTCAGATTATTGACCCTTGCTTAGTATTAAAATACACAGGTAATTTTAAGTTATAGTCTGTTTCTGAAAAACCCCGATATATTTAGCTATACTACAATATCTACAGTTCACTTTTTACGACTTCATGAAAGTGAAACGATGCGGAACAACTGCGCAGAACGCGAAAATTGGAATTGTACTCGGCCTCGTTAAGATAATATGGTTACGATGTGACCGTTGAGACGAGTGAAGACCCATAACATCTTACAACACGACTTGAGGCAATTCATTTCACGCGGGAAATATAACGCGGTTGATGTAAACAGTGCATTGTGACGTCATCACTAGGTGCGATTGGTTTTTCTTTCCAATCAAGCAATTATCCACAACAAAACATACGAAGGTATGGAAAAGCTTGTCTGGAATTTAAAAAAATTTGTAGTACTTTACAAACTATTTATTTGTTATCAATGAAGTATTCCGCAATGACGGTGACATTTTTCCGGAAGCATTATGGTTAATACTCATATTTTTTCAGCTGATGAAGAGCAAATCACGTGACTCAATGCGCAACCATTGGCTATATCAGTAGAACTTTAAATAGACGATTGTTGATTGATTGTTTGTATATTATACATGCGTATGATAACACATATTATAATTAATGACCTGACTTTATCTTTGGGGCAGAGGTCGAATGGAACTTTTTTTTTTATAAATAATTTCTTTTTGTAATATCCTCATTTGTTCAAACCGCCTGGAAATTTTCTGACGTTTGCTCCTGTCTTCTCAAGTCGTAAAACCACTTTTTAAACAATTTTTTTTTTTTATTATCTTTAGAATTTAATATATTTGAACATGAATTAACAGTCCTTTAGTTTTTTATTTGAAAACCATCGTATTTGTTAAAAAGTGTAGTGGAGGGCAGAATATCTTATAAATACATATATATATATATATATATATATATATATATATATATATATATATATATATATATCTGATTTCTACATTAGGTAGACCATCCTATAAAATCTGGCTTAAGGGGACAATATACATTTCTCTAATCCTTGCACATTTCAAGAAACAAATAGCATTTCTTTTAGTAAAAGAGTACCAAATTTGCCCTTGTGCCAATTAATTCCACATAACGGTGCGCATAAAAAATATACAAAAAACATCGGTCTCCCTAATAATGTGTAATCCTTACGTATTCTTTAGGGAGACCAGTATATATAATTTGCAATATATGGCTTAAGTGGACCTTATATATAATTTGCAATATATGGCTTAAGTGGACCTTCATTTGTAATCTTTCTGCATAGTTTAGGGAGACCAATATATATTTTTGTGATTTAAGTTGACCATTGTTTCCTTGCAGTTTTTACCATTTCAGTTTAACACAGAGACAGAACGAATGGTTATGTGCTTAATTTTCATAGTTGCATCATATATAATGTAAACTAGATCTTGTTTTTAGTAAAAACAAATGTCTCCCTTGTTCCCCAAATTAATATTATACAGATTCAGAATATTTCTACTGTAACATTTACAAAAATGTTTGGATTATCATATATCCTGATGATAGGCACATCTCCAAGTGGTAATGAGGCAACATACAAAGATTCAAGGTTAAGTGATGAGCCATGTAGGAGAAGTTTTGCAATCTCCACCCCTCTTACAACAATTATATAATGTCCAAAAATAACTGGATCCTCATATCCTGACAATATGCACATCTTCATATGGTAATGAATCATTGTAAAATTTAATTTCAAGGCTATGTAATAAGCCTTCTAAGAGAAGTATTGATAAGCAATTCTACGTCCTTGATCCCACTAAATCCAGTGAAACTTTTAATGGACTTCAGATCCTGAAGAAATGCACATTTTCAAGTGGAAATGAAGCATTGTACAAAGTTTCAGGGTGATGCAACTAGCAATATAGGAGGAAAGGCATTCACAAGCTATTTTATATCCTCCACCACTCTTAGATCCACTATAACGTTTTAAAAAATTAATGGATCTTCATTCCCTTATAATATGCACATTTTCAATTAGCAATGAAACATTGTACAAAGTTTCAAGGTTATGCGTTAAGTGATTTATGAGGAGAAGCATTCATAAGCTACCACCCCTTTTAGATCCAATATAATTTGTACAAAAATAATTCCATCCTCATATACTGATGATATGGGCATTACAAAGGTAATGAAGCATTGTACAATATTTCAAGGCTATGCAATAATTGATGTACGAGAAGTGTTTACAAGCTATTTTATACCTTCTACTCCTCTTGGATCCACTATAAGTGTACAAAAATATATGGATCCTCATATACTGACACCATGCAAATCTTCAAAAGGTAATGAAGCATCTTACAAGGTTTTCAAGGCTATGTGATAAGTGATGTATGAGGAGAAGAGTTCGCAAGAGATTTTTTACCTTTCACCCCTTTTAGATCCACTATATCTTAGACAAAAATAATTGAATCATCAAATCCTGATGGTAGTTACATCTTCTAATGGTAATGAAGCATTGTACAAAGTTTCAAGGCTATATGATAAGCCTACACAATCTATTTCATACCTTCCACCTCTTAGATTTACTATAACTTGCACAAAAATAATTGGATCCTCATATCCTGACGATATGCACATCTTCAAATGAAAATGAAACATTGTACAAGGTTTCAAATCTATCGGATAAGCAATATTGGAGGAGGAGTGTTCACAAGCTATTTTACACCTTCCACCCCGCTTAGATCCATTGTAACTTTTAGGAAAATAATTGGATCCTCACGTCTAGATAATATGCATATCTTCAAATGGCAATGAAGCATTTTGCAAAGTTTCAAGTCTATCCTATAAATAAGCCATATAGAAGGAGAAGTGTTTACAAGATTTTATGACAGACAGGTGGACAGAAAGTACAAAAAACAATGTCTTCCCCTTGAAAATTGAATATAGGAGTGCCTGGCCTTGTGATATATACAATGTATATTGGCCTCTCATCAAGGCAGCTTCAGTAAGATTCTTGGTCTTAGTGCACACAAGTTTTCTCTTTCATGAATCTTTCAGACTTCATTTGCAGTCCTATTTCACTTCAAAAATATTTCTGTTGAATATTTGACCTTACCTAGTATTTCTAATTCATGTACACTAATTCTGAAAACCAATCATAAAATGATGACTTCTGTTGAAAAACAAGACAAACCACAGGAGAAGTTGTTGAGCAAAACTAAATTTAAATCTAGATTTTTCCTTTAACAGAACCTAGTTTCCTCAGGTTAATCTACATAAGTTGACAGAAAACAAATCATACAGCAACATTTTAACATTTATTGAAACAATCTCCCAGTATTTAAGACATTATTGCAATTTAAACAGTAACTATGATTTCTCAGAGATGTACATAAAGCATTTTAAGAATTCATGACAACATGATTACATTATTTAAAGTGAAATTTAAATGAGTATCCCCACCTGTAGGTAGGTTACAGCATGTTCATGAAAGGTCCAAGAGGACCTGATGCTCTACTGACATATGCAGAAATAATTAAATTCTTAAAATATACTTAGGCATAGCCTTAACTTTGTTCCTTGGGACTTGTCCACATAAGAATTGGGACAAACTACATCAGGGGATCATTGAGGGCAAGTTTCATCAAAATCCAGCTGGTATCTTAGGAGAAAATGCAATAACATACTCTTTTGGATGTGACCTCTTACTGGGTCCCTAAGGATGGATTTTTTTTAAGGACCAACTACAACACTAGGGGATCATTCTTGGTCAGTTTCAACAGAATCCAACCAATAACATAGGAGGATGCCATCATTACTTTTTGGGTGTGGTCCCTGATTGGGCTTGTAGGGGTAGGACACCCATGATAATTCATTAGCACCAACTAAAGCACTAGACGATTATTCTGAGTAAGTTTCATCAAATTCCAACTAATAACCTGGGAGATGTGATTACCCTTACTTGGCCCCTACAGTCAGACACCTATGAAAATTCATAAGGATCAACTAGACCACCAGATGATCAATCTGGGAAAGTTTCTCCAAAATCCAACCAAAAACCTGAGAAAAGATTCAATGACAGACTTATTAAGGGGTTGCCTCTTACTTTGTCAGACTGGGTCAAGAGCCCCATGAAAATTCATAAGGACAAACTACACCACTAGGGGATTATTCTGCGAAAGTTTTATCAAAATCCAGCCAATGACATAGGAGGAGATGCAATAATAATCTTTTTGGGGGATGGCCATTAACTGGGTCAATTCCTATGAAATTCATAAGAACAAATAATTTTCTAGGGGATCAATTTGCATAAGTTTCATCAAAATCGAACCAAATACCTAGGAGTAGGAGATGGGACAACAAACTTGAAGTGCCTAATGGGATCCCTAGAGGTCTGACCCCGATAAAAATTCATTAGGACCAACTACACCATTAGAGGATCATGCTGTATGTTTTATCAACATCCATCCATTGCCTTAGGAGAACTTTTGGGGTGGCCCTTAAATAGGCCCATAGGGAACGGACCCCCATGAAAATTTATATGGTCTAATTAGACCAATAAGGGAAAATTCTGGGTATGTTTCATCAAAACACAACCAAAAACCTAGGAGAAGTTGTGATACCAAACTTTTTAGGACTTGGCCCCTAAGTGGGAACTGGAGTTCTGACCCCCATAAAAATTTATAAAACCAACTAGACCACTTGGGGATTATTCTGAGTAAGTTTTATCAATATCCAATGTAGGAAGAGATGCAATAACAATTTTTTAGGGTTCACCCTTACTAAGCCCTTAGGGGTAGTACCACCACGAGAGCTTATTTGAACCAATCACACTAGTCAGGTATCATTCATAGTAAGTTTCCTCAAAATGCAACTTATAACCTAGGAGGAGAGGCAAATAACAAACTTTTTGGGATGTTGCAGTTAACTGGGCCCCTGAGGGTCAGATCCCTATGAAAATTTAAGATCAACTAAACTACTAGGGAATCATTCTAGGTAGGTTTGATCAAAATCCATTCATTACCTCAGGAGATGGTATTACAAGTTTTAAGGGTGTGGCCCCTTATTCGACCCCTAGGGGTCAGAACCCAATAAAATTGGATTTGTACCATCTAGACCACTACCAGCTCATTTTATGAGTTTTATCAAAATCTGTTCCATGCAAAGAACCTTAAGTTTACAGATGGATAGACGACAGGGTATCACATAAGCTCAGTAGAGCTATAAACTGTGAAATATAAGTATTCATTCAGGCCAGTGACCTTGACCTTTTGACCTCAAAGACATAGACCATGTCTCAATTCAAGCTTTAACCCTTATGCTCAAAGAATAAAAAGGAAAGTGACATTCAGAAATGTTGGAAACTAGGGGATCATTCTTGTTCAGTTTCATCAAATTCCAATCAATGACCTAGGAGGAAATGTGATGACTTTTTAAGTCATGGCTCCTTAGGGGTTGAACTCCATAAAATTCATTAGAACCAACTAAATCACTAGGAAATCATTCCGGTAAAGTCTCATGCAAATCTTCTCGTTAACTTAGAAGGAAATGTGATGACAAGAAATGACAACAGATGGACAGACAATAGGGTAATGTATCAGCTTCAACTGTAGATCTAAAATCTGTTTATTGCTTTTACTTTGTTCCTGACATTTTTGTCATGGATGTTGCTGTTTTTGTTCTCACAGTCTGTCATTAAATAGCTTTGTTCTGACTTTGGTGTATTGTTCATGTGCAGTTAAACCTCTGATGCTCTGTAAGTTAGTTGTTGCGAGAAATTGAAGAATGGCCTCTTTGCCTACAAAAGAAACCAAAGATGTCCTATAAACATTTAATTCCAAATTATTTTTAATGAAAACAAGGAATCTGTGAGCCAATGCTCACTAGTGATACCCCGCTCTAAACGTCCAAGTTCTCAGCAAACAGGAAGTTGTCCAATGGATCTGAAAATGCATCCCTAAATACATCATACCTATATAAATCTTCATGCAAAATATCAGTAGCCTGTGATGTATAGTTGCTGAGAAATATGTTACGAAAAATGTTGTATCTGACCACTGCATACGAAAAATTCTAAGTTTTCGGCAAACAGGAAGTAGATGTCCGATGGATCTGAAATTGCATCCCACAATACATCTCATCCATATAAAGCTATGTACAAAATTCTAAGATGTTAAGTTGTATAATTTTTGAGATATGGCAAACAGAAAGGTGTTACAGATGGAATGATGGACAGACGGATGGAATGACACACAAGGGTAAAACAGTATACCCCCTATCCTTGTGGGGGTATAATTAGCCCTTAATCACAACCTTGGTAAACTAAGGGAGATCATAATAAAATTCATTACGATCTTATCTCACAACCTTCATGTAATCATTTCCATTCTATATATATTTACATTACATGTATTCATTACAAATGCTTACTTTGCAGTGGTCTCTCATTTGTGGAGCAGATGGCAGTCTGATATACAAAGTCCCTAAAATGATTTCTTACAATAATGCTATCTTCTCTTGACCATTTCACTACAACAAAAAGTATGATTTTATATTAACTGTAAATGCATTATAATTTGAACACCAAAACGAAATAATGTGTCTTCCAAAATATGAAAGTTATGTCTTTTTAAATGTTGCCATCTAGCTTGTCTAACATTACAAATCTGTTTTATGGCTGTTGGTGGTTGTGTTGATTTTACTGGTGTAAACCAGCAAGAAGCAATAACAGTACAACACAGTGAGATGGATGGGGCAAAGCTGTATTTCCTTGAGAAGCTTTACTGAAAATAGTTACTTTGGTTTCATTAATATTCCCGGTCATGGAATTCCATGGTTTTCAGTAGGTGCTTCGGTTCAAGCAAAGATGCTTAGATTCTAGGATATTTGAATTCATGGATGAATGTTTTATATTTAACATATATAGGTAATTATAACATTTCGTTGAACATTTGAATTCATGTATGAAGTCAACAACAAAATCCACGAAAATTGATGATCGACAAAAAATGATGAAACTACAGTAAGTCTTTCTGAGAAGACAATTTGTTTGTTTCCCTACTGCTCATCTCCTCAAGAATTCCTTGTACTGACCCATAATACAATTATCATTCACTTTAACAATGATTATTAAAATCTAACAATTCAAGGACAGTAACTTTGAAAAGACAAATACCATCAACTTTAAAACAATTTTGACCTTCATCTTTGCTCAATATACTTTTGCACTAAATGTAAATCCAACATATCACATTCTGATATTTCATCTGAAGTTAAAAGTGGTGGAATTAAAATTTTCAAGGGCAATATTTCTAGCATAATATGTCATCAAAGTCAAACTTGTCCTCTGTATTTGCTTTGTTTTTATGAGATTATTGATTGTTTATCTCCACACTCAACAATTTTTCACCTACATGTATATAATGGCATCCATGTTTTTATTGGTATTCTCACATAATGTCATCTATGTTAAATATATCCATGTTCTAATTTAAATGAAGGTGTGATGCCTTATTTACACATTTAATAAAGTACACCGCCACGGCACATGATACGCCCGTCACATATTGTTAACAGTATAGATTGTACCCATTAAAACATTCTTTTTTTTTATATCACCTTAATTAAATGTCACAGTGACCTTAAAGTAGGATGCGACACACCTTCTACCTAAGATGCATTAGTTGACCAATTTTGGTGATTCTAGGTCTAATAGTTTTCAAGTTATGAGCCGGACAAGTTTTTGCCATATATGGCCATATCTTCTTAATGAAAAGTCACAGTGACCTGGTTTTAATGTGCGACACACCTTCTACCCAAGATGTATCTACAGACAAAGTTTGATGATTCTAGGCCTTGTAGTATTTACATGTAAGTTACGGGTCGGACACGAAAAAGCTAACAGACGGACGGACATGAACGCCATACCAAATACGTCCCGTCTTAAGACGGGCGTATAAAAATGTTAACTGCAGTTGTACTCAAGCCAGAGACCTTGCCCTTTGAGAAGCAGTAACAAAAGTAATACAGTTCTGGATGAATGGACAGTTAAAAGATGACAGAACATGGAATGACACCTCAATGGCTTCGGTTTACAAGCAAAAGTTGATTAAATTGCATAATCCAATTGTTTAAGAACAGTAGAGCAAATATAATATGAAACTTAATTCTTGCCTGAGCATTTTCTAGATGTCCTAGGAACATTCTTTTGAACTGATTCCACCTGTTCATCATCACCGTTAGTATCTTCTTCATTAACATAACAAGTTTCCTCTACAATTGAATGGAATTCATCAGTAGTCTACTTATTCATTAGGAAATTAAGAAGTCAGTAAATTGTAAAAGGCAATATTTCCGGAAATGTAACTTAGAATGTTATGTAGATCAATACCCAAAATGAGGTAAAAAGAAATGATCAAGAGAGAAAAACAGATGACTCAAATATCTGAGAATACAGTTTTTACAATCCTTGTGTTCAAGTTTCAAAGTTTCATCACATTAAAACAGAGCTTATTAAACATCTTCATGTTAAAGCACTGATTAAATTATTCGAAAGAACAATGAAAGCATAACTATACCTGGAAGCATTGCAGAACATTGAATACCATTTAGGGACTCCTGAACAGAACCTGAAATATATTTAAATATGCATTACAGACTACAGGTATAGACGTTAAGGTTAGGGTTGGTTTCAAGAAATACTAAAATTGGCCAAAATGGCATGGTTGATTTAATACATTATTCACTGACATAAAATGAAATATTTTAGGTCATGCCTTTAGATATCATGCTGGGAAAATTACAAAGATATGAACATGTAGCACACTTCTAAAGTGCCACATGTAGATTTTCTTCGTGTTCATTACAACTGTACATGGTCTGAAGAATATCAAATAAAAGCTGTGAGAGGAGTTAATAACATTGTGCAGGTACCACTTATACAAAACATACTGAGAAAAATACAAAGTTCAACTACATGTAAACTTTTCCAAAAAATGTCTGAACACTTCCTAAAAATCACATACATATCTTCAATGTGTTCATTACAACTGTACAAGCAAGGTCTGAACAATGTGAAGTAAATGCTATGAGAGGAGTCAATTTTACAAAGTAGGTACTGTCTATTCAAAACAAGTTGTGAAAGTGACAAAGTTCAACTAAATGTAAATTTTGGAAAAATGTCAGAGCGCTTCCAAAAAGTCAAAAATACATCTTTAATGTCTCCATACAATTGTACAAAGTTTGAAGGATGTCAAGTTAGAGGTGCCATGAGATGATTTGATTACACAAAGTACATTGCATGCACAATTGGTCTGCTCAGCCAGCTGATCACCTGGCATTCACCATACTTCAAAGCTGAATGCAGGTTCTGCAACCCGGCCAAACATTCAACATCATAAGGAGATTAAATTAGTTGTAAAATACACTCAAAATCTATTTGATCATCATTTTTGTATCATGCTACAAAAGCAAAACTTCTTCCTAGCAAAAATTTGAGCGAAGCATGAATGAATTTATGCTAAATCCTAAAATTGCTCCTGCAAAAGCTGTGTGTCCTCCAATTACCACTTTACTGTGAAAGAAATGAAGTGTAATTGTTAGGAAGTATCACTAAGTCTCAAATACAACCTTCAGATTTAAAAGCCAGTGCCCTACCAAAAAAAAAAGTTTGAACCCACTAGCTAGTATTAATAGGTGCCCCGATATACTTAAACCTAAGTACCACATCGGCCAAATCTACTAAAATTAATTCAATTTGCAACATCTGCACTAGTTGTTGATGCATTTATGGTTACCTCACATATTCTTAAATTCTTTACTGTTAATTTTTTTTGCTTCTCATGCAAAAAAATGTTAAAATCCAAGTTTGGAAGTGCAAGGATGATCATGTTGCTTTTTGTACCCTCAAGTGAAGATAGCATAGTCATGTGGGATGCTTTATTTTATGGGAAAATGCCATATTCACATCTGCAAGAGACATCTTTTACTGTCTTAACATACATTGATGACACCTTTTTTCATTACCTGATTTTGTTTGTTTGTTTTTTTTGCCACACTCAACAATTTTCCATCATACAATGGTGTCCAGTTTTTATTGGTGGAGGATAGAACCAGTAACAATATACTTGAATCTCATGGTCGCTTATATGCCCCGTGCATAATATCAAATCATTCTCTCCAGTGCTTTATGACAAGATGATTTTTTAAGAATGGTACCTTTTTAACCATTTGGGCCCATAAGCACAGAACCCTGTGACTAGGGGAACCATTTGAACACACTTGAATCCCCATCGCGCAATGATACGTTTTGCCAAGTTTGGTTGAAATTGGCCTGGAGAAGAAATTGAAAATGTGGAAAGTTTACCGACTGACGGATGACAGACAAACTAATCAAAAAACCTCACATGAGCTTTCAGCTATAGTGAGTTAAAAATGAAATGGAGCCATATCATTTGGGTGGATTAACATACATGTATCATGAATCAAACCGAAACTTCTGTATCACAATTTATAACACCATGGTATATTGTTGTACTCCTTTTGCTGGGGGAGACATAATTGATTAACAGCTTTACCTGACTTGTTCCTTTGGTTGCTGCAGCTACTGCTTCCCTCATAGTCACCCTGTCCATTTTCATCATTTTCTGTGTTTCCATTACATGTATGTTCCACTGAAAAAGAGTATAAAATGATACAATGCCAACTCATGGTAAGGAATGAACGGTCATGAGTAAAATAAAAATAGGTTCTCCAAACTTTCAGATTAACCCTCAGCATTTTGACATATTGACACAAAAAGGCTAATCTACCATATCTGATTAACATCCTACCAAGTTTCAATAATCTTCTAAAGTTAAGACTTTTTTATATTTTCAGTACATGTAACAGTGACCTCCCCAAAGGTCAAATTCACATTTTGACCCCAACATCTACCTTATCTGAGTAAACATCCTGAGAAAGTTCAATGATCCATCTTCTATAGTTTAGGAGATAGCTAATTTGCTATTTTTAGTAAACAAATTTGTTATTTTTAATAATAGTGATCTCTCCAAAGGTTAAATTTACATTTTAACCCCAAAAAACAAATATAAACTATATCAGTAAAGATCCTACCAAGTTTCAATGATCCATCTCCTATACTTAAGATTTTTCTATTTTAATTTACATTGACCTCCCCAAAGGTCAAATTGATACTTTGACCCCAAAAGGCATATCTACTCTCTCTGAGTAAACATCCTACCAAAGTTCAATGATCCATCTTTTATAGTTTAGGAAATATTTTCCTAAAACAATTTTGCTATTTTAAGTTATAGTAACCTCCCCAAATGTCAACCTGACATTTGACCCTGAAATGCACATCTACCCTATGTAAGTGAACATCCTAGTAAGATTCAGTGGTCTTACTCCAAAATCAAAGGATGTATGGCCTGGAAACAATAGTCTAATGCACACACACACAAACACTAATACACTCACATCTGACTTTGTGTTGACAATACCCTTAGGCCAAAATTGGCAGAGGGGTAAAAAATTAAGAAATCTAACTGCAAAGATAGTATTAGATATGTCCAAGTGACACCATTGCCCCACTTCAGCAGAAAAATTGGAAATTTACACTCAATTTGTAACTACCTATAATACAGCTATATATAAACAAGGGGCCAATGGCCCACAATGCTCACCTAAACATAAAAGTTGCTAGAAAGCTTTATGCAAAATACCAAGTCATTCTGCTCAGTACTTCCACTAAAGACAATTTATATCTTTTCCAGTATAAGACTTTGTTAAACTTTCATCCACTTGCAGGCCCTTAACATGCTTAAGTCAATGGATTGATTTCCCTTGAATAATTTGACTCCTCTTGTTGCTGGGAAGTTCATGCAAAATATCTAATCATTCTGCTTAGTACATGTACTTTCACAGAAGAACATTTTTATATCTTTTACTGTATAGGGGCCTCCATGTCAAAGTGGTTATGGGATCACATTTCTAATCATGAGGCCTCTCATGTCCAGTCTTATTAGTACTTTCGCAGAATATTTTTTTTTATATCTTTACCTATATAAGCATATGTTTAACTTTGAACCTACCCCCATGGGTAAAATTTGAAACCACCACCCCATCCCCACCCATCCCCTTATGGGCAGTCGACAAGTTGACAAACCAATATCACTTTAACAATTTTTGTTGCTAGGAAGCTTCATGCAAAATATCAAGTGGTTCTGCCATGTACTTTCACAATTTTTTTTATCTTATTTCCTATATAAGCCTACGTCAAACTTTGAACCCCCTATATGGGCCCCAAAGTTTGCAGATCGTTTTCTCTTGAATAAACTTGAATCTCATGGTCCTTTAGATGTCCCATGCATAAAATCTTATCATTCTTTCCAGTGCCTTCTGAAAAGAAGATTTTTTCAGAAATGGTACATTTTCACCCTTTTTGGCCCTTAAGTACAGAACCCTAGGTGCCAAGGGCACCATTTGAACAAATTTGAATCCCCACCGCGCAATAATGCTTCCTGCCATGTTTGGTTGAAATTTGCCTAGCAATTTCAGAGAAGAAGTCTAACACTTAAAAAATTTACGAAGGACAGACAACGGAAAAATTGTGATCAGAAAAGCTCACATAAAACTGCTGTTCCACGTGAGATAAAATGGTCCATAATACTGAATTTTCTATGAAATGACAAAGCAATCAATTCATGGCTTAGGTGAAGTCAAGTAATGAGTAATAATATATACCTCCATCAATGGTTGTCAGCATTTTCCCCATCACACGTGCTGTTCTAACTGCAGGGGGACATTGGTAATTTTCTCTGTTTATATTTTCTTCGTGCCCCATGTACTCTAGGATAACTTTCCTGTCCTCTGGTTTCATCTCCAAACTGGCATAGATTGACGACAATCTATGTCTTATCTTGGTTGCTGTTACAGGAATGCTGATCTCAGCCCTTTCACTAACTTCTGCTACAGCATGCCATCCAGAACAATGTGAAAATCCATTTTTTGTTGCAAACAAGAAGGGATTTTCTTTTCTTATGCCAAAATCCCGTCTATCATTGCTTATCCTGTCTATTGCTTGGATAAGGTCAACAGGAATCAGCACAGGTACATATTTTCTGCCCTTTCCTTTCAAGTAGGCCATCTTGAAATTGTCTACAAGATATTGTTCTGCTGGATCAGAAATTTTTTCTACTTCATCCTCTTGAATCCAAACACCTTTCTTTGCATCTTCCCATTCGTTTGTAAGCATCCTTGATGCTTCCTCACCTCTTCTTGCATTGAATAGTGTAAGTCTTGCAACGACAAGACTTCTAAGCCAAACATAACTCTTAAGTGTATAGTTCTGCAGAATGCATGAAATCTCTGCTGATATGTATGCTTTTAGTTTCCTAAGATCTTCACCTGTACAGCTAAAAATCATCTATAAACAAGAGGTACTGTGAGCAATGCTCACTAAGAATACCCCCCGCTTACCCCAATCTCCCAAAGGGTGTTGGTAATAGGTATAAACTACCTCTTTTCTGAGTGTAAAAAACAAATGGCATGACAAACCGAACCATATTGCTACTTCGATGTCCAGTGCGCGTGACCTTTGACCTTTTGACCCCAAAATCGATAGGGAACATCTTCATCCCATGGGTAGTCCATATGTATGATATGGTGACTGTAGGTGGAAAGGATAACGCTTTAGAACCCGGAAACCATATTGCTACTTCGATGTCCAGTGCGCATGACCTTTGACCTTTTGACCCCAAAATCGATAGGGAACATCTTCATCTCATGGGTAGTCCATATGTATGATATGGTGACTGCAGGTGGAAAGGATAATGCTTTAGAGTCCGGAGACCATATTGCTACTTCGATGTCCAGTGCACTTGACCTTTGACCTTTTGACCCCAAAATCGATAGGGAACATCTTCATCCCATGGGTAGTCCATATGTATGATATGGTGACTGCAGGTGGAAAGGATAATGCTTTAGAGTCCGGAAACCATATTGCTACTTCGATGTCCAGTGCACTTGACCTTTGACCTTTTGACCCCAAAATCGATAGGGAACATCTTCATCCCATGGGTAGTCCATATGTATGATATGGTGACTGTAGGTGGAAAGGATAACGCTTTAGAGCCCGGAAACCATATTGCTACTTCGATGTCCAGTGCGCGTGACCTTTGACCTTTTGACCCCAAAATCGATAGGGAACATCTTCATCCCATGGGTAGTCCATATGTATGATATGGTGACTGTAGGTGGAAAGGATAACGCTTTAGAGCCCGGAAACCATATTGCTTCTTCGATGTCCAGTGCACTTGACCTTTGACCTTTTGACCCCAAAATCGATAGGGAACATCTTCATCCCATGGGTAGTCCATATGTATGATATGGTGACGGTAGGTAGAAAGGATAATGCTTTAGAGTCCGGAAACCATTGCGTCTACAGACGGACGGACGGACGGACGGACAGACGGACAACCCGATTCCAGTATACCCCCCCCCCCACAACTTGTTGCGGGGGGTATAATTATGAACATGACAGATGTACATCTTTTTGCAAAAATAATTTGGTATTTAAGGGGTGGAACATAAAGAAAAGAGAAACTTATTACCCATGAGCTGTCTCAGAATGCAAATGTCTGATTGATGAGATTGGACACTGGAGTGGCACTGAAATTGAAAAAAAAAATTATACAAAAATTAAGAGTTGGCATTTTGATAATTTTCCATCCACTACATGTCTTTACATATTCAGTGTTACATGTGATGTGTATATTAAAAGCAAACAATACTGTATAATTCCTTAACCAACATTTACACTTAATGTTGAAAATATTCTATATGTACTAGTAACATTAAATCACTTTCATATACCTAACAATACGGGAGACAACTTTTCTACATATCTAAAATTAGGGAGACTAATCTTATATGTACATTAGGGAGACCAATATTATATATATACACCAAACATTAGGGGGGCCAAATTTATATAAATATACATAATATTAGGGAGAGCAATATTATATATATACACCAAACATTAGGGGGACCAATTTTATATAAATATACATAACATTATCGAGACCAATTTTACATATATATACCAACCATTAGAGAGATAAATTTTACAAAATGTTATATTAGAAAGACCAATTTCATATAAATCTTACATTGGGGATAATTTCTACCAAGTTTCATAAATTCAATCCAGTCATGTGTAAGACAAAGACATAAATGTCTGATCTAATTAAAGACAGACATAGACAGATGGAGGTATAACACCATACAATAATACTTCCCCGTTTTTCAATTTGGTGTATAAAAATTCTATGTGTGTAGTATGAAACAAATTGCCCAGCTTCTACCATATCTAAAGAGAAAATTTATTGAACTCAGGACAGTAATTCAAAGAAGCATCAATTGAGATTAAATACAGCTAATATTCATACCTATTTCAGATATGTTGGAATCTTCAACAATGTCTGACAGACATGATGGATAGGGTAGTTGAAATTCCAAATCTTCAATACATGAAAAACAAGATACAGTATGTCAAATGTATAGTACATATTTCATTAATTTCTAATGAAGACGCTGTTAATTGTGACACAGTGTGAGAATTTAGTAGTAGACCTATAGACCGAGTATATGCCAAATGGATCAGGTCTATACCACTTGTGATTGAGCTAGACTATATTTGTCTTAGTATGGCATATTTAATTCATTGCTCCTGAATTTGTCTCAGTTAAAATAGTATTGCATTTTAGGGAGTTATTCTATATTGCTTTTCTGATGGATATTTATTGTTTAAAATAATTTTAAAGACATTGGATGTAATTGTATTGAGTAGGAAGTAAACACATTTTTCTTTTCACATCAGGTCTATACCAAAATATTGTAGGTCTATGCCACAAGTATTTGGCATAGACCGATTGTCTATGCTACTAGGAAAGTTAAATTCTCAGACTGCTGACACTCTCTAGAAAAAAAACAAAAATATTTTCATGAAAACAAATACATAAAAAATTACAGGTTTGAATAGCACACCTGAACACACCAAACAATTAAAAGAGGCCCATGAGCTTAAAATAGCTCACTTCAAATTTGAACTTTTATAGGAGTGACCTCAGAGAATGATTCATGTACAAATGTAGATCTGAAACTAAAATCCATTTGATCCTATGATTGGGACAACTTGCTTATTTTATATTCGAAAAAACAAACTATAATTCAATTATTTATGCACTTGCTTACTGAACTCTTCGGCTAAATGTTCACACACTGTACTTATTTTTTCACGAATTTCATTTTCAACGCTTTTGGTTTGGCACCATGGAGTATCGAACCCTCTCCTCCAGCACAAGAAAAATAGTAATTTTAAGGCTCAGAATTTCAGAGTTTAGGGGCTATAGATCCCTCAAGAAAGGGGCTAGCAATTTCCAATACTTTCAGATGATGTAATTTCTCATTTCTAACAACTTATCCATTTATGTCAACTTAAAATATTTCTAGTTAAAAAGTTATATAGAGAGAAAACTGTGATTTTGATGCTACAAAATTACCCCCTTGCATTCATTCCCTACTGAGCATTTTTCTGGGACCAGATAGAATATTTTTGATACAGCATCAGCAAAAGTACATACATTTTCCTACATAATGAAAAATATCACGACTTTTTAGCATGAATGGTAACAGAGATATTGTGCGGACAAAACTGGTGATGAAAATCAAAAGAAGAGGCCCATGGGCCACAACGCTCACCTGAAACTTGTTGATTTTTTTAAAATACATTTTCCTATATCAGCCTATGTTAAACTTTTACCCCCTTTACGCCCCCTAGGTCAATCGACAGACCAATTTCCCTTTAACAAACTTGATTTTTGTTGTTGCTAGGAAGCTTCATGCATAATATCAAGTCATTCTGCCATGTATTTTTACAGAAAAAGATTTTTTCGTATTATTTTCTATATAAGTCCATGTCAAACTTTGAACCCCCTTTATGGGCCCCTAAGTCGGCCGATCAATTTCTCTTGAACAAATGTGAATCTTGTGGTCCCCAAGATGCTTCATGCATAATATCAAATCATTCTCTCCAGTGCCTTCTGACAAGAAGATTTTTTAAGAAATGGTACATTTTCACCTTTTTTGGCCCCTAAGTACAAAACCCTAGGGGTCAGGGGCACCATTTGAACAATTTTGAATCCCCATCCCGCAATGATACTTCCTGCCAAGTTTGGTTGAAATTGGCCCAGCAGTTTCAGAGAAGAAGTCGAAAATGTGAAAAGTTTACAGACGGACGGACGGATGTCAGACAAAATGTGATCAGAATAGCTCACTTGAGCTTTCAGCTCAGGTGAGCTAAAAAAAGGGGGATAACTCTAGAAGGAAAAGGAATCTTTAAAAATTGAGAAAAATTATCAACAACAATTTTTTGGAAGTAATACTCTCTGAAAATTTGAGATAAATCCTTTCAGCCTTTTCGAGTTATGGCTCCGACAAAAAACACTTCGTCGAAGAAGAAAAATAACAAGAAAAATCTACAGAATCAATATAAGGTCACCCGACCTAAAGTCGAATGACCTTGATAAAAGAACTGGGCACAATAACAATATGTCTCCCTTCAATGAAGGGGAGACATAATTATTTCATTTAAAGAAAAAACTTTAAAAAAAGAACATGCATTTAACTAATAAAAAAAAGAACGTGCATTAAACTAAGCAATGAAGTAGAAATAAAAATTCAAGCTTCAAGAAAGAGAGAAGATTTTAAGCCATGTTCCCAGCTCTTGCAAGGTAGAACCTATTTGGACATCACCTCCTTTTTTTCATTTACACTACACTTTCAGAAGTCTGGGGCAGTATTAATAACTATATCACCACTTCCTTGAAGCTTGAAGTATAAATAAGAAATATTGGCCATAGTCATTATGAATCCATACCCATACTCAGGGGTCTAGAATTGTGCTTTCCCATTGCCTGGGGTGAGTGAAAAATTGATTTGGGAAAGTGAGATATTAGTATAGACTTGCCTGTGGAATTATTTCTCATCAACAAACTTAAGTCATGGAAATGCAAGGACCTCGTTAACAGCACCTCTTTTATAACAATGGTATCCCCATATTTCATGCCATGTTGAAACTGGCCCATCAATTTCAGATCAGTTGAAACTGTGATAAGTTGTTTAATGAAGGACAGACAGACAAGTTAAATTTGATGTAGAAGAGTTCTTGAAAACCACCGGACCTCTAGTCTTGACTGGTAAGTTTTCATAGGATCTGGCAAAATTCTGATAATTGTTGGTCCTATTGTCCGACAAAAAATGCAGACAAATATTTGTTATTCTTACGATAGTTTCAACATGAGATAGAAAATTCCTGTGAATTTTTATTCCATTATTGTAACAGTATGTTAATATCACAAGAAGATATATTAACATCTCTCATTGGCGCAGTATTCTGCTGGGATTTAATATATATTCTTTTTCTCTCCACGTGAAAATATTAAAGGCACACCATTAAATTATGCCCGGATGTCACAGGTTACTCTCTAACATTTTCTTTAAAATTATTTTATTTGGCATTCCCGAATGATACAATATCTTTAGGATTTTTTTTTGGTTTCTTTGAAGAGAAATAAATGTGTAATTGTACTAGGCAAACAAATTAAGACCTGAAATTTCACGAGTTTCACGTAATTCCAGAGATTGTACTCGTCATGCGCTGACCACCTACATCATGTAAATGTATGTTATTTTTAGTGGAAATGCAACACCTCTGATTGATTGCATATCATGCCCTTAACTGTTGATTACCTAATTTTAAAAAAATTTGTCATACCATTACCAAGTTAAACAGATAACTTTGTAATTACACAAACACTAGTGATCTAAAGCTTCCTAGTCGAAAGCGGTCATCCGTATTATGATTGATGCCAATAAAGCTATATGGTAAAATTTCTGGAAAAAACAAAGATTTAAAACTCAACATGACAGCATACATGAACTAATATTTTGCCATTTTTAAAAACTAACATTTTTATAATCTGCATCATCTGAAAAGTACCATTTTTTCCTACCTGAATAAAATGAAGTTAGGATAATAATTTATGTGTATGTCAGCTACAAGACGAGTACCACCACCCCCACCCCCACACACAAAAAGTGTATAATGTTATTATACACTGTGTACTTTTTTAGGACAAATAACAGTGGGTCCTGCAAGATGTTGTTGATAGGTCCTGTAAAAATTTCATACTAGCAGGACCTGTTGTCCGGCTAATTGGTAGAAGTTTTCAAGAACTCTGATGTAGATCAGAAAAAGATTATTTGTGATAAAAAAAAATGAACAATGCAATTTCTCAGTTACACTTATTAATTAAATTTGACATGAACAAGTATGTTCATAATGACTATGAAAACGAAAACAAATAATTCTTCCCTTTACCATAATCATATTCATCCCTAGTAACTCTCTGAAAATTCAGAATGATAGAAGATTCTTTAAAAAATTATAAAGCCCCCTAGGAGAGCAAGGAAAATCCATGACTTCTTATTACTTGACCACCCATAAAAATATACAGTGGAGCCTCAGTAATTCGGACGCCATTAATCCGGACGCTTCACCTTCCGGACGATTTTTCTAGGGAACAGAATTTTTATACATTATTTTGCATCATTAATCCGGAAATTTGCGTTCCGGATCCGGACGGTCACTTTTTACTACAAAACGTTATAATGCAAAGAAAATTGTACCGTTAATCCGGACGGTAATTTTGTTTAGGGAAGGTCTGTGTCGGACAAGTTTAGCAAGGCGTAAATTATAAAGAAAACAAGCCAACTGTCTAATTGAAGTGATTACCTGTACCCTGTCAACACCTCCCTCCAATTAGGTGGTGTGTAATGATAAGTTCGTTAGATAGCACGTGCCGATCGAGACATTGTATTGCCAATTTTCGCACATAAGATCTTTATTGCGTGTAGTGTTGAATTTTGTAAATAAATCTGTAGCATATCGTTTTATAGTCTTGATCAATACCCTAATAGTATTAATAAATTAAACATCATGCCGTAATGATATTTTTTAACTGCTACACATATCAGTTGTACTGATTCGTAAATTGATATCGGCTTATTCAAATCTAAAGAGTGTAGATTATACTTCTATATTCTGGATTTTATACTGTTGATTGGCGTGAAATATACATGTATGTTCATGCACATATATATGTAGTAAGTTTTTAATGTTTAGAATGTCACGCATGTAGAATGTACCTGTGTACGATTGATTCTTGTTACGATGTTGAAGAGCTTTATTGCTTTCGAATTTTTAAACTCTGGGTAGAAGTGAGAAAATTACCATTTTAAGGAAAATGACAATTAAATTCTGTATGTACCTGTAATGTTTGTTTCACCCGAGTTTTGTTCCATTATTATTGCATCATGAAAATAATAGGTGCGCGTGACTAGATCAAAGCAGTAGTAGGTCTTGATATTACGAGCTTAAATGATTTTGTTCTCCCGATATTGTCTTGGATAATTATAGAATAAGAAATATAAACTCTGGCAGATTGAATTTTGGTTAAAGAATGTTGTCAACTGACATGATAATCACGAAATTCTTATATCAACTTTGGACGATGAAGATTGTTTTAACAGACCGCCGAACCCGTGAATCGTGACAGATGGAAATTACCGGCCTCTTTAAGAAGTAAAAGTGTGATGAAATGTTTGAAGTGTAAATGATTATGTTAGTTACTAATGATTTATTTACTTATAGTTACATAAAGTGCTTCGTTATTTGTTTTAGTGCATACGGTACACAGTTTTGTATATTTATTTGTAGGGATCATATGTATGTACAATGTAAACACAGACAAATACTCTGAACACGTACATTAAATTTTAGTGCTTTGAAATACATGTAAATGTTAACATTATCATAATTTATTTACTAATGCAAATGGTTAAATCCAATGATAGAATATGTTTAATTCACTATGCATCAATAAAGTAGGCACATATCGGTTACTTATGCAAAGCTAGAAAATATGCGATTCAATTATCCGGACGCTTCATTTATCCGGACGATTTTGCTGGGAACCAAAGTGTCCGGATTAACGAGGCTCCACTGTATATCATTTCCTTCCATGGGATGATAAAAGCCATAAACTTCAAGTATAGGTTGAGAGGTGAAAAACTCAAAATACAATGTAAACTGAAACTATTCATCTTCATGGTTATCAAATTTCAAATTTGTATTAATGCCTCAATTCAAGGGTAAATCATTATATAACTTTATATCTAAAGAAATTTAATCCAGTTCATTGAACATTTGATATCGTGGATCAAGTCAATCACAGTAGATTGAGAAATTATTATGCTTTCTTCAATATCTGTACCTTATTTCTCCACCAGAGATTCTGAGTATCTCCATAGTTATACAGTATTTCTTCTTTCTCTTGAATATCTCTGACAGCAAACAAGCATAGACAAGGCCTCTCAAAAGTCAAAAGTTTCATGACAGCATTAGCCATCTTGTTCCCATCATTGACATACTGGCATATATGATCTTGAGTTGATGAAGCATCAATACTGAAAATAACAAATAGATGTATCTCAAAGTGGTAGCAAGTCAGCAGAAATGGCAAAGTTATGAGATTAACCTATATTTTGACTAAAATTGAAAGTGGTAAGGGTTGTAACTCTTTTAAAAAAATTAAAAACAATGGACCATAATGCCCCTCCTCCATGTGCATCTTCATATCATGCCTTTACGTTTTACAAAGTTTCAAAACATTTTCCCTCAAACCATTGAAGAGGAGTTGCGATGAAAAAATTAATCTACTATTCTGGAGATATTCTAAGTGTCAAGGGCTGTAAACTCTGTAAAAAAAAAAACAATGGAAAATATAGGTGGCGGTGACCTACTTTTGGTATAGAAAGAAACAAGGCACACAAAATTTTGCCTTAAAAGGGCACACGTTATGCAATTTTCGGATTTTTAGGGCACTTTGTTATCGTAATTATTTGATTTTAAAGGCAACAATATTTAGTAATATATATAACTTTGCAATACATCCTACATGTATATACTTTCTCTTTTTGAGAAAGTGTTATATGCATCTTCATGTACTTGCCTTGCAAAAAAAATTACACAGATTCAGAAAAAACAATATTTAATATACTAGTATATAGGGGGGAGGGGGGCATTATTTCATAACTTCAGGTCATGTAAAATTTCCTCAATTTAAATTTCATACAATGAACTTAACTCGTTGTATCTTTCTTTTTTCGTTAGAGACGACCAGTGGTCTAATGTAGTTTTAAGATTACTTTTACCAAAAAGAAATAAATGGCGCTCTGTTGTCGATATGTTTGAATGAGAAAAAGGGCATGGCGCCGGAAAAAAAGGACATGGCATCAGGAAAAGGGCATGACACCGCGCCATGCTAAATTGCTTTAGATTGAACACTATGGTATATTACACAATATACCTACTCATGTACCAAATATGAATATCCTGATTGAACTAGTTGAGGAGATATTTCCCAAAAACCCAATTTCTTTAATTGGTTAAGGTCAAAATACAAAAGGCAGTGACCTAATTTTGGTATGTGACAGAGTATTACATGTAACAAAGTATGTACACAGCATGAACATCCTGCACAAAATAGTTGAGGAAAAATAAACCAACAAGAGCAACGCCAATGTGGCATAATACGCCCGTAGATTTTGCTCAAGTAAAACATATTTTAGTGGGATTCATATTTTAGTGAAGTTAGCACTGTCCTCTGTGAGCTAATTCATTATTATGCTTGTAGAAATGGATATCAAGATATAAAGAGGGATAGCCTTAGAACCTTGACCTCTGACTTTGAAAAGCAATAGGCACCTTCCTCTCATCATGATGATCAAATATACCAAGTTATAATATCCTGGAGCTTACGGTTTGGTTTGTATCCTGCCCACAAGGTTTTCCTATAAAGTGATACTACGACCTTGACCTTGAAAAACAATAGGCATCTTCCTCTCATCATGGTGATCAAATATACAAGTTATAATATCCTGGAGCTTACGGTTCGGTTTGTATCCTGCCCACAAGGTTTTCCTAAAAAGTGATACTACGACCTTGACCTTTGACCTTGAAAAACAATAGGTATCTTCCTCTCATCATGGTGATCAAATGTACCAAGTTGTAAAGTCCTAGGGCTTATGGTTCAGTCTGTATCCTGCCCACAAGGTCCGGACAGACAGATGGACGACGCCATACCATAATACGTCCCGTCTTCGACGGGCGTATAAAAAACTATCAGGCAGACACGCAATAAGCAAGTAGGCACACACGCTGACAGACAGTCAGGCACAAAGCAAATACATGTACAGGTATCACATTACCCCGACTTTGTCAAGTCCGGTACAAAAAACTATTTCAATTATGCATTAACCAAATAAAGATCAATAATGTTCTTACATGTACATGTCGTTTAATTTAGAAAACAACAATGAGCTTTGCAAACTGAAAACAAAACACTTTCTGATGTCTACCATCATTCATGTATAAAACTTACCACATACTTTTTCCTTTGTTCTTGTAAAAAAAAAAAATTATTTTCATCACATTTTCTCTGCCTTTCAAATGCCTCTTCTTCAGTAATTATTTCTCCAACATATTCTAGAAGAAAATCCCCTGCTCTGAAGTCTTTTTCGGCAAATACACCAAATCCTGCATAATGCAAGAACAAGTGCATTCATACAAATAGAGCACAAGCAACTCAGCATTAGTTCACCTAAAGTAAACAGTACACTGTATGTATAGCAATAACATTTCTTTCTCATTTGCACTCAATTTCAGTGATTCAATATTTGGTGATACAAGTACTTATTAGGATCACATACATGTACAATACCATGCAATTACAAGCTTATGTGTGTCTGAGTTGATGGGTCAAACACACAATAGTGCCAAAAAATATCAATATGATTTTTCAAAATCTACTACATGTAGGTGAGCATTTATAATAGCACAAGCAAGCAGATAAATTCTTATTTCAAACCTTCTAAAAACCTCCTAAAAATATCTATATTTAAAGTATATTCAAGAAAAGGTACAAATGTGGCAATCAAAATGGAAAGACCAGGGACAAAATTGAAAATAAATACGATCGACACATAAAAACACACAAAAAACAAGGAAACGCATGAACCCTAGAATCATCCTGGGTGAGGCCAGGTGTTCCAGAAGAGTGAGCACTTCATGAGTGAGTGCTCCACATGTGTCACTCGTCATGCATTTCTCAAAGTCAAATCAGGTAAGAGACCAGAAAAATTAGTTATGTAGCGCAGAGTATATCACGAGACAATTTTGAAACACTGATGCTGTATCTGTTAACGAGTTTGTGGTGTCGCCCATAAAACTTTTTCATTGATGATATAAGCTTGGGCATTTGGTATCCCTGTGTCAACAGTTTTTTGGCAAGCAACACAGATCTGTTCAAGAAGTCTTTATACAAAGAGCTTCCTCTAGCATGTCTAGCGTAGCGAATCAACTGGGAAACAAATACACCGTACGCGGGAAAAGATGGAATGTTGCTTGACAAGTGTGGAAAGTTGACAATAGGGAAATTGTAATCATCACGTTTATCATATATCTTCGTGTTTAATTTTCCTTGCCTGTCAAATTAAAAAAAAAGGTCTAAATATGAGGCAGAACAATGCGACTCCATACATGTAGTCGAGTTAATCTCAAGTTCAGGAGGATAAATGATATGCAGATACTTAGAAACAGTATCATTGTTAATCAGTCTTCGACGTTAACCAGCGGTCCGATGCCCGAGGCCAGTAAAATCGGGATCGGGCTTCTTAAAATATTAAACCCTGGAGTCTGGTGGGCCTGTAAATGTTTTCTTATATGTTCTGTATATATTACAAATAAAGCGTGAGATTGACTCAGACTAAATGTCATGACTTAGTAGTCAAATTTCGCATAGAAAAATTATCAACCATGCTGCCTTTTCTGAAGTATAGGGAGGGGGCTCGTCCGGGAAATTCAAAACCACCCAAGCGTATTTCACAATCACAACCATCCGATAAAAAAAAACCCAAAAACCCTGTCGTACGAGGAGAAAAAAAACGAAAATTCATGCCCCATTGGACCGAGGGCAGTGTTCGAAATTAACCATAGACCGAGTCTATGTCAAATGGCACTGGTCTATGCCAACTGTAATTGAGATAGACCAAATTGTCTATGCCAATTTTCTAGATTTAAAGCAATAAAGTTATCCAAGAGGGCCTTGCATGGTCAGTCGATGTCTGATAAACATTATGAGGAAAGGATATTACAGAAATGGAAAGAAAATACACTTTCTAAGTATATTAGAAGTAAATGAAAATGTTTTAAATTTGTGTTATTATTTTTTCAATGTTATGGTCTAGATGCCAATTCGATGAGGTCTAAGTCATTTTATTTTGGCATAGACCTGTGGTCTATACCAAATTTTAAACCAATTTCGAACACTGTGAGGGTGGGCCTTGGCTAACATTTAAGTGATTCTGGAGAAAACAAAATGTTTTGTACATGGTGTATACAAAACAGAGTTGAACATAAGCTGCTGATGTATCTGCAAGATTAATCAGTCTATGCGAAAGACATCGGACCGTCGGACCTGACCGATGTGCAGTGCCTCAGGTCCGATGCATCATTTTTTACACCGGACCAGAATGTCCGATGTCTCAATGTCCGGTTTTGAGCTTTACTATCTTGATGCGGAGTTTGTTATAAGTAAAAAAAAAATAGCACACATCCAAATTCGTAAATGAATTGATTAAAACCGCATGGACTGTCTAAAGTATTATACGGGAGGGATTCCTGGTATAGTATTACTAGTATAATAAATAAGATTCCCTTGGTTTTGCATTTTCATGTGTTTCACTTTTTTACATTAGGTTTTTCGGTCTGACAAAATTTGGTTCGGTCCGGTGTGTTAATTGATTACACTGGACCGAATGTCCTGTGTGGTCCAAAAACTTTCGCATACACTGGATTAATATGTTGAAAAATAATATAATCCTTTTAATGTCAGTTGTTCTCTAACTATGATCATCTTGACCTGTATTTTCCTACAGTAGAACTGTGCATGTGTCTATAGAGTAGAATCAGTAGATAACAAGAGGTCAAATTAGAAAAAAAACATTTTGGGCCTGCAAAATATTGTTCGGGCTTGCACAATTATTATACTGGGAAGCCCGAAGGGCCTGTGCTTTACAGAGTTTTTCGTGAAGACTGGTTAATACATGTAGATAAGACGTCATCTATGTATCTGAACGTTAGATTAGATTTTGAGGCTAAGATCTTGTTTCTTATGCGGAGTTGTTCCTGCATGAATTCAGCCTTGTAGGAATATAGGAACAAATGAGCAAGCAAAGATGATATAAATATGGTTTAGACTCACCTTTATAGTCAGATATATATTTTACTTTGAACCCATCTTTGTCAAGACCAGCCTGACACCACCATTTGGCAACTTCCTCAGGCTTCAGGCGTTTTACTTTCTGTTACAAATAAAAACATAAAATGAAAACATCATATATCAGTCAACACTTGGTCATCTAACCATCTTTTAATATCTCAAGAAAGTCACTCAATAAATTGGGATATAAAAAGGTGTACACTGTCTCAAAGTAGATTATAGTGCAAGTCATGACACATCGTGTTGACATAAGTTTTAAATATCCTAAATAAGTTGGAGATATAGAACACACAAGAAATTAACAAAAAATGATCTAGTGACCTTAAAGATATGACCTAGAGGGTAGGTCATGACATGAATTGTATCATTTCATTCATATGGGTGCAGAGTCAGAGTGCATAGGAAAGTTGACAAAAAGTGTCACAAGGACTGACAAATACAATTTTAATGCACTTGCCGAAGGGCAAGTAGCTATGTCAAAAATCACTTGCCCAACCTGCTGACCAATCACAATACCCCCCCCCCCCCCCCCCCGAGATAAATGTTGAATATTGAAAAAAGATGTACATGTATACAGTTTCAAAGAAGGGCCTTGCTAAAGAGATCTATATATAGTAATACATATTTAATTATCCATACTGTGAAAAACATGTTGCGAATTGTGTGTGTGTGTGGTGTGTGTGTGTGGGGGGGGGGGGGGGGGGGGGAGGGGGGCTCTGCATTTGTGTTAGCCTCCTTTCTTTGTTTACATTACATGTACCATATCCCCACCCCCACAGAGTTGACAGAAAACGTTACAATATCTCTGGTGTCAAAGAATGAAAGTGATTGAACATTGGAATCATCTTTTAATGCAAGATTGTACCCACCTTTTGCAAAATGCCTTGACTTTCAAGTCCAGCTTTTAACTGAAAAAGTACAGATGAGTCCACTTAAAGGCATACACAATAGTTACAGGGGGAAATAACTCTGTTTTGTTATCACTAAGGCCATGGCGTCACAATATATGGACAATCAAAGCCATAACAGGCATGTAAACAAACGCCAGTGCGTAACAATAGGTAAACATCATAGTTCATTTTTAATGTCACAGTGATTTAATAAAAGCAGGAAACGTACATCATAATTGCATGTAAATGGCAATGCTGCCGTCCGTCAAATAACGCGCCATTCATTGGCATGGGCAAAAATAAGATGAAAAAAGTGTTAAATAATGCCAAATATCTAAAAAAAAAACAAAAAAAAAAAAACAGGTGCATTGACCCCATGTTTTGAAAAGAGCATAAATATACGTGTATTATCATTTACAGCATATGAAATTATGAACAAATTGTCATCATGAGGAAAAATTTTAATTTGCCATTATCATGATTATGTATTGTATAAAAGGGTATAAATAATGATAAAAACTTCAATTTTACCCCATAAAAATTGGAAATTCAGTTCACAATGATTTTTTTTACAAGAAAATAAATTTAATGAATGCTCTCAACAATGAACCTCAAACAAGGCAGTTCTGACTTTTACTTTGCAAGAAATTTAAGTTTTTATTTAACATTAACATGATTAAACTGTTTTTCATGTATTTTCAAAAATGCCCCCTTATGGCGGCCCCATAGCTCTGTAAATCGCGTATTATGAGGTAATTTTCTTTGCATATATCTAATATTCATATCTTCAATGATACGTGGTGTAATTTTAAAGAAAATCTCATTGTAGGAAAAAACTGTTGTGTATGCCCTTAATCTGATAACAGTTGCTTAAGGATATAACCATAACTACATACGATATACAACTGACATACATAATTATAATATTCTATAAATAGGAATTTTCGCCGTGACGTCAGAAATCAGTCACATGACTTACTGGTTGGCAAAACATTTGAAAGTTTAATGGCCGAATGCTGAGTAAACACGAGCAAAACGATGGTTGTGTCATGTTGTGTAATAGGCTGTGCTAATAAATTTGATAAGAGTAGTCCGAAAAGCTTTTACCGCATACCCAAGAAGCAAGAATCAAGATGAGAGCTCTGGATATCTGCAATTAAGCGTCAACACATCAGTGGTAAATCATGGGAACCAGCGGACATCTTCTGTACTAGTACGTTAGTCATGAATTCCATTAGGAATTATTTACAAGAACAACTATCGTAATTATGCATTTATATTGTCCCATACTTGTAAGCATCTAATGATTTGTAGGCCTTCATAGACTCCTTTGTAAACAAAGATGGTGTGTCGATCAGGTACAGGTAAATATCACCGAACGTCAGATCTGGCCAGGTACCTGGGCTTTGGCTCCAATTCACGTTAAATGGTAAGGATCATGCGGAGAACAGGTACCACGGTTGTACAGCAACTTTACCGTATATCTCCTTTTCGCTTCTTCTGACAAAGAGTTCGCATATGTTGATAAAATATCGTTATCGGTAGACTTCTTCATACTAAGTGCCATTATCAATTTTTGGTTCTGCCAACCAGTTTACACACATGCCTGAATCGTGACGTCGCAGTACGCTTCGGCGAACATTCCTATACATATTGTGTAGGATTAACATGTATGTATGTAAAATAATACACTAAATATGCAATAAGTATAACTAAGTATACATGTAACTCAAGTATTATACATATGTATGATTATTTTGGGTGCAGAGTTAGAACCTCAATAATGAATAACAAATTTAAGCAATATCAATTTTCATTTAATCAACTAATGATTTGGAAAATATTATAATAAAAAAGTAAACAATAGTGTTTATCTACAGTCAGATACATCTGAGATCTTTTCCTATATAAGACTATGTTCAACTTTTGTGTCATAGTACTGACCTCATCCCGAATTTTCTCGCGTTACCATAAACGCTTGCTGTGCTAGCTATAAACTTGAGATTTCTGGATTTGGTGAAACGTACAAAAAAACAAAAAACAAAAAAAAAAACCCAAAAAACCGTGGAGTTATGCATAATGAAAACATTCTATAATTATTACTGCTCTTGAAGAGTTGCTTTGGGTTGCATATTTAAAATTTGGCTAAAAGACAGCAAGCTTTTTTGAAAAGCTGATCATTGAACGCATTGATACTTATTAAAGCCGACAGAAATATAGCTGTGTTTTAATCTGCACTATAAAAAAAAAAAATAGTTGATTTGTTTATCCTTGTAAACTTACCATGCGTTTCCCGTAAGATAAATTCGCCATTTTCCGCTCAATGTGACTGGATACGGAACACAAAACTCCGAGCCCGAGCGTTAATTTCGGAATCGTGAAAATGAAAATCTCATCGAACAACAAAATTTAAAGTTTTTAAATAATAAAATTTTAAATAAAGCAAGTGTCCAGATATGTGCCTATTAGTCATAGAAACAATGTTCAAAAACCGAAAATAAAATATATAGTCGATTTTTGATTTTTCACAACGATTTTTGATGGTCTCCCTAAGGCAGGTTTACTTTATTTTTCAATATACAAAGTCTATAATTAAAATTTATTTTCTGTCCTTAAAACCTGAAAGCGCCTACTCCTGATAACGCATTCTATGAAAGTACAATCTAAAGATACTACTACATAAGATTTATCCTTGAAAGTACAGTGAGTTGGCACCTGCACGATGCTAAAATATTAGGGAGACCAGATTTTTTTCCCCTAATCCTGCGGTCTCCCTAATGCAGATAATTATATACCATTGGTCTATCTAAACATGATTTCATATATATATATATATATATATATATATAACCGAGCAGGAAGGCAGATGTTGGTTTTATCAATTTATTCAGTAGAAAATAAAGGCAGATTAATAATATTACAAATCAAGAAAGAAAAACATAATTGAAATATGACAATTGTAAATTGTACCTACAGTAAACATTTTAGAAGCATACTATACTTTATAAAAATATGTACATGTGTTCTGTAAATAATTTAGATTAAGATCTTACAGACTCATATAACCATTACGACTTTGAAAGCAAAATTACAATAAAGTAAATAAATTGCAATCAAAATAATTAAGTATATCAGCTCTTTATATGGAAATGAAACATATACCTAAATATAGAAATAAAATACCATAAGATGCGGAAGATACCAGCTGATTGTAACTCTTCAAAACGTATTACTGCTCTAACTACATAGGTAAGCGCGGTATATTTATACATATACTGAAAGACTATTATTGGATAAAGAAATATGAAATGACCAATGAAATCAAAGAACCAATGAAATAACAGAATAAAACTTTACTCAGCCAGCTCAATCCAGATGCGTATAAACGAATAAATACATATAAAAATTCATATTTATACTATCACACACACACACACACACACACACACACACACACACACACACACACACACATATATATATATATATATATATATATATATATATATATATATTGGATGACTACTCCCTCCATCCCTTCCAATGACGAGCTCTGCTCCACCCGCATCTATTCCACCTACACGATTTATGATGTCGATTTTCCAATTAGTGGTCAAGAAATTTAAATTCTGGTGGACCCCCCTCCTCCTCCTTCTCACTGTTTTCTTTGGAAAAACAATGCTGTGTGGCACTATGCAACTATATTTTCATTGGGTGACTACCTTTCCTACTATTTGTTTATGAAAGGACATGTGACGAATATACATTGTAAGGCTGAGTTTATGAATATTGACTCACGTATTCAATGACGAGCTACCTCCTCTATCTCTCTTCGATTTGAAAAGTCGAAAAAATCTTTCGCGATAGTGTAGTAGTCAATTTTAAGATTTTAAGCTCCGGTGGCTATCCCCACCCTCTTGAAACACGATGCTGCAGGCCAGCATAGTAAAAATATCGTAAATCGATAGGGGGAATTTCCATACCCGGACTTTTCAGTTGCTGCCTTTTCTCAGACTTCTCTGCAAACACAAAAATATCTCAACAACCCAGTAATCATGTACTCCGTCCTCAAAATGAAAGAATGTTCTGTACCATTTTTTTGTCAGATCTGTTCTTATGAATTATCATGTTTGAAATTTTACATGTTGAATAAGTATCAACAGCTGAATATCGTTTACGCTAACTGTGCATTGTACACTAAAATTCAGCATCACATGGTTGGTACTTCATTGAAACATGCAGGTATAAATGTCATTCTAAACCACCACCCTTCATAATTAACAGATGGGGATGATTTGTTATCATGCAAAATCAATAAATATGTATAGTTTTTTTCATGTAAAATGAATTTTAAGATTATAATTACTCCAGCAGAAATAACGATATAAAGTAGGACCAATTGGCCAATGCAAAAACAGAATCAATTGTTATCAGGATATAGGGCTCACGGCGGGTGTGACCGGTCAACAGGGGATGCTTACTCCTCCTAGGCACCTGGCTCCGGGGCCATAAAACTTAGCTAGCTCACTTTTGAGACCAAAATCTGAGATCGTCTCAGATTTCGGTCTCAGCCTCATATTTGGTGTGTCATAACAATTTCTCATCTCAGTCTCAGTTTCTGATTTCTAGTTTAGTCTCACTTTTGAGCTCAGAAAGTTAGATCGCTAAAAAGGTGTCTAACTCCGTAATTTTTCTCTCAATTCCAATATGGCTTCCGCAATTCTCCAATTGAATTGGTACAACACCATCCATAGCAAAAGGAAAGCACTCGGTTCCAGATATTTCAGGACAAGTGCAATCCTCTAGAGGACTAGGAAGAGGACAACGTTTTATTTTATGAATTGTTGACTTGGTGTCCAATGAGCCAGAGACAGAAGGAGCAGAATTGTTCCCTCCTCCCAAAAGTATTTCTTGAAATGACCCAATGCAAGGGCTTGTCACGACGGAAAAATTAGTATCTTGTTACCAATGAAATAAACAATGCACATTAAAACTCTTAACACACACCCCCACCCCCACCCCCACACCCCAGTATATTTTTTCGCGTCAGAATAATCCACATCGTAAAGTATGTACAGTGCACAGTATTTCGAAATATGATTGCATTATAATATAAATTACATTGATAGCTTGATCATCTGATAGAAATAAATAAATAAACAGTGAGAATGAGGTGCTTAAGTGCGTCACAATGAACATGACGCACTACAAGGTTAGTATGACGTCAGCATTACTGTAGATAATAATTCCGATATTTTATGTTAGGCGGATCTTTGTGTTTTTCAATGAGAAACAAGTGTTCTATGAAATCAATGCATCCAATCTTATTAACTCTTGAATTTCTACAATGTATCTTCAATATCGCTATATGTTTTCCCCATTAGAACACAGCGCGATAGGGGGGGGGGGGGGGGGTAATCGTATCATAACACATATGAAAATCAATAATATCAATCTGACTTTGGTTTTGGGACATATATTTTCTATAAAATAATTTCTTATTGTGGTATTTATTTCCTTACAATATTTTTTTTCATGAATTGATTGTTTTCCTGTTTTGGAAAACTTTGAAGATAAAACAATATTATGTCATCAATTTTATGACAAACAAAGTAATGTGTAACTTTTGTTGCGTTTACTACGATAGGTGATATCGTTTTCAGCCATAGCGTTTAAATCAGATTAAAGATGAAACCACGTAATTAGGTAAAAAACGTAAAATCTGACGTAACAATAAAAAAGAAAAAACAACAAAGTATTTTGTTTGTAGGCCTACTGGATTTTTTTAATATTCCATGCATTATGCAATATTTAGTGGGCTTGGCATTGCAAAAAATAAAATGTAAACAAAACATCCCATAATTCAACTCATTTCCTGCTCAGTTTCCATGGTTTTGGTCTCAGTATCTGTCTCAAGTTAGAAAATGCTAAATGAGCTAAAACTAGCTTTATGGCACACCAAAAGTGAGACGGTCTAAGTTGAGTTTAGAAAGTGAGATTTTTTTTTATAATCTCAAAAGTGAGCTAGCTAAGTTTTATGGCCCCGGAGCCTGATCCCACCTCTGGTGTATCTAGGGGTCCGTGTTTGCCCAACCATCTATTTTGTATTGCTTGTAGGAGTTATGAGATTGATCACTGTTCGTTATCTTCACCTTGCATAATCCTCAGGCGTTACATTTTAGAATAGTTTTGAAATGGTCTGACGTCATAAAGGCGTCCTAACATTTCACGTACATAACGACGTCATAAACGAATGAAGGGAAAAGGTTTTTACGTTAAGCATATTATGACGTCATAGATAATAACGATAAACATATTTCACAGTAAGCTATTGAGAGCCGGTTTTAAAGTCTTAATAAAGTGTCTTTCTATTTCTCGTCGGGAAATAGTGTTTTCTGTAAACAGTTTATAAAACGGAAATACACTGAATTGTCCGTGGCCACACACATCTATATGTTCACTAACTTTAATTTTTCTGTATTCGGGTGCTGAAATGTGTTGTTTATGAACTCGTATATACGAGTTCGCAGAGTAGTTCCAGTTTCACTGATATAATGTTTTCCACAGCCAGCACATGTTATAACATAAATTAAATTTTTGGTGGAGCCTGAATTTACCGTAAATTCCTTGTTGTTAAATTTGAACGAATTTCCTTCCCTTAAGTATGGGCACGTTCCGCATCGCCGATCGTCACATTTGGTAACGGTGAAAATTGTTTTGTTGGACTTTTCCTGAAAATTAGATTTACATAACAGTCTCCTAAGATTTTTCGGTTGTCTCTTGCTGTTGATAAAAGTATATTTCTTCATAATTTTCCCCATTTTTTCATCTCTTTTTAGTAGGTCGTTGAGTTGCCGAACGATAGGTGTAACATTAGAGTTCCTTGGGTTGTATGTTGTAACAAACGGTGAAATGTGTGAATTTGTTGTGGGGTTGAATTTGGATTTATTGATAAGATTTTCTCTATTGAGTTCTCTGGCTTTCTTGATTCCGTCGTTTATAAGTTTGATTGGATAATTCTGTTTTTGTAAATAACTATTTAATTCCCCTAAACGTTGTTCTCTGGTAGGTTCTTCGCTAACGATGGTATATATTCTTCTGGCGAGGTTGTAAGGTATGGCACGTTTTGTGTGTCTTGGATGCGAGGACGAAAAGTGTAAATACTGGTGAGTGTCCGTGTGTTTGTAAAAAATATCTGTAATTATTTTATCCTCCTTTTTGATAACAGAAACATCCAGGAATGGTATACAAGATGTACTGTAATCCATTGTGAATTTTAAATTGATATCCAATTCGTTTAGAATGTTCTTAAATTTATTCAAATCCGTAATGTCTTTGTTCCAAATAATGAAGCAATCATCCAAGTATCTTTTCCAGTTTTGTCTTATATATAGACCGAATTGTTCATCAAATGATTTTTTAACTTTTTGGTATAATAATTCCTCTAAATAGCGGGGTGTAAGTGTGGCATATGTTCGAGCCATTTTGGTTCTCATTGCGGTACCTTTATCTTGAAGATAGTGTTTGTTGCTGAATGTAAAAACATTGTTTTGTAGTACAAGTGCTGTTGCCTCTAAAATAAAGTCTTTAGAAAAACGTTCATCTATTTGTTCTGGGTGTTTATCTACCCAATATTATAGTGCTTGAAGTCCTAGTGGACAAGTAATATTAGTATATAAATTAACAGCATCAAACGTTACTAATATTGCGTTCTCGTTTACCTTATCAGATAAGAGTCATAAGAAATCTAAATCATCACGGACAAAACCGTTTACTTCATTACACAGAGGTTTTAATAAAATGTCCAGCAAGTTACTAAGTCTTTGTGTTTGGGCGGATGGCCCCCCTACAATTGGGCGGAATTTCAAATCCTTGGGTCTTAAGGGAAGGAAATTCGTTCAAATTTAACATCTAGGAATTTACGGTAAATTCAGATATGACGTGCTCCACCAAAAATTTAATTTATGTTATAACATGTGCTGACTGTGGAAAGCATTATATCGGTGAAACTGGAACTACTCTGCGAACTCGTATATACGAGTTCATAAACAACACATTTCAGCACCCGAATACAGAAAAATTAAAGTTAGTGAACATATAGATGTGTGTGGCCACGGACAATTCAGTGTATTTCCGTTTTATAAACTGTTTACAGAAAACACTATTTCCCGACGAGAAATAGAAAGACACTTTATTAAGACTTTAAAACCGGCTCTCAATAGCTTACTGTGAAATATGTTTATCGTTATTATTTATGACGTCATAATATGCTTAACGTAAAAACCTTTTCCCTTCATTCGTTTATGACGTCGTTATGTACGTGAAATGTTAGGACGCCTTTATGACGTCAGACCATTTCAAAACTATTCTAAAATATAACGCCTGAGGATTATAAAATAAAAGCGCTTGTGTTAGATTTTTAACTTTGTGTACTGTTTATTCTATTTCTTATAATATATATATATATTGGATGACTACTCCCCCATCCCCTTCCAATGACGAGCTCTCCTCCCCCCGAACCAATACCACCTATATGATTTATGAAGTCGATTTTCCAATTAGTCGTCAAGAAATTTAAAATCTGGTGGAACCCCCCCCCTCCTCCTTACTTATTTTCTTTGGAAAAACGATGCTGTGTGCCAGTATGCAACTATGTTTTTATTGGGTGACTACCTTTCCTACTATTTGTTTATGAAAGGATATGTGACGAATATACATTGTAAGGCTGAATTTATGAATATTGACCCACGTATTCAATAACGAGCTACCCACCTATCCACCCACCCACCCCCTCTTCGATTTGAAAAGTCAAACAAATATTTAGTTATAGTGTAGTAATCAAGAATTTTAAGATCCGATGGCTACCCCGACCCTCTTGAAACAAGATGCTGCATGCCAGCATAGTACAAATATCGTAAATAGATAGGGGGAAATTTTTCAGTTGCTGCCTTTTCTCAGACTTCTCTGCAAACACAAAAATATCACAACAAACTAGTAATCATGTACCCCGTCCTCAAAATGAAAGAATGTTCTGTAATATTTTTCGTCAGATCCGTTCTTATGATTTTTGATGAAATTTATCATATTTGAAATTTTACATGTTGAATAAGTATCGACAACTGAATGTCGTTTACACTAACTGTGCATTGTACACTAAAATTCAACATCACATGGTTGGTACATGTACCTCATTGAAACATGCAGGTATAAATGTCATTCTAAACCACCACCCTTCATAATTAACGGATGGGGACGATTTGTTATCATGCAAAATCGATAAATATGTATAGTTTTCTTCATGTAAAATGAATTTTGAGATTATAATTATTCCAGCAGAAATAACGATATAAAGTAGGACCAGTTGGTCAATGCAAAAACAGAATCAATTGTTATAGATATGTCATCAGTTAATATTCTTCACATAACGTTCAATTCCACACCCTAATCTAAGATGTATTTGGATGTGTATTCATCATTATTTAACTTGGTTCACAGGAAGTGCAGAGGTAAATATGTGCTAGCTGGGATAATTCCCCTATCCTCCCTCGATTTCTATTGACATGACTTAATACGGTCTAGTATGCTAAGAATATAATACATAATATGATGATAAAGAAATACATTGTTGTTTTGTAAACAAATGATAATAATTCCAACGATTCTTGCCGATAATTGTTAAACAGAAGTGGCATACTGTACTATTTCAGGTTCGTCTGCTTTTGGGAGGAGGGGGGGGGGGTCTTATTTTTCATTTTTGGTCATAGACGGTCTACAGATTAATAGTTCTGCGAAACAAATCAAAATCAAGTAGTATGAAAGTAGTTCGGTTGTGAAGGGGGCATATCCTCATTCGAAGGCAAAGGTCATTTTCTGTGATCAACCAATCAAGTTACGTGTTACAAGTAAACTTAGATTATTTTGTGATAAATATTGGTTTCATTCATTTTCTAGGCGATGAGGAAACCACTTTACCTCTACTACAACGAACATTTACAAATAAAGAAGTTGTCAAAGGTAAGATTTATGTTCCGGATAAAGTAACACACACCACTTTGATTATCAATGGTATATCAAATTAAGCACCGAAACAATCAATTGTCATTAACAACCCACAACAGCCTGAGCGTTCTAACATGCCTGTACCTAGGGAAATGATGGCATATTTTGATACAGAGTGCGCACTCACGGTCCGACCTTCATTGGTAGAATATACACTCTATAAGTGTTAGTTCCTAGTGTAGAATATACTCTATAAGTGTTAGTTCCTAGTGTAGAATATTCTCTATAAGTGTCAGTTCCTAGCATAGAATATTATCCATAAGTGTCAGTTCCTAGTGTATAATACACTCTATAAGTGATATTTCTTAGTGTATAATATATTCTATAAGTGATAGTTCCTAGTCTAGAATATACTCTATAAGTGTTGATTCCCAGTGTAGAATATTCTCTATAAGTGTTAGTTCCTGGTTTATAATATATTATATAAGTGATAGTTCCTAGTGTTAAATATGTTATATAAGTGATATTTCCTAGTGTATAATACATTCTATAAGTGATTGTTCCTATTGTAGAATAAGTTATATAAGTGATAGTTCCTATTGTAGAATATATTGTATAAGTGATATTTCTTAGTGTAGAATATGTTATATAAGTGATAGTTCCTAGTGTATAAAGTATTCTATAAGTGATAGTTCCTAGTGTATAATATATTATATAAGAGATAGTTCCAAGTGTAGAATATATTCTATAAGTGTTAGTTCCTAGTTTAGAAAATCCTCTATAAGAGATAGTTTCTAGTATATAATATACTCTTATAAGTGATAGTTCCTAGTGTATAATATATTATATAAGTGATAGTTCCTAGTGTAGAATATGTTATATAAGTGATAGTTCCTATTGTAGAATATGTTATATAAGTGATGATTCCTAGTGTATAATATATTCTATAAATGATAGTTCCTAGTGTATAATATATTCTATAAGTGATAGCTCCTAGTGTATAATATATTCTATAAGTGATAGTTCCTAGTGTATAATATATTATATAAGTGATAGTTCCTAGTGTATAGTATATTCTATAACTGTTAGTTCCTAGTTTAGAATATACTTTATAAGAGATAGTCCCTAGTGTATACTATACTCTCTAAGTAATGGTTCCTAGTGTAGAGTATGTTATAAAAGTGATAGCTCCTATTGTAGAATATTCTCTATACGAGATAATTCCTAGTGTAGAATATTCTCTATAAGTGTCAGTTCCTAGTTTAGAATATATTCTATAAGTGATAGTTCCTAGTGTAGAATATATTTTATAAGTGATAGTTCCTAGTGTATAATATGTTATATAAGTGATAGTTCCTATTGTAGAATACACTCTATAAGTGTTAGTTCCTAGTGTATAATATATTCTATAAGAGATAGTTCCTAGTGTATAATATATTCTATAAGTGATAGTTCCTAGTGTAGAATATATTTTATAAGTGATAGTTCCTAGTGTAGAATATGTTATATAAGTGATAGTTCCTAGTGTAGAATATGTTCTATAAGTGTAATTCCTAGTTTAGAATATTCTCTATAAGTGATAGTTCCTAGTGTAGAATATATTATATTGTTGTTATTTCCTGGTGTAGAATATATTCTGTAAGAGATAGTTCCTAGTATACATTATACTTCGAGCGTTAGTTCCTAGTGCAGGTTGGACCCCTTCTGAAAATTACAAGGGGAACTCATTCTCCTGGGAAACCCTCTACATCTCTGCATGCAAATTAAGCCTCCCAGACACATGATCCCACCCCTGATATGTCCAGTAATCCGTGTTTGTCCAACTTTTTTTTAATTCCTTATAAGAGTTGTGAGATTGATCAATGTTCGTTATCTTCACCTTTCATACTAGATGCATTCGTCAAGAAAAGTATACCTGCACCCTTGTATTTGACCACAAAAGCCATGGACAATTATAAGGCAATCAATGTGATTGTGCACAATTTTGATATCAATTCTTTTTGCCTGGTCATTCACATTTTAAAATATAGTTCAATTGCAATAAATGAAATGTGTTTGGTGTTTTGATAAATCCACAGGTATTTGTCTATGATATAACATAAAGTTAGTGAAATTGAATCCTCGCCCTTCACTATGATGAGAGGGTAATGTTGAAAGAACTTTATCCGAATCGAAATGAAAGAAATACAATAGTTTAATTCGTTTTCACAGCTATTCAGAAACACGAGTCAACTTTTTAACTATATGTACATAATGCAATACATGTGCTTGGAGAATATAATGAATATATATGACATGTACGATTATGGGATTTGTTTAACTGTTTTATTTTCAGTGCTAGGAGAATACGATGTGTGGAAAACAAGTATATCAGGTATTTCCTTATATATACATTTCTAATGCCTTTACTTTCAATGTCTTCACCATGATTGCCATTTCGTCATGCATATGAACAGTGTGCGTATGAATTTTGATACATATTCAGGGTTATCAAGCGGCGTTTTAACTGTGGGGCTTCAACAAAATATAACTGTCGCCCAACACAGTAACGGTATGTACGATACAGTACGCGACACAGCTAAAAATAACAACACAGTAAAATCCAATGAAATGTTGGCAGCGAAAAAGAATTCGTATTGTTTACTAAATCAAATGGAACTTGAGTACGATTGTGTTCTAATAGTAAGGGAGGGTGATCCATGTCTCAAAGTGGTGATCTTATGTAATTGAGTACACCTACCCCGACACTATACAAGGTAATGAAGTGGGGTGAATGGAATAGCACGAGCCAATTCATTTTGAATTGTTAAGAGGCTATCTAGCAAATAATCATGCAATACTGTCCAAATCGTAGTTTAACACATCTTGATGACATTGGTGGGTAGGTAGACATCCAAAATAGTAACTGAAAGATTCCCCCAACAATGCTATTTTCAACATGGCCGCCATACGCAGCGCCTATTGTATTTTGCATATTTTCATCAATATCATATGTAAAAATCCAGAAAAAAGGTAAAAAAAAATCCTATGTAATCTATTTCACTAAAAATTAAATTTATTTTCTTAAAAATGAAATTCAATGTTACCACAAACAATCCTCTTCCAAAAATGGCATCAGTAATAAAAAAGTATATGTTGGAGGGGTCAACTCTTCTAAGAACAGGCTAAAAATATTTCTTCTTTATACTACTGTCACAATAGACTACTGAACATCATTCAATCATATTGTTGAGTTTGACTTTTAAAAATCATATGAGATATTAGGATGCAGATAAAGCCGTTTTGAAAAGAAATATCTTCAAAGGGGTTATGTGCACATTTATGTTTTCAAATTAAAGTTAAACATCATGAAATGAACTACATAATAACAACAGACAGTGGCCTTCCCAAATTGGTGCAAGTCATATTCAAGCATGCAACACATCAAAGGCCAGACGACTCTTAAAAGTTGGCACATTGCCATTTTTCAGAAATAAAAAATACATATTTGAAGGATCAAATCTTCCAAAACCAGGCTAGGAAATTATTCTTTTTATACTTATGTCAAAATAGACTACTAAACATCATCAAAGCATATTATTGGGCCTGTATTTTGAAAATCCAATGATATATTAAGGTTTAGTTACATCATGAAATGAATTTCAAAGTTATAACTGACAACAGCCTTCCAAAAATGACATCAGTCATAATCAGATATACAATACATCAAAAGGCAGAAACTTAGAAAAATAGGCAATATGCCAAAACTTTCAGAAATGAAGAAAAAGTACATATTGGAAGGGTAAAATATTTCACGAGCAGGTTAGGAAATAATTCCTTTTTACACTTATTTCAAAATCGACTACTAAAATCATTAAATGGTATTCTTAAGCTTGGCATTTAAAAATCAAATGAGATATTAAAGGGTTTAGATAATGCCTTTTTCTTCAAAAGCATCGTCAAAATGGTTAAATTTAGGTTATTGGACTAAAATTAAATTCATACTTCATTCAATGAATTTCATAGACTATAGTTACAAATGACAATGTTCTTCCAAAGTAACTTTAGTCAATGTCAAACATACAAGACAATACAAAAGGCAGAGAAGTCTTAAAAATTGGCAATTTTGCATAATGACAGTACTTCACATTTAATACAATAGCAAAATCATATTTTGGAAGATTAATGGTGGTGTCCTATACATGTGCAGTAAGGTTTCGGAATTTTCATTTTTCCCCTAGGACCCAAATGAGAGTCGAAAAACAACGTTTTTTCTAAAACAAAACCCCTGGTTCCCAGAATTCCTCTAACATATTATGTAGTACTTAAATGATCTTTTGGAAGGTAATTGGTGGTGTCTTGTAGATGTACAAGAAGGTTTCGGAACTTCTGTATTGGCCGGGTGGGAGGGGTAGCGGGCAAATAAGGGCTGAAAATGACTTTTTCTGTCATAAAGCTTGTTACTTTAACTCCAAGGAGTAGTCACACGATATTCTTCAATGACCTTGAAAAGTGTGTCAAATGTCAAGGTCACACTTCCTCCCCAAGGTTATGGGGTTAATCTTGAAAATGGGAGGTCAAGGTGAAATGTCACATTCTCACCAAGGTTTAGAGGTTAACCTTGAAAGTGGGGTCAAGGCCATACATCAAAGTGTGAGCCCCCACAAGCGACGCAATTCACCACATACCACGCACGTCTTCCCAAAGGGAGAAAAATCACCCACCTTTCAACAGCTGTCTAGACCAAGTACTAGATACACAGACAGATGACTGACAATCTATGCAATCCTGGGAGAAACAGTCTCCAAAGAAAAGCTCGGTCAACGTCAAGGATGACTGCATGCTACCCTTTCCAGAAAAACCTGTTACGTTATCTGTGATAATTAAAAATATTCGTAATTTCTCGGCGATTTCAGTTGTTTACAATAAATATCCAGACATGACGCAAATTGTGCACATGAAATAATGACGTAGTGTCTGTATAACAAGGGAAGATTGGGGTCCAAACTCCCCGTCCAGGCTAATGAGAAAATATTTGAGATTGGGGTTTCATTCACTCGACATGATCATTGCTTTTACAAATTTATTTGTGATCAATTTGTTCAAGTAAAATTTCAGCGGTCATCAGTAATAATGGCTAGTCAATGTCATGCACGTGCAGTGATAGGCCCTAGTAAAAATTGTATTTTGCAGTCAACTTCTTCAACCCCCACCCGTTTTTTAAATGAAGATGCAACGACGTGTCTGGATAATAAGCCATCGTTTGCACATTGAATGCAGTTTTTGATTTATTATGAATATGAGCTCTTCTCTCTGAGAAAATATTATGTCACTTAGTGACCCCTCCCTCTGAAATACCACAAAAATGCTAATGGCCATATGGGTCCAGTAGTCGGTCTAGAAGGGTATTGATTCACCAACATTTGACATGTTTGAACGATAATTACGATTTAAAATTTACAATTTCACTGTAAATTGGTGTTGGGATCTTCATAGCATGGATATTAAAGCAAAGAAAGTTCGGGTATAGGTCTATACAGTTATGTAGCCTATTGTTGTTAGCCCATCCGCCCATTCCGAGATGGTCGTTAAAACTGTAAGCATTTATAATTCAAACATTAATGAAAGCACATTTTACAACTACTTGAAGAATTACTATATTGATAATGTCAACATGCAACTAAAAAAAACACTGAATTCTCTAATCGTGGAAAATGATATTTTATAGTAAAATTAGAAAGGACTATGAATTACCAGACTATTCGAAATTTGAAAAAAAACACTAATTGTGAAATTAAATTAGCACACTCAAGATTAACCAAGCTAAGAATATCTGTCCATCCTCTAAGAATTGAAACCATGTATTCTAAAAGAAAGTCGTTTTTTGTCACTTTTGTACAGTATAACTACTGTTGATGATGAATTACATGTTTTATATGACTACTTCATGTATAAAGATATAAGAAAGAAATATTACCTTTTGAACACTTACAATTCAATTCAAAAGATAATATATCAAAGGAAAACCATTGTAAAGCACTTTGCAACCCTGTCAATGTAGTTCATGCTAGAAGGTTATGTGAATTTTTACATGATTGTTTTGAATTGCGCAACAAAGTAAAGTGCTATAAAACACATGGGTTAAGCCCGTTTTGGGCTCGAACTCTGTGATACCATCAATATAGATCACAGAGTTCGGGCCCAACACGGGCTTGTCCCTCGTGTGCTATAATTATAATTATACTACTGTTATATAAAATATTAAATTGCATATGTACCGGTATACAGTTTGACGTTGCAATATATACACGTATTTACATGTATGTATATGAACTGTTAGTATGTTTACAGGGGTAGATCCAGGAATTGTGGTTACGGGGAGGGGGGGGCACTTTATGAGGCAGGGGGTCTGGGGCTGCCTTGAGGCCCCCAGTGGGTCCAGGGCGAAGCCCTGGTGGTGACCCAGGGAGCTAAGCCCCCGGAAGCTCCTGGATTTTACATTTTTATTGAAATATGTCTCCTATTTAGTCATTTGTATTATTTTCTATTATATTTATAAGGTGAAATTAATTAAAATGACGCAAATTTTAAAGGGTTTTGGAAAATATTAAGTTCTCCCAATTAAGTAATCAAAGGAATCAAAAGATTTTGTCATTTATTTCTCCGGAAGTGGAAGAAATTATTGCTTCTTTTATCGTTTAGTACATTTTTCTAAACAAGATAGCATGACTTATCTTAAATTTGAAAATTTTAGGGGGAAGGGCGCAAAAATCCGTCACTGTATTTATATATCTCATTGTGTAGCATGATTGACATTGTATGTCCAACATGCTTGGTGAATTAATAACTTGAATAATTCTAGGAGCTCAAAAGCAACGTCCTGTAGATGTGCGATAAGGTTTCAGAATTTTCATTTTCACCTCTGGGCCAAATGGGGAACGAAACCAACGTGTTTATTTTTTATATAAACTCATCTTACGTTTTATGCGATAAATCATAGTGTAGCTTCTGTGTGTGTGTGTGTGTGTGGTTCAAAAAGATGATCTAGAAACTGCACTATATCATATCCCACGATTCGATGAAAATATAAATATATGTATCATCCAGTGTTAATTAATCTCTTATTTAACTTCTACATAAAAAGAAAATGGCACACAAATTAGCAGTATGTTGAAAAACTACAACCCCCCCCCCCCCGGACCCCCCCCCCCCCCTCCAGATTCACCAATGAGACGGAGAGTATATTTAAAGGCAAACATTTGCGTGCGGTTATTACTGTCTTATGACAGTATCTAGTTTTGATTGCATTCCATACATGGTAGTTAGCTTACAGATTAGGTCAAGTAAATTCAAACACGGGGAATAGAATATTTCAAACCTTGAATCGTGTGACTGGTCATTACACTCAAATTTGAGATTTTTTCAAACATTGCAAGCTAGGTTACGTTTTACGCGTGTCAGGACTTCAGCATCCGTTCAAGCCGGTTTGGGGAAGGGAGGGGGGGGGTGTTCAGACACTATCATACATCCAGGCTGAATAAATACTTATATACAAGAAACATTGGTGCACCAAATTTATGGACTGGAAAGATTTTTGAAAGTGTAAGATCTAAATATTTTAAGAAAAGATGTTCCAAAGAATCACTTTGTTCCAAAGCGCGCAAAAATTGGAACTCTATAAAGCTGAGAAAACTTAGAAAAATTTTGATCAAATCGGAAGACGCACGAACTAAGTGAAAAGAATCGTTAATCATACGAAGTAACTATTTATTGTAGCTCAATAATGCAATTTATAGGCCTATATTGATGGTATGATGATATACCAAAATCTGTAAATATTTGTCCTCTACGTATTTAGTTCTATTTTGTATTACTTGTAGGAAATATGAGATTGATAACTGTTCATTATCTTCACCTTTCATGAGGGACAAGATCTATCTTTAGCATATCATCAATTCTTCATGATTAATTTTAATCAATATTGTGGACCCTGTACGTTTATGTCATCCGATATCGATTTTCATTCACTGATTATTATCCTTTTCAACATTCGTCAGATTTAGTTTTAAGGGGGAGAGGTGTTGATGAATTTTTTTTTTTTTTAATTTTTGTCAGACGACAGACATGGAACTTTTAATCACATCCCTTATCAATAAATACTGTAAATTCATTTGTCATTTTAAAGTATTTTATTTCAACTGAGCCGAAGGCGCAAGTGAGCTTTTCCGATCGAAAGAAGATGGGTAAACTTGGTGAACAATAAGCCTATTCATGATTAGGCACCAGTCGCGAATCAGGAGTTTAAAATCCGCATTGATGGTACCCGTAGTTACAATACATACAGTACCGTACTAAAACGTTTTCTGTATGGAGCAGTATTAATGCTTTGATTTGGATTCAGTTTTTATCCAACAGCATTTGAAACCTACTGGTACTACAGTCGTATACCGAATATAATAAAGGCATTAGTTCTCGTCTCTTTTGGTACAACTCTGGGGTCGTTTTTACAATTACAGAACGCATATTTGCTGTTAGATTTCCCAGCAAATACAAATGGGACAGCAACAGACAATTGATTTGCTTTATTTTTGTACTATGCCTTTTAGACAGTCTACACTGATTGCATATTTAGCTTTTGTCATGATCTCTTCAAGTAACTTCTCAAGCATTGCAATTACTTGTGATCGTCATTAAGACTACATGCTATGAGTAAAACTTAGCATGAAATGCCAGAGACAAATAATTATGGTAAGTGTAATAATTCATAAGAAAAAAGAAATAGATAGGAAAAATTGGTATTCGAACCACAGATATGCAATCTAGGCCTGTCCTAAACTTCATTGAGACTGCACCTATACCACCTCGGCTATCCATCCCATAAAGAATTTCTGAATTTCAAGCTAGTCGTGGACATAGGAATTTTCTTGATAATACGACAAAAGTTGTACACAAGCAGTTGGTTTTTTTCTTCATAGAATGGGTCAAGTCTCCATATTTTATTTACAAAACATATCACATCTGGACATGTGCTAACATATTTTACTCAGTTCCCAATGGAGACTTGGCCCATTCCATATTAAAAAAAATTGGAAAAGTCAAATTTACTGTTATTTTGTGCGTTTTCGCGTAAACGTAATATCAAATATGGGATTTTTTCAATGTTTCTTTGAAGTGGGCACATCGAAAAAGCATTTTTGGAAACTATGGATTGATTGATTGTTTGAACTAAAATACAATTTATTCTTTTTCTGGAGAGTTTCAATTATAACTTTAATATGTGTCCTTCTGTGGGTTCTCAGCTCGATAAAGTCACCCATATTCTCTGTCTGTTGGCCATCGTCATGGTCGTCATTGGAAAGTTTTCACAATTTCATCTTCCCCAGAAACACTGGGCCAATTTCAACCAAACTTTGCACAAAGCATCCTTCGGTAAAGAGGATTCAAGTTTCTTTATATGAAGGGTTATGCCCTTCCCCAAGGGTAGACAATAGCAAACTACTGAAAATAAATTAACAAATTTTAAAAAGCTTCTTCTCCAGAAACACTGGACCAATTTCAATCAAACTTGGCACAAAACATGCTGGGATTAAGACAATTCAAGTTTTTAAATGAAGGACCACGCCCCTTTCCTAAGGGAGATAATAGCAAAATAGTGAAAATGTCCTTCTCAATAGCCACAGGGTCAGGAAAGTACAAATTTACATGGAAGCTTCCTGACATAGTTTGTTACAATCATGACCCCTGGGAATAGGATAGGGCCACAATAGGGTTCCAAGTATTACATAAAAATATATAGGGAAAATCTTTTAAAAAATCTTCTCAAGAATCATTAGGCCAGAAAAGTTTACATTATACATGTAAGATTCCTGATATAGTGCATAATTTCTTAAAATCATTGACCCCCCCCCCCTCGGGTTAGGGTGGGGCCACAATACGGGATCCAAGTTGTACATACAAATAGATAGGGAAATTCTTCAAAAATCACTGGGCCTGAAAGTTTACATTTACATGAAAGCTTCCTGACAGTGCAGATTCAAGTTTGTTAGAATCATTGGGCTAAAGAATTTTACATTTACATGAAAGCTTCCTGACACCGCTGGGGTATGTTGGGGCCACAAAAGGGATGAAAAATCATTAAACTTGGACCAAAGTAACTCATATAAGCGATTTGGCACATGGGCCTCTTGTTTAAAGAGTGTTTTTATTTGGTACATGTAGCTAACTTATTAAATACGATGCAGACAATAAAAAAGTACAAAATATCAACAACTTAATCCCCTGGTCCGACCCCTTCCCTTTTGAAAATGGTCTAGATCTGTGCCTGGACAATGTTAATTACATGTATATCGAATCCATATGTAATGTAATCTTTCGTAGAAATCTGGGGGAGGGGGGGGGGGCGGTTCACGTGCAATTCAATCTTTTGAAAATATTATTTTATTCAAATCAACTTTAAAACATTGCACAGCTCGACCTGCATTGCAGTTACGTACATCTAACATTAAGGGGGGGGGGGGTTATCCCCTTATCCTAACAATTTAGGATTTAGAGTTTTGATTTATTTTTAAATTTTGTAATATAAGAATTTTTAGGCAATTGTGAAACCAACCCGCCCCCTCCCATCCCTTAAAAAATCGATGCAACGTGTCCGGTTATATTTATATCATTATATGATTTCATCGTGCTTTACAGATTACTTCTAAAATTCTCGGGATTCGAAATGCATGGTCACCCTTTGGGTTTTCAACGCCACGATTAGATTGGAGAGAGTCCACAACAAACGTGTCACTGAAATACTCTTTATTTCCCCGAACACAGGCAATAAACAAACTAACAAAATGGCGCCAAGCGGGTGAATGAATGCCCGTATTCCGAGCCCGATCATAACTCAGCCAACACAGCTGATAACCGTGTTGGCGCAACTTCCCTTTCTCTCTAAATAATGAGTTGTGATTATACAGTAAGACAAAGAAAATAAGCTTTAAGGAAACTAATAAATCAACAAAAACTGACGGGTAACATTTGTTCACATAATGAAATATGTGACATGACAAAGCTGATATCTATATGTGTACAGCTAACCTGGCCAAACAATTATAAAACACACAATACAATGTAGTCATTATAAGACTATACTCTGACTACTTGGGGATTATTCTGCCCCTGAACACAAATAAGGTAATACTTACACTATAACTGATTTAAAATAACACTGAGAAAGTACAACAGCTTCATTTCAAAATCTTGGTACCGACTCGGTATACGTATAGTACGGCGGGGCGAGTAGTAGGTTTGCTCATCGGTGCAGAACATGGTAGGCTTTCTGATGGATCGAAAGTACCGGTACGCTCCAGAATATTTCAGTCTGTGGTTTCATCCTCAAGTGTGTTATCCGGTAGGGGAGACATAATCTCTAAGGGCGTTGGAGGAATGCTATAAGGATAAGAAGCATTGTCCTCTTTTTTTCTCTATGGTGGTGTAGTATCTCACAGAACTCTTCCTCCTCAGAATCTGAATCAACGGCATATGATGCGTCATGAGATGGTGAAGGAACGCGATAGCACTCAGATTTCTTAACCTTGTATGATGACTGTCGTAACTGATTGCCCACAAATTTTCTTATTTGACACCACTCTCTATCAGTTGACACAACAAGATAACGGTTCCTGGCTTTGGACTTGTTTCTATCACAAAATAGATACACTAAGTCTCTAACCTCAACCGTGGGTGTGGGAGGGTAATTCTAGCAAGGGGCCTTAGACTTCTCACTGCTCGGGTGATTAGCATTGCGAGATAGATGTTTCTGCACTCCCGATCTGATATAGGCAACTGACGGTTGATGAACTGATCTCTCTGAGTTAGCATCTATCGTGCAGATAGTCCACCTTGACGAATAGTACAGTTGACAGACGCGACAGCTAGTGATAACACAAGAGAAGAAACTGCTCGTGCTGTAGGGTCAATTCATTGTATGTGATCACATAGTTCTAGGACTGCACGCTCTGCAATTGGGTTTTTATTGGCATTTTTAAAACGCCCAATTTCAACTGAAATACGGTGGGACTGTAGTATCTTGTCGTTCACAAGAGCCTGAAATCCTGGGGCTGGGTCAGTGCGGATGACTGCGAAGGGTTCATCCATTGGTCTAAGCTCTATGCAGGACTGGATAACTGCAGTACGGAGGGTTTCCGCTTTCTCATCTTCAATGATTCGTGCGGTGGTGTAAGAAGAAATGCATTCACGCATAATAAAGACAAACTGTTTTTATCGCTTCATAACATCAGCAGCAAATAAGCTTCCTATTGTCTCAGGATGATATGATGTTGTTTGTTCAATAATAAAATTTGGAACCTTCTGAAGTGCAGAACACTGTGAGCATGCAGAAGTGATACTGTCAATCGCTTTGTCCATATCCAATGCGAAGATAGTTCACGATAGTTTTCATTTGGTTGGCACTGGAGTGGGCGAGCTGTAAATGAATCGATGTAAGTAGTCCATGGAGTACCGATCGAGGGATTATGATTAACTCTTTAGATGGCACAAATGGATCATTCCGCTTAACTACTAAAAATCCGTCAGAAGCTATAGTAGCGACACTGAGATAACGTTTAATATCTTTGATGTTGGTTGCTTTACGGGAGGGACGTGTACCCTGGCGAAGGTGGGAGCAAGTCCTCCTCAGGTCAGAGCACTCTGGTTGTATTGCTAACCAAGCAGATCTCGTTGTGAATGGTAACTTTGTGGAACCATTTAGAATGTCTGATACGGATGTGTTGCGGACAACAGAGTCCATAGACTGTGCGACAAAGGAACAGATTTGGCAGTTAGGTTCTATGCACTCAGGGGCGTTGCGACTTGAGTGGTCCGAGGGTAGGATGGCTGCCCCAGCAACGTGACGAACAGAAACCTGGTACCTGCTAACTGTTGACAAGAATGTGTACATACGAGGACTGGCAGAAAACTCTCCATGACATAATTTGTCATACGCCATCACACATGGTTTACTGTCTGTGAGAACACAACAGGGTCCTAATGACTGAACCATGTAAGGGCTGTAATGTTTGACAGCAGTCCCGATTGACAACGCTTCTACTTCACATGGATGCCATGATACTTGGTACTTACGTAGTTTGGCACTGGAAAATCCTGCGAGAAGTAGCTTGTTGTCACCTCGTGAGATGTACAGAGTGGCACCAATGCCAGGCTTGCTCAAAGCACTGTCTGTTACTATCCAAAGAATGTCCTTTGGATGTGGTATATGAATAGTTTTGGTAGCCTTCAGGGCTTGTTGGGCTAGGTGAAAAGCATGAATCATATCATCATACCACGAAATGGTGTCTTTGGAGTCTAAGCCTGCAATACACTCCTCCAATGGGGCTAGCAATGACGATGAGCCTGGTATTACTCGAGACAATACTTTATAGGCACCTAGAAGGCTACGCATGGCTTTTACCTTGGAGGGCATTTCACAGTATGCTAGAGTGGCTGTGCGGTGCGGGCTAGCACTAAGGGTTCCTTGTTGCCAAATCCGTCCCAAGATTGTTGTTCTGAGGGGTGTTAAAACTGTCTTTGAGGCTGATAATTTGAGGTTGCATTTGTTCAAGGCTGTAAGAACCCTGGAAAAATTAATTCTCAAGGAGCTGGTCAGGCGTGTCTGCTCCATAATAAATATCATCTGCTAGCTTGACAACTATACCCTCTTCAGGCAGGTCACCCAAAACACGGCATGTAAGCTCTTCTAGAGCTGTCTCAGATTCAGGCATTCCCATAGCTGAGCGGGTGTAGACACGGACGCCTCGGAATGGTGTAACAACTCCACAGTATTTCATGGAGCCTCTGGCAAGAGGGATTGGGTAGAACGCTTTGGTAAGGTCTGTCATGGCAAGGTACTTCCATTGGCCAATTTTCCGCAGAATATAATCAACATTTGGCATCAAGGAGGGTTGCGGCTTGCAGTAACGGGCTACCTCAGAGAAGGCAGTCACAAGTCGGAATCCACCAGATCCTTTCTTAACAAGAAATGAGGGGTTTAAGTACTCAACTGTACTCCCCAGCTCTTCGGGTTTCTTAAATACGCCCATGGCATCAAGTTCATTAAAGTGGGTCTGAAGTAATTATAGTGGATTACGAGAATATTGCAGCAGTCGACCCTTTCTCTGTGGGGGCATGACAGGTCCAATGTTTACCTCAGCCTTAAAGGATCCAGCGTATCCATTATAACCATCTGAGACAGGGCTAAAAACCAAGTCATTCTCTGCAAGAATATCCTTAAAGGCTTGAACAGTCTCTGATGGAAGAACGCCATCAGGATCTACTGTGACTAGTGATGAATATGGTGTTAAATGTCTGGAGTTGCTCTCAGAACTAGCATAGGTATCTGTCGACATACTGGGCACTGGCTCTGTTGATGGAACATAAACCTGCCGGACATCACATAGGTGTTCATGCTTGCGAACTGTTACAGGATCACTGCTAGTATTCTCAATGCGAATCTTGTTCCCAACACTGTGTAAAATGGAAAGGGTAACAAGGGATCCTGGAAGGTGAGGTTCAACGGCAAGTAGACTATCACACTGAAGTACAGATTCTGGAATGTCTACCTCTAGATAGTCCCCTGGTCACATGGTTGTAGAGGCCACTGCACGAAGAGCATGTACTTTGGTGCTGTTTAGGGCAGTTCTGTTAGCAGTGGTAACTGATCCATAAGTGTAAATAGTGTCAATTCCAATCAGTACTTGACGTTTGGATGGTCGAACAGCTATGTCGTTTGCCTCCATAAAAGGAATACCCGCAAGAACATCAACGTCTAGATTCTTGATCACTAGTCCTTCAAAGAAAAATGAGTGGGAATCTCTGGAGAAGCACAATTTTGTTTCACCCACAACCTTTAATGGTGAAGAGCCATCGGCTTGATGAGCTGATTGGTTGGTGGGGCTGACTTTTCCATTCAAGTTAGTCACAGTTGATGCTCTTATCATATTCCCTGTAGCTCCAGAGTCAATTGTGAGACGAACATGAGTGTGTTGAAAGAAAACATCTAGGTACGGTGACTTTCGAATAGACACACGGTTGCTAACTAAACTAACAGTAGGCTCAACATGGGACTCCTCATCAGGGTTATCAATGTCAGAGTCAGTATATTGATCTGCATCAAGGATGCCAAGGATTTGTCTCGTTTTTGCCATGTATCTTCGGTCACTGTCTGGTAGAAAACGGCACTCACTGAGGAAATGAGTACTGGTGCGCTTCGCTTGTTTACATAACAGGCAGGAACGGTTTTGTGATTTCATCGGTGGTCTCTGACTATGTGAAGTACGAATATCCTTATGAGGTTGAGTGAATGTGCGGAATGATCTGGCATCCTCGTTGTTGCGAATTTCCTCAAGAAGTGAGGGGAGAGCCTGAGATATTTCAGGCTTTATTGATGCCAATGTACGCACCCTAAGCTCTGTGTCATAGCGCTGCTTGACAAGTTGAGGCAGTGAGGCCAGCGAAGCCAGGTCAGAACGATGAGGTTCTCAACTGTGGGCGACATTTCCTCATCTTCGTCGATGTTCACGCCATGGTGTGTGATACCACCTTCTCTTTTGAGCAGGTTGTCATCAATGAAGGCTAGAAGTCTTTGATAGAGATCCCCAGGACGCTCATCTTGGCGCAAAGTGATATCATTAAAATCGAGGAAATGGGCGCCGGATGACTGAAAACCAAAGTGTAACCTTATGGACTGCCATATTTGCTCCAAAGAAGTCGAGTTTTTCAATATTACATTGCGGGATATTACAGGACAGTAATTGGCGATCTGGCCAAGCATAATGTCTAGAGTGGCTGACCTTTACTGTGCTGTCCGGCGTTGGTTCTCTGGAATCGGGTCATCGTCATTTACAAAATCCCGATTCGGGTTAGCTTTCGATTTTTTGGCCCATTGTGCGTCATGAGATAAAAATGCAGCAAAGTTTGGATGAAGGGATAATGAGTATATTAAGTTTTGCTTCCAATTCTCGAAGGAATTTACAGATTCAGTTTTGGAAAGACGCCATTGTTTGGGTCCTCTGTGTATGTTTGCCATACTTGTGCCAGGTAAACACGTTGTCGGGTGCGTGTAGAACTACTTACACGAGGATCCTCGTTGTTCACTTCCGGAGACGTAGGGTTGAAGTCGCTGCCATCACGCCACGGTTGGAGAGAGTCCACAACAAACGTGTCACTGAAATACCCTTTATTTCCCCGAACACAGGCAATAAACAAACCAACAAAATGGCGCCAAGCGGGCGAATGAATGCCCGTATTCCGAGCCCGATCATAACTCAGCCAACACAGCTGATAACCGTGTTGGCGCAAGGTTAGTTTCTTAACAAATGTTCACGATACTCAATAAACAAACCAACGACGTGGCCGAGTGGTTAGAGCATCGCGCTGGGTCTCAGTGCCCGAGTGGTTAGAACATCGCGATCAAAACTACGCGGCCTCTCACCTCTGGTCGGCGCGGGTTCGAATCCCACTCGCGCCGGGAAGTGAGAACGTTTTCTTCGGAAGGTCGATGGTCTCTTCCCAGGTACATTGTATTTGGGTTCTCTCTTCCACCAATCAAAAATGGGCGCCACCAGATAACTGAAAATTTTTTGAGTGTGGCGGAATATAGCAAAACAATAAAACGATACTCAATAGAAATAATGCTCCAGTTTGACTTGTTATGTCTTTGTCCAGTTCACGATATTCTCGTGCTCTCTATAGAACGCACCGCTGTAGTTTATTGATTCCCTTGTCTTATATCTATAGAACGCACCGCTGTAACTCTCGTCTGACAGTTTATTGGTTACCTTGTCTTATATCTATAGAACGCACCGCTGTAACGCTCGTCTGACAGTTTATTGGTTACCTTGTCTTATATCTATAGAACGCACCGCTGTAACGCTCGTCTGACAGTTTATTGGTTACCTTGTCTTATATCTATAGAACGCACCGCTGTAACGCTCGTCAGACAGTTTATTGATTTCCTTGTCTTATATCTATAGAACGCACCGCTGTAACGCTCGTCAGATAGTTTATTGGTTACCTTGTCTTATATCTATAGAACGCACCGCTGTAACGCTCGTCAGACGGTTTATTGATTTCCTTGTTTTATATCTATAGAACGCACCCCTGTAACGCTCGTCAGACAGATTATTGATTTCCTTGTCTTATATCTATAGAACGCACCGCGGTAACCCTCGTCAGACAGTTTATTGATTTCCTTGTCTTATATCTACAGAACGCACCGCTGTAACCCTCGTCAGACAGTTTATTGATTTCCTTGTCTTTTATTTATAGAATGCATCTCCATGCGTAAGGTTCTTAATCTAAATCTTAACATATTATACCACGAGTTATATTTTCGAGGTCATAAAATATATATATGATATGTAAACCTTTGTCAAAACAAAATAGAAAAATCGCTAAAACGCATCAAAGATGCGTATGGACAAGCTGCTGTTTGAAGAATTATGCACGCTTGCATTCACGAAGTAAAAACATGCACGTATTTAATATAGTTTATAAGTATGAAGCTTTCAATGTACATGTATTTAGAGTGTTTTAACTTACGTGATGACGTCACGGTAGGTAAACAGTCTTTCCGATTAACTTTTTTATTAGTCCATAGGGCAAGCGAGAGCATAAAAATTGGCAGGTCAAATAAATTTTACTACCCCATATGCTAGCTGTACAATAATGATTCAAAATTTCGAGTTTCTACATTTCAATTGAATATTACAATTTGGATTGCAAGTTTAAGACGGAAGTTCTTGAGCTTTCTTTCAACTTCTAAATTCACGTCTCCAACCATATACTATGATTGATATACTATGAGTTGGTTGTACTCTGCGTTAAAAGCACGACTGTATCCTGCGTAGGAATGGTTGTATCCAAATGACGTTTGTCCATGGTGTTGCAGGAAACTGATGTAGGCCTACATAATTTAACCCGTGTTTACTTTCATGTATAAGGATTTATCATGCTTATTTGTACCATGACAGTTCATGATATGAATGATTTAATACTAAAATACATCATATAACAAATGTAGTACACTTTTCAATTTGAAGGTCAATTTGAATGTTCATATTTAAGATTGGAATCGAAGTTACAAGTGAATATTGAAAAATGTAATGCAATGGTTTTTTAAAATAAAACCACAATGAACAATAGGCCTATGTATGGCTTTTATTATAAACACAACATTGTATATATGACAGTGAAATTTGTATTTACTTCACTTGGATAAATTTATAGCTTTATGAATTTGCATTTAATTTTGATAAAAGTAGATATGATTCAAACTTTATTTCTAAAAATTTCAGAAATATCTTAATCTCTTGAGATGCATTTTTCTTCTCGTTTGGGTCAGCAGTTAAAATAGGCTAGGACTGGTATTCATTTCTTTGACGCATTGGACTGTACTTCCGTGGGTCAGTTGATCAACATGACATAACAAAATAATCATGATAATGCAAACTTTGATAAGTTATGAAAGTTTGACAATTTCATCGCATATTTTGATTAATGCCATACGTATTAAAGAATCCAGACTCGTTTTCCCTGAAATTCAAACAATATTTTACAACACTTTTTGAATTATAACAAAATTAACAATGAAAGTAAAGTGTTGAAATTAATTTACAATCCAGACATCAAAAACGAAAACAAGACCTAGGAATATTCACTGCCTTACAGTTACAGTCTGATTATAGCCACCCCTTCATTACAGTCGCGTCGTCGTACCGAGTGACGGCGGAGGGGGAGGGGGGCTGCTGTTAGCAATCGCGTTCATTCATATTTTGACGACCTTGGTTAACTCTAAAATTAATTTTTAAATGACATCTTAAATATATTTTTGTACCATACTTCGTTTATATATTGATGACTCAAATTTCCCCTGTTCGATTATAGGTCTAGTCTATAAAAGGGGGGGGGGGGTGAGAGTCATAGAATTATAAGATCATTGATGACTGTATCACTAAGGATAGATAAAATTTCAGCATAAAACATTAATGCAGAATATTACAATCTACAGAGCAAATGTTTAACCCACCGTAAATACTTTCTGCAACAAAGTCGTCATCCATCTGTGAAGTCGGACTAAACTGAAGACTGGTGTTTCTAGCGCACGACACTGATTGGAACTTAAAACGATCGTTGTCGCTGTCACATATGATGACAATGAACCAATTGGTTTTTTTTAAAGCTTCATTTCTCGGGAATTCTACCCCCGCTCCCTGTTTGCAGAACAAAAACCTTACACTCTCTCATAAATCTTATGTACACCGGAAGTCAACAAGGACGTCAACGAGTCTTGCGCCAACTATGTTTGAAATAGGGGAAAGAACTGACAAATATTCGCAATTACATTGTTGAAATTCCTACATGTATGTTAATCCAACCTGCGCTTTTGTTTTATTAAAATTATTTTGAGGAATTACTTATTCCTATACCACACAAAACCATCCTATATGGTTATGAAAAATATGTTGTTGTTTTTTCTACTGGAGACAAAAGTAAATAATTTCTATTTTTTCTTATGAGAAAATAATGCTTTTATTATATTATTGATTTACGTAAAATCACAAACTCTTGTAATCCAAGTTTCCTAAAAATCCATATTATAATTGTACTGCTGGAATGCTACACCACAGAAAATTGATGTGGATACGAAGTTGAAGGGTGTGTACAACGCTATTTTGAAATACTCTATTTTGTGTAAACTTTCAGTTGTAGTAGGGAGCAATATGAAAAATGGAACTCCTGCTGGACTCGAAACCCGAAATCTGCATCTCAGCAGTCGACGCTCTAACGTAGAGAGCTACGGAATTAGATTTAAAAGAAACATCTCAATATTGCTGACATTTATAAAAAAAATTCACGTTTTAACGTGTGGATTACTTTAAGGAGTTTGCTCCTTCTGGTATTTTTCTTACTAATAAAAAGAGTGTGTTCGTTATCAAGTTAGATATCATCATCACGTGGTTTCGACTACATTCATAAAGTGGTAACATAATACCCCCCCCCCCCCAATGGTAATTGTGTTTTCCTTTGAATAATTAAAGAAACCGTTTTGAGGGCTTACTTCTTTATTACGCAAGGGGGGGGGGGGGGGGGGGGAGGGATAACCTTAGGCTATCTATGCATGAGACAGTCATGTAACACTCTCATGCAGATTTTCACAGTATCGTAAATGCAGCGCTATTATATAAACGTAATACAAATGTTCGGGAAATGTCATTCAAGTGAGTCTGTTATATGTGGTTCCAGAAACATATTTAGAACATATCTTGACAGTGTTTACAATTCATTAGAATCTTTTAAAATATTTTTGAAACACCAGAAAAATATTTTTTCATATATATATATATATATATATATATATATATATATATATATATATATTATTTTGAAAAATTGTAAAACAGTAATAACACGTTAATTTAAAACAGAACAGAAGCATTGGTCTTCTTTCTTAAACAATTTTATAAAAAAGTGATGTAGATCTAATAAAAAATCTGCTAAGCTTTAAAGTTGTCCGTGTTATTATGATGAGGATACGTGTAATAAGTCGAATCTCTGATATCTGTGTCTGGTGGAGCTTTAATATTTTTTTTTTCTCCAGTCATGTTCTTATTAAAAGTATCATATGAAAAATATGAACAACCTTGTATTACTGTATCATACTACATTTCTAGATCAGTTCTCCTCCCTGTCTGATGACGAGGTGTACGTGTTATTCTGTTTTCTGTGGTCTGACTCCGGTACCCCCGACTTTACTGATACAGACTGTCTGGACATTCTTAATAAGATACGGAAGGAAGTGTACCGTAGGGACAGTGTAACAAGTGAGGAGGCACAGCGGACTCTGGACGGACTGAAGTCACGTGGATTTCTTTGGGATCAGGACGGAGTACACATCACTAAGAAGGCCAAGGAGGAGACCATGTACCGTGTTATAGGACGTGGTATAGAACTTAAGATGACCCTCAATGTGCTGTATTATATGTTTAGTTTATCCAGTTATACTATAGCAGTGAGGTATCTGAGATTACGGGAATACACCAGGAAGTCTGGAGAGAGATGTGTCATTAGTAACGACTCGGACTGTGATTCCTTACTCATACGCCGTCTACAGATGAACATACTGACCCACGTCACCATGAAAGACACGAGTTTCTGTGATGAAGTGTCGCGTTACTGTAAGTATGACGTAAATGAACCGTTTGGTGATCTTCACCCAGCAGTCGTTAGCAATGCTAATTGTAAATCTTTTATTGATTGATTTCAGATGAATGAGATATAAATGATTACATTGTTCTGTAATATCGTCTTGCAGTATAAACAAAGAAATGTACATACAACATGTACAACCAGACACAACGGTGTACATTTATATGGCGTCACGGGATTGATGTTAGGAGATATATTTTATTGTTATCATTCATTTCTAAAAATGTTGAATGTTGTATATGTGTAATTAATCAATACCTGTTTATATATTATTCAGTGAACATCCCTCTAAATAAAGTACGTACGAGTAAGGGTAAACGAAGAGCGTTTTTAGAGGAATTACAGCAGACTGGGGAGTGTGTACAATACAGAGGCGGATCACAGGGCAGTGTACAACACGTCAAGTGGCTCTGGAGATACGACTTTAACGACAGACCTGACATCGTGAGATCCTGTATAGGTCCCCACCCACACTGGGATATTTACATCATCAACAACACGGCTTACAGAAAGCACAGTAAGTCAACAGTAATATTAATGTAAAGAGATCTGTATAGGTCTCCACCCACACTGTGATATTTACATCATCAACAACACAGCTTACAGAAAACACAGTAAGTCAAAAGCAATATTAATGTAAAGATATCTGTATAGGTCTCCACCCACACTGTGATATTTACATCATCAACAACACGGCTTACATAATACATGCATAAGAAAATGCTTCCGCTATGTTTACACAGATGTATATTTTGTGAATTATTACAGTTTTATACATCAATGACAAGGAAAATTTATAAATAATGAGAATAACTTATAAAGAATATAGTTTATACGCATTTCATGAGCAACTAGTTCTAATTGTAACGGGGACCGTTACATATGTTCCCCAAACCTCCCCCAATTAAAAAGTGATGTCCTTGTGAATCTATAGCAAAAAATCAATTTATTTTAGCCTTTAATTACATGTAGTACGTTCAATATGGTCATTTCAGTACCACAAAATGAAAGAAAGCGTTGCACGCGCATACACGCGCACGCGTGTATGATTCCGAAATTTTGTTGATGTCGTTCAACAGGCATGTGTATCATATACCCACAGTGTGAATTTCATAACGTTTCCACCAAATACAAGGAAGTTATATCGTCCAATCAGAATTCAGCACACGTGCATGCACGTGCTGATCAGTAATTCTAACCACAGCAATTTGTAAGGAGTACCAAGACACATCTAAACCATTAATATCAATAGAATTTGATGAAAAACCAAAACGTTATTGTCCTTTAAAAATTGAACATTTAAAAAACGTTGCACGCGCATGCGCGTGTGTGTTGGCATTTTTTGTTACACCAATATATAGATACACATATTGTCTACGTATGCTGTGAATATCATCCCATTCGCTTCATAAACAAGATAGTTACAAACGTTTTAGTATTATCCAATCAAAATGAAGCGCACGTGCATGCGCGTGCAAATTGGTAATTTTGATCATGCAAATCAGTTAAGGGTCTCAATATCTACCTATGATATGAATTTCAAGCCATTTCAATGAACAACAAAAAAGTTAGACTGATTCCAAAGTTAGCGTACAAATTTTGTGATGCGCGTGCACGCGCATGCGTGCGCGTGCTGACAAAATAACTATTATTTTTCATATGTACAAATGATATACTATCATCCTATTTAGGTTTTATATCGCTTCCTTCAATATTCTGATTTTCCATTTTTTGTACCAAAATTGCAATGCATGTGCGTGCGCGTACATGCACGTGCAGACAAAATGACTATCACTATGCACATCTAAAAACGCTATACTATCATCCTGGAAAGTTTCATATCGATCCCTTTTGTAGTTTCTGAGAACACTACCGGACAAAAAAGTACCGGAGAAAAAGAATAATAACTAGATGCGATCTCGTTGCGAGCAACGAGTGGGTCTTCCATCCAATTTTAGATGTGATGAGATAAGAATTTGACAGATTTTCGTTCATAAATAATGATACAGATATATTGTCTAGACGTACAATTTAGCTTCGGTAATGTTTTACAAATATTGATCATTTAATTATAAGTGTTATAAATTAAAGACTCTCTGCCCCTCTAGGCCACTAATTAAAGGGGTCAGCCTTTTTTCGAGAAAAAAGTTAATAATGTTATTTACTGTGATACAAAATCGACTGATCAGGCGAGTCATGTCGCCCGGAGGCCTAAATTTGATATCATTCTAGATATATCTCTCAAAATTGAAACAAAAATTGTTCTACATGTCCTATGGAAATTTTCTTAAGCAAAAAGTTATTGATTGCGACATTTATCAGACTGTTAAGGCGAGTCATAAGGCCCGTGGGCCTTTTTCTTGATATCGTTTGAAAGATCTTGCAAAACTGAACAACTTTTGTTCTACATGTCTTATCAAAAGATTCTCGAGAGAAAAAAATAGTAATTGTGACACTCCTCAAACTGTTCAGGCGAGCCATGAGGCCCGTTCGCCTTTTTCATGATGTTGTTCGAAAGATCTTGCAAAACTGAACAACTTTTGTTCTAGATGTCTTATTAAAAGTTTCTTGACAAAAATGTTATAGATTGCAACAATAACCCAACTGTTCAGGTGAGCCATGAGATCCGCAGGCCTATTTCTTCAGATCGTTAGTTAACGCTTGCGAAACTGAACAACTTTTGTTCTACATTTCTTATCAAAAGTTTCTCCAGAAAAAAGTTATTGATTGTGAAACTAATCAAACTGTTCAGGCGAGCCATGAGGCCCGTTTGCCTCTTTCATGATGTTATTCGAAAAATCTTACAAAACTGAACATCTTTTGTTCTAGATGTCTTATTAAAAGTTTCTTGACAAACATGTTATAGATTGCAACAATAACCCAACTGTTCAGGTGAGCCATGAGACCTGCAGGCCTATTTCTTAACATCATTAGTTAACGCTTGCTAAACTGAACAACTTTTGTTCTACATGTCTTGTCAAAAGTTTCTCGAGAAAAAAGTTATTAATGTTATTAATTGCGATACAAATTCGACTGTTCAGGCGAGCCATGACGCCCGGAGGCCTATTTTTTGACATCATTAGATAGATCTTGGAAAACTGAACAACTTTTATTCTATATGTTTTATCAAAAGTTTCGTGAGAAAAAAGTTAATCATTGTAACAGAAATTCAATGGTTCAGGCGAGCCATGAGGCCCATGGGCCTATTTCTTGATATGACACGAAAGATCTCAATAAACTGTACAACTTTTGTTATATATATCTAAACAAAATATTTACGAGTAAAAAGTTCTGATTTAAAACGTGGAAAAAAATTGGACACTTTTTAAAACTCCATTTTCGACCCCTACCGAGCTTCCATACTAGGCACTTTCGGAAATTTTGAAAACCCAGGTGCACAACTACAACATGTTGTCTAACATCACTGAAAATTTCAGCACTCTAGCTTTTATCGTTTTTGAGTTTTTGTCTGGACAAAATGGTCATCTGAAAATCGATAAAAGGGGGATAACTTCCAACCGGAAGTGATTTTGCAAAAATTGAAACGGCGGTACAAACTTCAAATGGCAACGCATCAATCCTGAAAATTTGAAGCAAATCGATCCAGCCATCTCCGAGAAATCTTCTGCACAAAAATCGGTGAGGAGAAAAAAAAAAGAATAATAATAATAACTAGATGCGATCTCGTTGCGAGCAACGAGTGGGTCTTCCGCCCAATTTTAGATGTGATGAGATAAGAATTTGACTGAGATTTTCGTTCATAAATAATGATACAAATATATTATCTAGACGTACAATTTAGCTTCGGTAATGTTTTACAAATATTGATCATTTAAGTGTTATAAATTAAAGACTCTCTGCCCCTCTCGGCCACTAATTAAAGGAGTCAGCCTTTTTTCGAGAAAAAAGTTAATAATGTTATTTGCTGCGATACAAATTCGACTGATCAGGCGAGTCATGTCGCCCGGAGGCCTATTTTTTTATATCATTCTAAATATATCTCGCAAAACTGAACAAATTTTGATCTACATGTCTTATCAAAATTTTCTTGAGAAAAAAATTATTGATTGCGACATTTATCAGACTGTAAAGGCGAGTCATAAGGCCCGAGGGCCTTTTTCTTGATATCGTTTGAAAGATCTTGCAAAACTGAACAACTTTTGTTCTACATGTCTTATCAAAAGTTTCTCGAGAAAAAAGCTATTGATTGTGACACTAATCAAACTCTTCAGGCGAGCCATGAGGCCCTTTCGCCTTTTTCATGATGTTTTTCGAAAGATCTTGCAAAACTGAACAACTTTTGTTCTAGATGTCTTATTAAAAGTTTCTTGACAAAAATGTTATAGATTGCAACAATAACCCAACTGTTCAGGTGAGCCATGAGATCCGCAGGCTTATTTCTTCAGATCGTTAGTTAACGCTTGCGAAACTGAACAACTTTTGTTCTACATGTCTTATCCAAAGTTTCTCGAGAAAAAAGTTATTGATTGTGAAACTAATCAAACTCTCCAGGCGAGCCATGAAGCCCGTTCGGCTTTTTCATGATGTTGTTCGAAAAATCTTGCAAAACTGAACAACTTTTGTTCTAGATGTCTTATTAAATGTTTTTTGACAAAAATGTTATAGACTGCAACAATAACCCAACTGTTCAGGTGAGCCACGAGACCCGCAGGCCTATTTCTTCAGATCGTTAGTTAACGCTTGCGAAACTGAACAACTTTTGTTCTACATGTCTTGTCAAAAGTTTCTCGCGAAAAAAGTTATTAATGTTATTAATTGTGATACAAATTTGACTGTTCAGGCGAGCCATGATGCCTGGGGGCCTATTTTTTGATATCCTTAGATAGATCTTGCAAAATTGAACAACTTTTATTCTACATGTTTTATCAAAAGTTTCGTGAGAAAAAAGTTAATCATTGTTACAGAAATTCAATAGTTCAGGCGAGCCATGAGGCCCATGGGCCCATTTCTTGATATGACACGAAAGATCTCAATAAACTGTATAACTTTTGTTATATATGTCTAAACAAAATATTTACGAGTAAAAAGTTATGATTTAAAACGTGGAAAAAAATTGGACACTTTTTTAAACTCCATTTTCGACCCCTACCGAGCTTCCATACTAGGCACTTCCGGAAATGTTTAAAACCCAGGTGCACAACTACAACATGTCGTCTAACATCACTGAAAATTTCAGCACTCTAGCTTTTATCGTTTTTGAGTTTTTGTCTGGACAAAATGGTCATCTGAAAATCGATAAAAGGGGGATAACTTCCAACCGGAAGTGATTTTGCAAAAATTGAAACGGCGGTACAAACTTCAAATGGCAACGCATCAATCCTGAAAATTTGAAGCAAATCGATCCAGCCATCTCCGACAAATCTTCTGCACAAAAATCGGTAAGGAGAAAAAAAAAGAATAATAATAATAACTAGATGCGATCTCGTTGCGAGCAACGAGTGGGTCTTCCGTCCAATTTTAGATGAGATGAGATAAGATTTTGACTGAGATTTTCGTTCTGTCTAATCAAAAGATACTCGAGAGAAAAGTTAGGAATTGTGACACTAATCAAACTGTTAAGGTGAGCCATGAGGCCCATTTGCATTTTTCATGATGTTGTCCGAAAGATCTTGCAAAAGTTGTTCAGGATGTCTTATTAAAAGTTTTTTGACAAAAATGTTTTAGATTGCAACAATAACCCAACTGTACAGATGAGCCATGAGTCCCGCAGGCCTATTTCTTAACATTGTTAGTTAACGCTTGCGAAACTGAACAACTTTTGTTCTACATGTCTTATCAAAAGTTTCTCAAGAAAAAAGTTATTGATTGTGACACTAATCAAACTGTTCAGGCGAGCCATGAGGCCCGTTGGCCTTTTTGATGATGTTGTTCGAAAGATCTTGCAAAACTGAACAACTTTTGTTCTAGATGTCTTATTAAAAGTTTCTTGACAAAAATGTTATAGATTGCAATAATAACCCAACTGTTCAGGTGAGCCATGAGACCCGCAGTCCTATTTCTTAACATCGTTAGTTAACGCTTGCGAAACTGAACAACTTTTGTTCTACATGTCTTGTCAAAAGTTTCTCGAGAAAAGAGTTATCAATGTTATTAATTGCGATACAAATTTTACTGTTCAGGCGAGCTATGATGCCCGGGAGCCTTTTTTAAGATATCATTAAATAGATCTCGCAAAACTGAACAACTTTTATTCTACATGTCTTACCAAAAGTTTCGTGAGAAAAAAGTTAATCATTGTAACAGAAATTCAATGGTTCAGGCGAGCCATGAGGCCCATGGGCCTATTTCTTGATATGACACGAAAGATCTCAATAAACTGTACAACTTTTGTTATATATATCTAATCAAAATATTTACGAGTAAAAAGTTATGATTTAAAACGTGGAAAAAAATTGGACACTTTTTTAAACTCCATTTTCAACCCCTACCGAGCTTCCATAATAGGCACTTCCGGAAATTTTGAAAACCCAGGTGCACAACTACAACATGTCGTCTAACATCACTGAAAATTTCAGCACTCTAGCTTTTATCGTTTTTGAGTTTTTGTCTGGACAAAATGGTCATCTGAAAATCGATAAAAGGGGGATAACTACCAACCAGAAGTGATTTTTCAAAAATTGAAACGGCGGTACAAACTTCAAATGGCAACGCATCAATCCTGAAAATTTGAAGCAAATCGATCCAGCCATCTCCGAGAAATCTTCTGCACAAAAATCGGTAAGGAGAAAAAAAAAGAATAATAATAATAACTAGTGATCCTAATTGTTCGCGAACAATTAGAGGGCTTTCCACCTGCAATGATTTAAAAAAAGATATTTAAGAATATTTAAGATGATGTACGAAACTCAAAATGACCAAGAAAATTTAATTAATAATTTTCACGATGACCTTGACCTTTGACTTTGACCTCATTTTGAAGGTCAAAGGTCATCGGTCTTAATGCAAGTGATCCCATATCTCTATCTATATTAATGTAAAATCTATAAGCTTAAAAAATGTTAATAAGGACATTCAGGGGCAATAATTTGTTTAGGGGTTTTCGGTTACTTTCAGGTAGCTTATCAATGCTAAAAATACTTTAAAGACCTTGAAAATGGAAGAAAAAAAAATAATTTTGATGATGACCTTGACCTTTGACCTTGACCTCATTTTGAAGGTCAAAGGTCATCGGTCTTAATGCAAGTGGTCCCATGTCTCTATCTATATTAATATAAAAGTTATAGGCTTAAATAATAATATTGGAGACTTTCAGGGGCAATAACTATGCTTAAGGGTTTTTGTATCCCTTTGATTATTTTTTCTTTGCAATACGGTTTTACTGTGAATTCATTAGCGAAGGTTTCGTGTCTCTATGACTTTCCGTTAAGTAGGAGTAGCGATAACAAGGTTTTCGACGCGAGTCTCCGAAATTCACAGAAGGGTCAAAGTTCAAAGTTGTAATGCATACTATCAATACCAATCAAGAAGTCAATACTTACCCATATAATATTTCAACGCTATCTTAAGCAGGAAAGAGAGTATAAAAAGTGCTATTTTTTCCTCTTTTCTGATGACCTTGACCTTTGACCTTGACCTAATTTTCAAGGTCAAAGGTCACCGATCCTATTCCAGTTGGTCCCATGTCTCTACGACAAACCGTGCTCAACTTCGACATGTTTTACGAATAAATTGCAAAACATAGAGAGTCATTAACTCCCTTTAGGGGACACTGAATCCCTTCATTTTAAATTCTTCGCTTCTACTAATTACCCTCTATGTTTTAGAAAAGGTTTCATCCTCCTATCATTTACGGTTACAAAGTAGAAGCGCTAACAATGATTTCTGCGAAAGGTCAAATAACTCCGTAAGGGGTCAAAGTTCAATTACGCAGGGTGAACTGTATTCGTTTCTCAAGAAGTACTATATGATGGACTATAAAGTTTTTCGATAAGTCTTAAGACGAAGATTTTTTTTGACGGCAGGAAAATAATAATAATAACTAGTGATCCTAATTGTTCGCGAACAATTAGAGGGCTTTCCACCTACAATGATTTAAAGATAGATATTTAAGAATATTTAGGATGATGTACGAAACTCAAAACGACTTAGAAAATTTAATAATTTTCTCAATGATCTTGACCTTTGACCTTGACCTCATTTTGAAGGTCAAAGGTCATCGGTCTTAATCCAAGTGATTCCATGTCTCTATCTATATTAATGTAAAAGCTATAAGCTTAAAAAATGTTAATCAAGACATTCAGGGTCAATAATTTGTTTAGGGGTTTTCGGTTACTTTCGGTTAACTTCTCAATGCTAAAAATACTTTGAAAGACCTTGAAAATGGAAAAAAATTAATTTTGATGATGACCTTGACCTTTGACCTTGACCTCATTTTGAAGGTCAAAGGTCATCGGTCTTAATGCAAGTGGTCCCATGTCTCTATCTCTATTAATACAAAAGTTATAGGCTTAGATAATGATATTGGAGACTTTCAGGGGCAATAACTATGCTTAAGGGTTTTCGTATCCCTTTGATTATTTTTTCTTTGCAAGAGGGTTTTACTGTGAATTCATTAGCGAAGGTTTCGTGTCTCTATGACTTTCTGTTAAGTAGGAGTAGCGATAACAAGGTTTTCGACGCGAGTCTCCGAAATTCACAGAAGGGTCAAAGTTCAAAGTTGTAATGCATACTATCAAAACCAATCAAGAAGTCAATACTTACCCATATAATATTTCAACGCTATCTTAAGCAGGAAAGAGAGTATAAAAAGTGCTATTTTTTCCTCTTTTCTGATGACCTTGACCTTTGACCTTGACCTAATTTTCAAGGTCAAAGGTCACCGATCCTATTCCAGTTGGTCCCATGTCTCTACGACAAACCGTTCTCAAGCTCGACATATTTTACGAATAAATTGCAAAACATAAAGAGGCATTAACTCCCTTTAGGGGACACCGAATCCCTTCATTTTAAATTCTTCCCTTCTACTAATTACCCTCTATGTTTTAGAAAAGGTTTTATCCTTCTATCATTTATGGTTACAAAGTAGAAGTGCTAACAATGATTTCTGCGAAAGGTCCAATAACTCCGTAAGGGGTCAAAGGTCAATTAGGCAGGGTGAACTGTATTCGTTTCTCAGGGAGTACTATATGATGGACTATAAAGTTTTTCGATAAGTCTTAAGACGAAAATTTTTTTTGACGGCAGGAAAATAATAATAAACAGAACAATAACAATAGGACTTTCCACAGAAAGGTGGAAAGCCCTAATAAACAGAACAATAACAATAGGACTTTCCACTGAAAGGTGGAAAGCCCTAATAATAAGAAAAGTGAAAAATCAACAATAGAATAATAGAAGGGTCTTCCGCTGAAGACGGAAGACCCTAACTAGATGCGATCTCGTTGCGAGCAACGAGTGGGTCTTCCATCCAATTTTAGATGTGATGAGATAAGAATTTGACTGGGATTTTCGTTCATAAATAATGATACAAATATATTGTCTAGACGTACAATTTAGCTACGGTAATGTTTTACAAATATTGATCATTTAAGTGCTATAAATTAAAGAATCTCTGCGGTTCTCGGCCACTAGTTAAAGGGGTCAGCCTTTTTTTTCGACAAAAAAGTTAATAATGTTATTTACTGCGATACAAATTCGACTGATCAGGCGAGTCATGTCGCCCGGAGGCCTATTTTTTTAAAATATCATTCTAGATATATCTCGCAAAACTGAACAAATTTTGTTCTACATGTGTTATTAAAATTTTCTTGAGAAAAAAGTTATTTATTGCGACATTTATCAGGCTGTTAAGGCGAGTAATAAGGCCCGTGGGCCTCTTTTTTGATATCATTTGAAAAATCTTGCAAACCTGAACAACTTTTGTTCTACATATCTTATCAAAAGTTTTTCGAGAAAAAAGTTATTGATTGTGACACTAATCAAACTGTTCAGGCGAGCCATGAGGCCTGTTCGCCTTTTTCATGATGTTGTTCGAAAAATCTTGCAAAACTGAACAACTTTTGTTCTAGATGTCTTATTAAAAGTTTCTTGACAAAAATGTTATAGCTTGCAACAATAACCCAACTGTTCAGGTGAGCCATGAGACTCGCAGGCCTATTTCATAACATCGTTAGGTTAACACTTGCGAAACTGAACAACTTTTGTTCTACATGTCTTATAAAAAGTTTCTCCAGAAAAAAGTTATCGATTGTGACACTAAACAAACTCTTCAGGCGAGCCATGAGGCCCGTTGGCCTTTTCTATAATGTTGTTCGAAAGATCTTGCAAATCTGAACAACTTTTGTTCTAGATGTCTTATTAAAAGTTTCTTGACAAAAATGTTATAGATTGCAACAATAACCCAACTGTTCAGGTGAGCCATGAGACCTGCAGGCCTATTTCTTAACATCGTTAGTTAACGCTTGCGAAACTGAACAACTTTTGTTCTACATGTCTTGTCAAAAGTTTCTCGAGAAAAACGTTATTAATGCTATTAATTGTGTTACAAATTCGACTGTTCAGGCGAGCTATGATGCCCGGAGGCCTTTTTGTAAATATCATTAGATAGATCTTGCAAAATTGAACAACTTTTATTCTACATGTCTTATCAAAAGTTTCGTGAGAAAAAAGTTAATCATTGTAACAGAAATTCAATCGTTCAGGCGAGCCATGAGGCCCATGGGCCCATTTTTTGATATGGCACGAAAGATCTCAATAAACTGTACAACTTTTGTTATATATGTCTAAACAAAATATTTACGAGTAAAAAGTTATGATTTAAAACGTGGAAAAAAATTGGACACTTTTTAAAACTCCATTTTCGACCCCTACCGAGCTTCCATACTAGGCACTTCCGGAAATTTTGAAAACCCAGGTGCACAACTACAACATGTCGTCTAACATCACTGAAAATTTCAGCACTCTAGCTTTTATCGTTTTTGAGTTTTTGTCTGGACAAAATGGTCATCTGAAAATCGATAAAAGGGGGATAACTTCCAACCAGAAGTGATTTTTCAAAAATTGAAACGGCGGTACAAACTTCAAATGGCAACGCATCAATCCTGAAAATTTGAAGCAAATCGATCCAGCCATCTCCGAGAAATCTTCTGCACAAAAATCGGTAAGGAGAAAAAAAAAAGAATAATAATAATAATAAGAAGAAAAGTGAAAAATCAACAATAGAATAATAGAAGGGTCTTCCGCTGAAGACGGAAGACCCTAACTAGAAATGATCTCGTTGCGAGCAACGAATAGGTCTTCCGTCCAATTTCTAACGAGATAGGATATTGACTGGGAGAATTCAATTAGTTAAGAACGACTATACATGAAAGAAATAAACATGTATATGTAAGACATGATTTATCAATTATAAAAAAATTCGGTTTTGTTATATTCACTTTCTAGTATCTCAGGAGTTCATAAAACGACTAAAAATTCCAAATGGAAAACGTAGGAACCCACATTAAAAATTTCGATGAAAAATACAGAGTTTTCGAACAACTTCCGGTTTTTAACCACCGACTTCCGGTGGAATGGTATGACTTATTACACTCTAACAAATAATGTTATGAGCATTAGAATTTAAAAAATATGAAAAATTACATATTTTTAAGATACTTCCGGTGGATGACAGAAGAGACTCTCGGCAACAAAATTGAAACACGTATGTCACATTTACAAGTCACCACCTAACATTCCTGAAAGTTTCAAGACCCAATCTTTGATTATTTATGAGAAAACACTTGGAGAAAAAACCCCAGAAATCGTAGACATTTATCGAACCGAAGTGAATTTTGAAAAAAAACAATTCACTATACTCTAAAGATGGATGACGTCATTTACATCTGTATCATATGAAACACTTGATTTATAAGCGAGAGATATGATAGCAAAGAAAGAACAATTTTTGAAAGTTTTTCTTTAAAAACCGGAAGTTATTGTTTAAACTTCCGTTAAGTGTTACATTTTCTGAAACTCCAAAAGACACTTAATTATTCCATGCACATTTTGTTTCAAAAGCATAAAATTGATATTTGACGTTTCTTTTGTTCACTTCCGGTGACGGCCGGAAGTGACGGATGACAATGATGAACCTTATTACAGAGCTACAAGTTACCATCTATCATCCCTAAAAGTTTGAAGACTCAATCTTTATCCGTTTATGAGAAAACGCCCAGACAAAATGTCATTTGAAAAACGGAAATTCGGCGGTAACTTGCGACCGGAAGTGAATTTTGAAATAGTATTAAGGGGTTCTCTTGAGACGGATAATGTCAATAATATCTGTAAATATCGTACAAAAAAGTTGATAAATAAGCGAGATATACGAGGACAAAGAAAGACCATCTTTTCGAAGTTATTCTCTAAAAACCGGAAGTTGCTGGTTAAACTTCCGGTAAGTCTAACATTTTCTAACATGCCAAAAGAGACCTAATTCATCTACCCAAGTTTTGTTTCAAAAGTAAAATTTTGAAATTTGACGTTTCTTTTGTTCACTTCCAGTGACGACCGAAAGTGACGGATGGCAATGATAAACCTTATTACAAAGCTACAAGTCACCATCTAACATCCCTGAAAGTTTGAAGACTCAATCTTTATCCGTTTATGAGAAAACGCCCGGACAAAATGTCATTTGAAAAACGGAACTTCGGCCGTAACTTGCGACCGGAAGTGAATTTTTAAATAGTATTCACAGGTTTTCTTGAGACGGATAATGTCAATAATATCTGTAAATATCGTATAAAAAAGTTGATAAATAAGCGAGATATACGAGGACAAAGAAAGGCCATCTTTTCGAAGTTATTCTCTAAAAACCGGAAGTTGCTGGTTAAACTTCCGGTAAGTCTAACATTTTCTAAAATGCCAAAAGAGACCTCATTCATGTAGGCAAGTTTTGTTTCAAAAGAATAATTTTGAAATTTGACGTTTCTTTTGTTCACTTCCGGTGACGGCCAGAAGTGACGGATGGCAATGATAAACCTTATTACAAAGGTACAAGTCACCATCTAACATCCCTGAAAGTTTGAAGACTCAATCTTTAACCGTTTATGAGAAAACGCCCGGACAAAATGTCAACTGAAAAACGGAAATTCGGCCGTAACTTGCGACCGGAAGTGATTTTTGCAAAACCAAAAAAAAACCCGTTTTAGACAATCCTATTTTATATCTATCCTGAAAATTTCATGAAAATCTATCCAGCAGTTTTTGAGAAATCGCGTGCACAAAATCGGTAAGAAAAAGAACAACACTAATAATAATAACTAGATGCGATCTCGTTGCGAGCAACGAGTGGGTCTTCCGTCCAATTTTAGATGTGATGAGATAAGAATTTGACTGAGATTTTCATTCATAAATAATGATACAAATATATTGTCTAGACGTACAATTTAGCTTCGGTAATGTTTTACAAATATTGATCATTTAAGTGCTATAAATTAAAGAATCTCTGCCGCTCTCGGCCACTAATTAAAGGGATCAGCCTTTTTTTCGACAAAAAAGTTAATAATGTTATTTACTGCGATACAAATTCGAGACTGATCAGGTGAGTCATGCCGCCCGGAGGCCTATTTTCTTTTTTTATATCATTCTAGATATATCTCGCAAAACTGAACAAATTTTGTTCTACATGTCCTATTAAAATTTTCTTGAGAAAAAAGTTATTGATTGCGACATTTATCAGACTGTTAAGGCGAGTCATAAGGCCCGTGGGCCTTTTTCTTGATATCGTTTGAAAAATCTTGCAAAACTGAACAACTTTTGTTCTACATGTCTTATCAAAAGTTTTTCGAGAAAAAAGTTATTGATTGTGACACTAATCAAACTGTTCAGGCGAGCCATGAGGCCCGTTCGCCTTTTTCATGATGTTGTTTGAAACATCTTGCAAAACTGAACAACTTTTGCTCTAGATGTCTCATTTAAAGTTTCTTGACTAAAATGTTATAGATTGCAACAATAACCCAACTGTTCAGGTGAGCCATGAGACCCACAGGCCTTATTCTTCACATCGTTAGTTAACGCTTGCGAATCTGAACAACTTTTGTTCTACATGTCTTATAAAAGTTTCTCGAGAAAAAAGTTATTAATGTTATTAACTGTGATACAAATTCGACTGTTCAGGCGAGCCATGACGCCCGTAGGCCTATTTTTTGATATCATTAGATATATCTTGCAAAACTGAACAACTTTTACTCTACGTGTTTCATCAAAGTTTGGTGAGGAAAAAGTTAATCATTGTAACCGAAACTCAATGGTACAGGCGAGCCATGAGGCCCATTGGCCCATTTCTTGATACGGCACGAAAGATCTCAATAAACTGTACAACTTTTGTTATATATATCTAAACAAAATATTTACGAGTATAAAGTTATGCGACATTTATACCTGTTAAGGTGAGTCTTAAGGCCCGTGGGCCTTTTTCTTGATATCGTTTGAAAGATCTTGCAAAACTGAACAACTTTTGTTCTACATGTCTTATGAAAAGATTCTCGAGAAAAAAGTTAGTAATTGTGACACTGATCAAACTGTTCAGGCGAGCCATGAGGCCCGTTCGCCTTTTTCATGATGTTGTTCGAAAGATCTTGCAAAACTGAACAACTTTTGTTCTAGATGTCTTATTAAAAGTTTCTTGACAAAAATGTTATAGATTGCAACAATAATCCAACTGTTCAGGCGAGCCATGAGACCAGCAGGCCTATTTCTTAACATCGTTAGTTAACGCTTGCGAAACTGAACAACTTTTGTTCTACATGTCTTATCAAAAGTTTCTCGAGAAAAACGTTATCAATGTTATTAATTGCGATACAAATTCGACTGTTCAGGCGAGCCATGACGCCCGGAAGCCTTTTTTAAGATATCTTTAAATAGATCTTGCAAAACTGAACAACTTTTATCCTACATGTCTTACCAAAAGTTTCGTGAGAAAAAAGTTAATCATTGTTACAGAAATTCAATGGTTCAGGCGAGCCATGAGGCCCATGGGCCTATTTCTTGATATGACACGAAAGATCTCAATAAACTGTACAACTTTTGTTATATATATCTAAACAAAATATTTACGAGTAAAAAGTTCTGATTTAAAACGTGGAAAAAAATTGGACACTTTTTTAAACTCCATTTTCGACCCCTACCGAGCTTCCATACTAGGCGCTTCCGGAAATTTTGAAAACCCAGGTGCAGAACTACAACATGTCGTCTAACATCACTGAAAATTTCAGCACTCTAGCTTTTATCGTTTTTGAGTTTTTGTCTGGACAAAATGGTCATCTGAAAATCGATAAAAGGGGGATAACTTCCAACCGGAAGTGATTTTTCAAAAATTGAAACGGCGGTACAAACTTCAAATGGCAACGCATCAATCCTGAAAATTTGAAGCAAATCGATCCAGCCATCTCCGAGAAATCTTCTGCACAAAAATCGGTAAGGAGAAAAAAAAAGAATAATAATAATAATAATAAGAAAAGTGAAAAATCAACAATAGAATAATAGAAGGGTCTTCCGCTGAAGACGGAAGACCCTAATAATAAGAAAAGTGAAAAATCAACAATAGAATAATAGAAGGGTCTTCCGCTGAAGACGGAAGACCCTAATAAGACTAGATTCGATCTCGTTGCGAGCAACGAGTGGGTCTTCCGTCCAAATTTAGATGTGATTAGATAAGAATTTGACTGACATTTTCGTTCATAAATAATGATACAAATATATTGTCTAGACGTACAATTTAGCTTTGGTAATGTTTTACAAATATTGATCATTTAAATGTTATAAATTAAAGACTCTCTCTACCTCTCGGCAACTAATTAAAGGGGTCAGCTTTTTTTCGAGAAAAAAGTTAATAATGTTATTTACTGCGATACAGATTCAACTGAGCAGGCGAGTCATGCCGCCCGGAGGCCTATTTTTTTTTTATATATCATTCTAGATATATCTCGCAAAACTGAACAAATTTTGTTCTACATGTCCTATGGAAATTTTCTTAAGAAAAAAGTTATTGATTGCGACATTTATCAGACTGTTAAGGCGAGTCATAAGGCCCGTGGGCCTTTTTCTTGATATCGTTTGAAAGATCTTGCAAACCTGAACAACTTTTGGTCTACATGTTTTATCAAAAGTTTCTCCAGAAAAAAGCTATTGATTGTGACACTAATCAAACTGTTCAGGCGAGCCATGAGGCCCGTTCGCCTTTTTCATGATGTTGTTTGAAACATCTTGCAAAACTGAACAACTTTTGCTCTAGATGTCTCATTTAAAGTTTCTTCACTAAAATGTTATAGATTACAACAATAACCCAACTGTTCAGGTGAGCCATGAGACCCGCAGGTCTTATTCTTAACATCGTTAGTAACACTTGCGAATCTGAACAACTTTTGTTCTACATGTCTTATCAAAAGTTTCTCGAGAAAAAAGTTATTAATGTTATTAATTGTGATACAAATTCGACTGTTCAGGCCTATTTTTTGATATCATTAGATAGATCTTGCAAAACTGAACAACTTTTATTCTACATGTTTCATCAAAGTTTCGTGAGGAAAAAGTTAATCATTGTAACAGAAATTCAATGGTTCAGGCGAGCCATGAAGCCCATGGGCCCATTTCTTGATACGACACGAAAGATCTCAATAAACTGTACAACTTTTGTTATATATGTCTAAAAAAAATATTTACGAGTATAACGTTATGCGACATTTATCACTGTTAAGGCGAGTCATAAGGCCCGTGGGCCTTTTTCTTGATATCGTTTGAAAGATCTTGCAAAACTGAACAACTTTTGTTCTACATGTCTTATCAAAAGATTCTCAAGAAAAAAGTTAGTAATTGTGACACTTATCAAACTGTTCAGGCGAGCCATGAGGCCCGTTGGCTTTTTTCATGATGTTGTTCGAAAGATCTTGCAAAACTGAACAACTTTTGTTCAAGATGTCTTATTAAAAGTTTCTTGACAAAAATGTTATAGATTGCAACAATAACCCAACTGTTCAGGTGAGCCATGAGACCCGCAGGCCTATTTATTAACATCGTTAGTTAACCCTTGCGAAACTGAACAACTTTTGTTCTACATGTCTTGTCAAAAGTTTCTCGAGAAAAAAGTTATTAATGTTATTAATTGTGATACAAATTCGACTGTTCAGGCGAGCCATGACGCCCTGAGGCCTAGTTTTTTATATCATTAGATAGATCTTGCAAACCTAAACAACTTTTATTCTACATGTCTTATCAAAAGTTTCGTGAGAAAAAAGTTAATCATTGTAACAGAAATTCAATGGTTCAGGCGAGCCATGAGGCCTATGGGCCCATTTCTTGATATGACACGAAAGATCTCAATAAACTGTACAACTTTTGTTATACATGTCTAAGCAAAATATTTACGAGTAAATAGTTATGATTTAAAACGTGGAGAAAAATGAGACACTTTTTAAAACTCCATTTTCGACCCCTACCGAGCTTCCATACTAGGCACTTCCGGAAATTTTGAAAACCCAGGTGCACAACTACAACATGTCGTCTAACATCACTGAAAATTTCAGCACTCTAGCTTTTATCGTTTTTGAGTTTTTGTCTGGACAAAATGGTCATCTGAAAATCGATAAAAGGGGGATAACTTCCAACCGGAAGTGATTTTTCAAAAATTGAAACGGCGGTACAAACTTCAAATGGCAACGCATCAATCCTGAAAATTTGAAGCAAATTGATCCAGCCATCTCCGAGAAATCTTCTGCACAAAAATCGGTAAGGAGAAAAAAAAAGAATAATAACTAGATGCGATCTCGTTGCGAGCAACGAGTGGGTCTTCCGTCCAATTTTAGATGTGATGAGATAAGAATTTGACTGAGATTTTCATTCATAAATAATGATACAAATATATTGTCTAGACGTACAATTTAGCTTCGGTAATGTTTTACAAATATTGATCATTTAAGTGCTATAAATTAAAGAATCTCTGCCGCTCTCGGCCACTAATTAAAGGGATCAGCCTTTTTTTCGACAAAAAAGTTAATAATGTTATTTACTGCGATACAAATTCGAGACTGATCAGGTGAGTCATGTCGCTCGGAGGCCTATTTTTTTTTTTTATATCATTCTAGATATATCTCGCAAAACTGAACAAATTTTGTTCTACATGTCCTATTAAAATTTTCTTGAGAAAAAAGTTATTGATTGCGACATTTATCAGACTGTTAAGGCGAGTCATAAGGCCCGTGGGCCCTTTTTCTTGATATCGTTTGAAAAATCTTGCAAAACTGAACAACTTTTGTTTTACATGTCTTATCAAAAGTTTTTCGAGAAAAAAGTTATTGATTGTGACACTAATCAAACTGTTCAGGCGAGCCATGAGGCCCGTTCGCCTTTTACATGATGTTGTTTGAAACATCTTGCAAAACTGAACAACTTTTGCTCTAGATGTCTCATTTAAAGTTTCTTGACTAAAATGTTATAGATTGCAACAATAACCCAACTGTTCAGGTGAGCCATGAGACCCACAGTCCTTATTCTTCACATCGTTAGTTAACGCTTGCGAATCTGAACAACTTTTGTTCTACATGTCTTATAAAAGTTTCTCGAGAAAAAAGTTATTAATGTTATTAACTGTGATACAAATTCGACTGTTCAGGCGAGCCGTGACACCCGTAGGCCTATTTTTTGATATCATTAGATATATCTTGCAAAACTGAACAACTTTTACTCTACGTGTTTCATCAAAGTTTGGTGAGGAAAAAGTTAATCATTGTAACCGAAACTCAATGGTACAGGCGAGCCATGAGGCCCATTGGCCCATTTCTTGATACGGCACGAAAGATTTCAATAAACTGTACAACTTTTGTTATATATATCTAAACAAAATATTTACGAGTATAAAGTTATGCGACATTTATACCTGTTAAGGTGAGTCTTAAGGCCCGTGGGCCTTTTTCTTGATATCGTTTGAAAGATCTTGCAAAACTGAACAACTTTTGTTCTACATGTCTTATGAAAAGATTCTCGAGAAAAAAGTTAGTAATTGTGACACTGATCAAACTGTTCAGGCGAGCCATGAGACCCGTTCGCCTTTTTCATGATGTTGTTCGAAAGATCTTGCAAAACTGAACAACTTTTGTTCAAGATGTCTTATTAAAAGTTTCTTGATAAAAATGTTATAGATTGCAACAATAATCCAACTGTTCAGGCGAGCCATGAGACCAGCAGGCCTATTTCTTAACATCGTTAGTTAACGCTTGCGAAACTGAACAACTTTTGTTCTACATGTCTTATCAAAAGTTTCTCGAGAAAAACGTTATCAATGTTATTAATTGCGATACAAATTCGACTGTTCAGGCGAGCCATGACGCCCGGAAGCCTTTTTTAAGATATCTTTAAATAGATCTTGCAAAACTGAACAACTTTTATTCTACATGTCTTACCAAAAGTTTCGTGAGAAAAAAGTTAATCATTGTTACAGAAATTCAATGGTTCAGGCGAGCCATGAGGCCCATGGGCCTATTTCTTGATATGACACGAAAGATCTCAATAAACTGTACAACTTTTGTTATATATATCTAAACAAAATATTTACGAGTAAAAAGTTCTGATTTAAAACGTGGAAAAAAATTGGACACTTTTTTAAACTCCATTTTCTACCCCTACCGAGCTTCCATACTAGGCGCTTCCGGAAATTTTGAAAACCCAGGTGCACAACTACAACATGTCGTCTAACATCACTGAAAATTTCAGCACTCTAGCTTTTATCGTTTTTGAGTTTTTGTCTGGACAAAATGGTCATCTGAAAATCGATAAAAGGGGGATAACTTCCAACCGGACGTGATTTTTCAAAAATTGAAACGGCGGTACAAACTTCAAATGGCAACGCATCAATCCTGAAAATTTGAAGCAAATCGATCCAGCCATCTCCGAGAAATCTTCTGCACAAAAATCGGTAAGGAGAAAAAAAAAGAATAATAATAATAATAATAAGAAAAGTGAAAAATCAACAATAGAATAATAGAAGGGTCTTCCGCTGAAGACGGAAGACCCTAATAATAAGAAACAGAGTAAAACCAATATGTTCCCAAACTTTGTTTGGGGAACATAATAATAAGAAGAAACAGAGTAAAACCAATATGTTCCCAAACTTTGTTTGGGGAACATAACTAGTACTTATTGTAACGGGGACCGTTACAGATGTTCCCCAAACATTCCCCCATTTAGTAAGTGGTGACATTTATTTCAGTACAAGTTGTTTTGACCATTGCAAACTGTTTAGCATGTGAATATATAACTATATTATAACGTTCAGTCCATTTCATACTAGTTCAAATCAGTTATAAAGATCTGAGAGTTTTGTACACGTGCACGTTCGTGCATATAAATAATTCGACCATCTCGATACATTACAAGTCTGACTATATGAGTACAAAAGAAGTTTCACAACTGTTCAATGAAAAACGAGAAATTAACGGCAACTCAAAACTACAAAGACCGAAATCAATGCACGTGCATACACGTGCGCGTGAGTAACACACAGCAATTTTGTTGATGCTATTCAATAGACATTTGAACATTATACTTGCTATATGAATTTGGTATCGATTGCTTCACTCATAAGAAAGTTATTGGGATTTCAAAATCGTCCAATCAGAATTAAGCGCACGTGCATGCGCGTGCAGGGAAGTGATTTTGAGACTATTAATAAATTGAGAGGCCCGAAACATACCTGCAACCTAATTTTCAAACCTATTCATTGCAATCTCAAACTGTTATAGACCAATACTTAAATTTAGACGTCAAAAATTACAATGCACGCGCATTCACGCGCACGCGATTTTGATAATGAAAAATTTGTTGACACCATATCATAGACATTCATATCATAGATCCTCAGGGTAAATTTGAATTAATTTCCGTTTTTAATTCAATAGTTATGACCATTTTAGTACCCAAAAAATGAAAGAAAAGATATGCACGTGCATACATGGGCACGTGAGTATGACTCAGCATCAATGTTGATGTCATTCAATAGACATTTGATAGATATACTTACAGTATGAATTTCATATTGTTTCCGTCATTTATAAGAAAGTTATGGTGATTTGAAAATCGTCCAATCAGAATTAAGCACACGTGCATGCACGTGCCGGATAGTTATTATGACTTTTTTCGTTTGTTAAGAATATCAAGATACATATACAATACAAGTTTGAAAAGATTTTGACAAAAAACAAAAAAGTTATGGTCATTGAAAGAATTGAACCTTCAAAAGACAATGCACGTGCGTGCGCATGCGCATTTGCAATTTTTATTACATCGATCTGTAGATAATTGGCATGTCTACCTATCCTGTAAATATCATTAAATTTCCGAAATTGGCATGAATGTTATAAACGCTTTTGTATTATCCAATCAAATTGAAGCACACGTGCATGCGCGTGCACAATTGAAATTTTGACGATGCCAAACAGTTAAGGGTCTCAAGTTATACCTACGATATAAGTAGGAAACGATTTCATCGAAAAATAAAAAGGCTAGACTTATTCCAAAGTTTGTAAACAAAAAATCCAATGCACGTGCATGCACATGCATGCATTTTCAGAAAAATGACATTCGTTCCGCACATCTACATATGCTATACTATCATCCTAAAAAGGTTTCATATTGATCCCTTGAGTAGTTTCTGAGAACACTCGTGGACAAAAAAGTCCCAAGAAGAAAGAAAGAATAATAATAATAATAATAATAATAATAACTAGTACTTATTGTAACGGGGACCGTTACAGATGTTCCCCAAACATTCCCCCATTTAGCAAGTGGTGTCATTTATTTCAGTACAAGTGGTTTTGACCATTGCAAACTGTGAAACATGTGAATACATAACTATTTTATAACGTTCAGTCCAATTCATGCTAATACAAATCAGTTATAAAGATCTGAGAGTTTTGTGCACGTGCACGTACGTGCATGCACGTGCATATACATAATTCGACCATCTCGATACATTAGAAGTCCTACTATATGAGTACAAGAGAAGTTTCACAACTGTTCAATGAAAAAGGAGAAATTAACGACAACTCAAAACTACAAAGACCGAAATCAATGCACGTGCATACACGTGCGCATGAGTACCACACAACAATTTTGTTGATGCTAATCAATAGACATTTGAAAAATATACGTACTATATGAATTTGGTATCGATCGCTTCACTCTTAAGAAAGTTATTGGGATTTCAAAATCGTCCAATCAGAATTAAGCGCACGTGCATGTGCGTGCAGATAAGTGATTTTGAGACTATTAATAAATTGAGAGGCCCAAAACATACCTGCAACCTAATTTTCAAACCTATTCATTGCAATCTCAAAATGTTATAGACCAATACTCAAATTTAGACGTCAAAAATTACAATGCACGCGCATTCACGCGCACGCGATTTTGATAATGGAAAATTTGTTGACACCATTTCACAGACATTCATATCATAGATCCTCAGGGTAAATTTGAATTCATTTCAGTTTTTAATTCAATAGTTATGACCATTTTAGTACCCGAAAAATGAAAGAAAAGCTATGCACGTGCATACACGGGCACGTGAGTATGACTCGGCATCAATGTTGATGTCATTCAATAGACATTTGATAGATATACTTACAGTATAAATTTCATATTGTTTCCATCATTTATAAGAAAGTTATGGCGATTTGAAAATCGTCGAATCAGAATTTAGCACACGTGCATGCACGTGCAGGATGGTAATTATGACTGTACACTTTTGTTAAGAATATCAAGATACATATACAATACAAGTTTGAAAAGATTTTGACAAAAAACAAAAAAGTTAGGGTCATTGAAAGAATTGAACCTTCAAAAGACAATGCACGTGCGTGCGCATGCGCGTTTGCAATTTTTATTACATTGATCTGTAGATATTTGAAATGTCTAACTATCCTGTAAATATCATTAAATTTCCTTAATTGGTATAAATGTTATAAACGGTTTTGTATTATCCAATCAAATTGAAGCACACGTGCATGCGCGTGCAAAATTGAAATTTTGACGATGCCAAACAGTTAAGGGTCCCAAGTTATACCTACGATATAAATATCAAACGATTTCATTGAAAAATAAAAAAGTTAGACTGATTCCAAAGTTTGTAAACAAAAAATCCAATGCACGTGCATGCACATGCATGCATTTTCAGACAAAATGACATTCGTTCCGCACATCTACATATGCTATACTATCATCCTAAAAAGGTTTCATATTGATCCCTTGAGTAGTTTCTGAGAACACTCGTGGACAAAAAAGTCCCAAGAAGAAAGAAAGAATAATAATAATAATAACTAGTACTTATTGTAACGGGGACCGTTACAGATGTTCCCCAAACATTCCCCCATTTAGTAAAGTGGTGACATTTATTTCAGTACAAGTTGTTTTGACCATTGCAAACTGTTTAGCATGTGAATATATAACTATATTATAACGTTCAGTCCATTTCATACTAGTTCAAATCAGTTATAAAGATCTGAGAGTTTTGTGCACGTGCACGTACGTGCATATAAATAATTCGACCATCTCGATACATTACAAGTCTGACTATATGAGTACAAAAGAAGTTTCACAACTGTTCAATGAAAAACGAGAAATTAACGGCAACTCAAAACTACAAAGACCGAAATCATTGCACGTGCATACACGTGCGCGTGAGTAACACACAGCAATTTTGTTGATGCTATTCAATAGACATTTGAACAATATACTTACTATATGAATTTGGTATCGATTGCTTCACTCATCAGAAAGTTATTGGGATTTCAAAATCGTCCAATCAGAATTAAGCGCACGTGCATGTGCGTGCAGGGAAATGATTTTGAGACTATTAATAAATTGAGAGGCCCAAAACATACCTACAACCCAATTTTCAAACCTATTCATTGCAATCTCAAACTGTTATAGACCAATACTTAAATTTAGACGTCAAAAATTACAATGCACGCGCATTCACGCGCACGTGATTTTGATAATGGAAAATTTGTTGACACCATTTCATAGACATTCATATCATAGATCCTCAGGGTAAATTTGAATTCATTTCAGTTTTTAATTCAATAGTTATGACCATTTTAGTATCCGAAAAATGAAAGAAAAGATATGCACATGCATACACAAGCACGTGAGTATGACTCAGCATCAATGTTGATGTCATTCAATAGACATTTGATAGATATACTTACAGTATCAATTTCATATTGTTTCCATCATTTATAAGAAAGTTATGGCGATTTGAAAATCGTCCAATCAGAATTTAGCACACGTGCATGCACGTGCCGGATGGTAATTATGACTGTACACTTTTGTTAAAAATATCAAGATACATACACAGTACAAGTTTGAAAAGATTTTGACATAAAACAAAAATGTTATGGTCCTTGAAAGAATTGAATATTCAAATGTCAATGCACGTGCGTGCGCATGCGCGTTTGCAATTTTTATAACATGGATTTGTAGATATTTATAATCTTTACCTGTTCTGTAAAGATCATCGAATTGTCTTAATTTACATGAAAGTTATAAACGGTTTTGTATTATCCAATGAAACTGAAGCACACGTGCATAATTGAAATTTTGACGATGCCAAACAGTTAGGGGTCTCAAGTTATACCTGCAATATAAATATCAAACGATTTCATTGAAAAATAAAAAAGTTAGACGCATTCCAAAGTTTGTAAACAAAAAATCCAATGCACGTGCATGCACATGCATGCATTTTCAGACAAAATGACGTTCGTTCCGCACATCTACATAGAGTATTCTATCATCCTAAAAAGATTTCATCTTGATCCCTTCAGTAGTTTCTGAGAACACTCGTGGACAAAAAAGTGTGACAAGAATAAAGAAAGAATAATAATAATAATAGCTAGTACTTATTGTAACGGGGACCGTTACACATGTTCCCCAAACATTCCCCCATTTAACAAGCGGTACCATTTATTTCAGTACAAGTGGTTTTGACCATAGCAAACTGTCTAGCATGTGAATATATAACTATTTCATAACGTACAGTCCATTTCATGCTAGTACATATCAGTTATAAAGATCTGAGAATTTTGTGCACGTGTACGTACGTGCATGCACGTGCTGATAAGTAATTTGACCATCTCGATACATTAGAAGTCTTACTATATGAGTAAAAGAGAAGTTTCACAACTGTTCAATGAAAAACGACAAATTAACGGCAACTCAAAACTACAAAGACCGAAATCAATGCACGTGCATACACGTGCGCGTGAGTACGACACAGCAATTTTGTTCATGCTAATCAATAGACATTTGAACAATATACTTACTATATGAATTTGGTATCGATTGCTTCACTCATAAGAAAGTTATTGGGATTTCAAAATCGTCAAATCAGAATTAAGCGCACGTGCATGCGCGTGCAGGGAAGTGATTTTGAGACTATTAATAAATTGAGAGGCCCAAAACATACCTGCAACCTAATTTTCAAACCTATTCATTGCAATCTCAAAATGTTATACACCAATACTTAAATTTAGACATCAAAAATTACATTGCACGCGCATTCACGAGCACGCGATTTTGATAATGGAAAATTTGTTGACATCATTTCATAGACATTCATATCATAGATCCTCAGGGTAAATTTGAATTCATTTCCGTTTTTAATTCAATAGTTATGACCATTTTAGTACCCGAAAAATGAAAGAAAAGATATGCACGTGCATACACGCGCACGTGAGTATGACTCAGCATCAATGTTGATGTCATTCAATACACATTTGATAGATATACTTACAGTATAAATTTCATATTGTTTCCATCATTTATAAGAAAGTTATGGCGATTTGAAAATCGTCCAATCACAATTTAGCACACGTGCATGCACGTGCCGGATAGTTCTTATGACTGTTTACCTTTGTTAAGAATATCAAGATACATATACAATACAAGTTTGAAAAGATTTTGCCAAAAAACCAAAAAGTTAGGGTCATTGAAAGAATTGAATATTCAAATGTTAATGCACGTGCGTGCGCATGCGCGTTTTCAGTTTTTAAAACATAGATTTGTAGACATATTTAATCTTTACCTATCCTGTAAATATCATCAAATAATCTTAATTTACATGAAAGTTATAAACGGTTTTGTATTATCCAATCAAATTAAAGTACACGTGCATGCGCGTGCAGAATTGAAATTTTGACGATGCCAAACGGTTAAGGGTCTCAAGTTATACCTGCAATATAAATATCAAACGATTTCATTGAAAAATAAAAAAGTTAGACGCATTCCAAAGTTTGTAAACAAAAAATCCAATGCACGTGCATGCACATGCATGCATTTTCAGACAAAATGACGTTCGTTCCGCACATCTACATAGAGTATTCTATCATCCTAAAAAGGTTTCATCTTGATCCTTTCAGTAGTTTCTGAGAACACTCGTGGACAAAAAAGGGTGACAAGAATAAAGAAAGAATAATAATAATAACTAGATTCGATCTCGTTGCGAGCAACGAGTGGGTCTTCCGTCCAAATTTAGATGTGATTAGATAAGAATTTGACTGACATTTTCGTTCATAAATAATGATACAAATATATTGTCTAGACGTACAATTTAGCTTTGGTAATGTTTTACAAATATTGATCATTTAAATGTTATAAATTAAAGACTCTCTCTACCTCTCGGCAACTAATTAAAGGGGTCAGCTTTTTTTTGAGAAAAAAGTTAATAATCTTATTTACTGCGATATAGATTCGACTGATCAGGCGAGTCATGCCGCCCGGAGGCCTATTTTTTTTATATCATTCTAGATATATCTCGCAAAACTGAACAAATTTTTTTCTACATGTCCTATGGAAATTTTCTTAAGAAAAAATTTATTAATTGCGACATTTATCAGACTGTTAAGGCGAGTCATAAGGCCCGTGGGCCTTTTTCTTGATATCGTTTGAAAGATCTTGCAAACCTGAACAACTTTTGGTCTACATGTTTTATCAAAAGTTTCTCCAGAAAAAATCTATTGATTGTGACACTAATCAAACTGTTCAGGCGAGCCATGAGGCCTGTTCGCCTTTTTCATGATGTTGTTTGAAACATCTTGCAAAAGTGAACAACTTTTGCTCTAGATGTCTCATTAAAAGTTTCTTCACTAAAATGTTATAGATTACAACAATAACCCAACTGTTCAGGTGAGCAATGAGACCCGCAGGCCTTATTCTTAACATCGTTAGTAACGCTTGCGAATCTGAACAACTTTTGTTCTACATGTCTTATCAAAAGTTTCTCGAGAAAAAAGTTATTAATGTTATTAATTGTGATACAAATTCGACTGTTCAGGCGAGCCATGACGCCCGCAGGCCTATTTTTTGATATCATTAGATAGATCTTGCAAAACTGAACAACTTTTATTCTACATGTCTTATCAAAAGTTTCGTGAGAAAAAACTTAATCATTGTAACAGAAACTCAATGGTTCAGGCAAGCCATGAGGCCCATGGGCCCATTTCTTGGTACAGCACGAAAGATCTCAATAAACTGTACAACTTTTGTTATATATGTCTAAACAAAATATTTACGAGTATAACGTTATGCGACATTTATCACTGTTAAGGCGAGTCATAAGGCCCGTGGGCCTTTTTCTTGATATCGTTTGAAAGATCTTGCAAAACTGAACAACTTTTGTTCTACATGTCTTATCAAAAGATTTTCGAGAAAAAAGTTAGTAATTGTGACACTGATGAAACTGTTCAGGCGACCCATGAGGCCCGTTGGCCTTTTTCATGATGTTGTTCGAAAGATCTTGCAAAACTGAACAACTTTTGTTCAAGATGTCTTATTAAAAGTTTCTTGACAAAAATGTTATAGATTGCAACAATAACCCAACTGTTCAGGTGAGCCATGAGACCCGCAGGCCTATTTATTAACATCGTTAGTTAACGCTTGCGAAACTGAACAACTTTTGTTCTACATGTCTTGTCAAAAGTTTCTCGAGAAAAAAGTTATTAATGTTATTAATTGTGATACAAATTCGACTGTTCAGGCGAGCCATGACGCCCGCAGGCCTATTTTTTGATATCATTAGATAGATCTTGCAAACCTGAACAACTTTTATTCTACATGTATTATCAAAAGTTTCGTGAGAAAAAAGTTAATCATTGTAACAGAAACTCAATGGTTCAGGCGAGCCATGAGGCCTATGGGCCCATTTCTTGATATGACACGAAAGATCTCAATAAACTGTACAACTTTTGTTATATATGTCTAAGCAAAATATTTACGAGTAAAAAGTTATGATTTAAAACGTGGAGAAAAATGAGACACTTTTTTAAACTCCATTTTCGACCCCTACCGAGCTTCCATACTAGGCACTTCCGGAAATTTTGAAAACCCAGGTGCACAACTACAACATGTCGTCTAACATCACTGAAAATTTCAGCACTCTAGCTTTTATCGTTTTTGAGTTTTTGTCTGGACAAAATGGTCATCTGAAAATCGATAAAAGGGGGATAACTTCCAACCGGAAGTGATTTTTCAAAAATTGAAACGGCGGTACAAACTTCAAATGGCAACGCATCAATCCTGAAAATTTCAAGCAAATTGATCCATCCATCTCCGAGAAATCTTCTGCACAAAAATCGGTAAGGAGAAAAAAAAAGAATAATAATAACTAGATTCGATCTCGTTGCGAACAACGAGTGGGTCTTCCGTCCAAATTTAGATGTGATTAGATAAGAATTTGACTGACATTTTCGTTCATAAATAATGATACAAATATATTGTCTAGACGTACAATTTAGCTTTGGTAATGTTTTACAAATATTGATCATTTAAATGTTATAAATTAAAGACTCTCTCTACCTCTCGGCAACTAATTAAAGGGGTCAGCTTTTTTTCGAGAAAAAAGTTAATAATATTATTTACTGTGATACAGATTCGACTGATCAGGCGAGTCATGCCGCCCGGAGGCCTATTTTTTTTTATATCATTCTAGATATATCTCGCAAAACTGAACAAATTTTGTTCTACATGTCCTATGGAAATTTTCTTAAGAAAAAAGTTATTGATTGCGACATTTATCAGACTGTTAAGGCGAGTCATAAGGCCCGTGGGCCTTTTTCTTGATATCGTTTGAAAGATCTTGCAAACCTGAACAACTTTTGGTCTACATGTTTTCTCAAAAGTTTCTCCAGAAAAAAGCTATTGATTGTGACATTAATCAAACTCTTCAGGCGAGCCATGAGGCCCGTTCGCCTTCTTCATGATGTTGTTCGAAACATCTTGCAAAACTGAACAACTTTTGCTCTAGATGTCTCATTAAAAGTTTCTTGACTAAAATGTTATATATTACAACAATAACCCAACTGTTCAGGTGAGCCATGAGACCCGCAGGCCTTATTCTTAACATCGTTAGTAACGCTTGCGAATCTGAACAATTTTTTTCTACATATCTTATCAAAAGTTTCTCGAGAAAAAAGTTATTAATGTTATTAATTGTGATACAAATTCGACTGTTCAGGCGAGCCATGACGCCCGTAGGCCTATTTTTTGATATCATTAGATAGATCTTGCAAAACTGAACAACTTTTATTCTACATGTTATATCAAAGTTTCGTGAGGAAAAAGTTAATCATTGTAACAGAAATTCAATGGTTCAGGCGAGCCATGAGGCCCATTGGCCCATTTTTTGATACGGCACGAAAGATCTCAATAAACTGTACAACTTTTGTTATATATGTCTAAACAAAATATTTACGAGTATAACGTTATGCGACATTTATCACTGTTAAGGCGAGTCATAAGGCCCGTGGGCCTTTTTCTTGATATCGTTTGAAAGATCTTGCAAAACTGAACAACTTTTGTTCTACATGTCTTACCAAAAGATTCTCGAGAAAAAAGTTAGTAATTGTGACACTGATCAAATTGTTCAGGCGAGCCATGAGGCCCGTTGGCCTTTTTCATGATGTTGTTCGAAAGATCTTGCAAAACTGAACAACTTTTGTTCAAGATGTCTTATTAAAAGTTTCTTGACAAAAATGTTATAGATTGCAACAATAACCCAACTGTTCAGGTGAGCCATGAGACCCGCAGGCCTATTTATTAACATCGTTAGTTAACGCTTGCGAAACTGAACAACTTTTGTTCTACATGTCTTGTCAAAAGTTTCTCGAGAAAAAAGTTATTAATGTTATTAATTGTGATACAAATTCGACTGTTCAGGCGAGCCATGACGCCCTGAGGCCTAGTTTTTGATATCATTAGATAGATCTTGCAAACCTGAACAACTTTTATTCTACATGTCTTATCAAAAGTTTCGTGAGAAAAAAGTTAATCATTGTAACAGAAATTCAATGGTTCAGGCGAGCCATGAGGCCTATGGGCCCATTTCTTGATATGACACGAAAGATCTCAATAAACTGTACAACTTTTGTTATATATGTCTAAGCAAAATATTTACGAGTAAAAAGTTATGATTTAAAACGTGGAGAAAAATGAGACACTTTTTTAAACTCCATTTTCGACCCCTACCGAGCTTCCATACTAGGCACTTCCGGAAATTTTGAAAACCCAGGTGCACAACTACAACATGTCGTCTAACATCACTGAAAATTTCAGCACTCTAGCTTTTATCGTTCTTGAGTTTTTGTCTGGACAAAATGGTCATCTGAAAATCGATAAAAGGGGGATAACTTCCAATCGGAAGTGATTTTTCGAAAATTGAAACGGCGGTACAAACTTCAAATGGCAACGCATCAATCCTGAAAATTTGAAGCAAATTGATGCAGCCATCTCCGAGAAATCTTCTGCACAAAAATCGGTAAGGAGAAAAAAAAAGAATAATAATAATAATAATAAGAAAAGTGAAAAATCAACAATAGAATAATAGAAGGGTCTTCCGCTGAAGACGGAAGACCCTAATAATAAGAAACAGAGTAAAACCAATATGTTCCCAAACTTTGTTTGGGGAACATAATAATAAAAAGAAACAGAGTAAAACCAATATGTTCCCAAACTTTGTTTGGGGAACATAACTAGTACTTATTGTAACGGGGACCGTTACAGATGTTCCCCAAACATTCCCCCATTTAGTAAGTGGTGACATTTATTTCAGTACAAGTTGTTTTGACCATTGCAAACTGTTTAGCATGTGAATATATAACTATATTATAACGTTCAGTCCATTTCATACTAGTTCAAATCAGTTATAAAGATCTGAGAGTTTTGTACACGTGCACGTTCGTGCATATAAATAATTCGACCATCTCGATACATTACAAGTCTGACTATATGAGTACAAAAGAAGTTTCACAACTGTTCAATGAAAAACGAGAAATTAACGGCAACTCAAAACTACAAAGACCGAAATCAATGCACGTGCATACACGTGCGCATGAGTAACACACAGCAATTTTGTTGATGCTATTCAATAGACATTTGAACATTATACTTGCTATATGAATTTGGTATCGATTGCTTCACTCATAAGAAAGTTATTGGGATTTCAAAATCGTCCAATCAGAATTAAGCGCACGTGCATGCGCGTGCAGGGAAGTGATTTTGAGACTATTAATAAATTGAGAGGCCCGAAACATACCTGCAACCTAATTTTCAAACCTATTCATTCCAATCTCAAACTGTTATAGACCAATACTTAAATTTAGACATCAAAAATTACAATGCACGCGCATTCACGCGCACGCTATTTTGATAATGAAAAATTTGTTGACACCATATCATAGACATTCATATCATAGATCCTCAGGGTAAATTTGAATTAATTTCCGTTTTTAATTCAATAGTTATGACCATTTTAGTACCCAAAAAATGAAAGAAAAGATATGCACGTGCATACATGGGCACGTGAGCATGACTCAGCATCAATGTTGATGTCATTCATTAGACATTTGATAGATATACTTACAGTATGAATTTCATATTGTTTCCATCATTTATAAGAAAGTTATGGCGATTTGAAAATTGTCCAATCAGAATTAAGCACACGTGCATGCACGTGCCGGATAGTTATTATGACTTTTTTCGTTTGTTAAGAATATCAAGATACATATACAATACAAGTTTGAAAAGATTTTGACAAAAAACAAAAAAGTTATGGTCATTGAAAGAATTGAATATTCAAATGTAAATGCACGTGTGTGCGCATGCGCGTTTTCAAATTTTGTAACATAGATTTGTAGATATTTACAATCTTTACATATCCTGCAAATATCATTAAATTGTCTTAATTTACATGAAAGTTATAAACGGTTTTGTCTTATCCAATCAAATTGAAGCACACGTGCATGCGCGTGCAGAATTGAAATTTTGACGATGCCAAACGGTTAAGGGTATCAAGTTATACCTGCAATATAAATATCAAACGATTTCATTGAAAAATAAAAAAGTTAGACGCATTCCAAAGTTTGTAAACAAAAAATCCAATGCATGTGCATGCACATGCATGCATTTTCAGACAAAATGACGTTCGTTCCGCACATCTACATAGAGTATTCTATCATCCTAAAAAGGTTTCATCTTGATCCCCTCAGTAGTTTCTGAGAACACTCGTGGACAAAAAAGGGTGACAAGAATAAAGAAAGAATAATAATAATAACTAGACACGATCTCGTTGCGAGCAACGAGTAGGTCTTCCGTCCGATTTGTTGATGCACTCGGAGTTTAAAAAAAAAAGAAAAGACAAATGAGTCCCAATTTAGTTTCCGACTTTAAGACACTTTAGATATAATCAATTTTTCATATCATAAGCTTCTGAAGCAAAGTTGCGGTGAAATTCGTTTGAAATTTGACTCTCCAGGCGAGCCATAAGGCCCGCGGGCCTATTTCTTGATGTCATTTGTTAGCCCTCTATAGACTCAACAACTTTAGTTCTGTATGTCTTTACAAAATATTTACCTGTAAAAAGTTATTGAGATCGACCGATATCGACAAAAAATCGACTCTACAGGCGAGCCATTAGGACCATAGGCCTATTTCTTGATATCAATCGATAGATCTCGATAAACTGAGTAACTTTTGTTCAATATGTCCTTACAAAATATTTACCAGTTACAAGTTTTTGAAATCGACTGATATCGACAAAAATCGACTCTACAGGCAAGCCATGAGGCCCACAGACCCATTTTTTGATATTGATCGATAGGTTATGACACATTGAACAACTTTTGTTCAATAATGCTTTTCAAAAAATATGTCGTTTTGAAGATATGAGGCGTCAAATATTTATGATTTTGGCCCTTAAAATCTCTAATTACGTAACATATGACCTACTTTTTGATTTGATAAGATCAAGCTCGTTGAGATGAACATTTCCGCTTCTACAACTTATTATAAAATATTAATAGTTTCTGAGATATTCTCAAAAACATTTCGACCCTTCTGAACCCCTAATTTAAAGGGCCAGCCCGTTTTGCTTGATATCGTAAGAAAGGCCTTGTCATTTTAAACATTTTTTGCTCAACAAGTATTTAAAAATTCTTTACCGTTCTCGAGTTATCTCTACAAGAAATATTTAGGGGCCAAACTGTAGTTCCCTAACGGGGCTACATAGGGAAAAAACGAAATGTACATATTGTTTAGATTATCATTCTGAACAACTTTTGTTCAATAATGCTTTTCAAAATATTTGTCGTTTTCAAGATATGAGGCGTCAATTATTTATGATTTTGGCCCTTAAAATCCCTTATTACGTAACATATGATCTAGTTTTTGATTTGATAAGATCAAGCTCGTTGAGATGAACATTTCCGCTTTTACAACTTATTACAAAATATTAATAGTTTCTGAGATATTCTCAAAAACATTTGGACCCTTCTGAACCCCTAATTTAAAGGGCCAGCCCGTTTTGCTTGATATCGTAAGAAAGGCCTTGTCATTTTAAACATTTTTTGCTCAACAAGTATTTAGAAATTCTTTACCGTTCTCGAGTTATCTCTACAAGAAATATTTAGAGGCCAAACTGTAGCTCCCTAACGGGGCCACATAGGGAAAAAACGAAATGTACATATTGTTTAGATTATCATTCTGAACAACTGTTGTTCAATAATGCTTTTCAAAATATTTGTCGTTTTCAAGATATGAGGCGTCAATTATTTATGATTTTGGCCCTTAAAATCCCTTATTACGTAACATATGACCTACTTTTTGATTTGATAAGAACAAGCTTGTTTAGATGAACATTTCCGCTTCAATGACTTATTACAAAATATTAATAGTTTCTGAGATATTCTCATAAACCTTTGGACCCTTCTGGGCCCTTAATTTAAAGGGTCAGCCCCTTTTGCTTGATATCGTAAGAAAGGTCATGACATTTCAAACATTTTTTGTTCAACAAGTATTTAGAAATTCTTTACCGTTTTCGAGTTATTTCTAGAAGTAATTTTTAGGGGCCAAACTGTAGCTCCCTAATGGGGCCACATAGGGTAAAAACGAAATATGCATATTGTTCAGATCATCATTCTGAACAACTTTTGTTCTTTATTGCTTTTCAAAATATTTGTCGTTTTCGAGATACAAGGGGTAAAAAATTTATGGTTTTGCCCTTAAAATCCCTTATTACGTAAAATATGACCTAAATTTTTATCTGAATAGATTTGGATTGTTGAGATGAACATTTTTTGTTCTTTGACTTATACCAAAATATTAACGATTTTTGAGATATTTGACCTAGACTTTGAGCCCTTCTAGATCCCTAATTTAAGGGGCTAGCCCCTAAATCTTGATATTTTCGAAAAGATCTCGTAAATGTGCACAACTTTTGTTCTACATGTCTTAACAAAATATTTGCAAGAAAAAAGATATTGGAGATCAAAGGTCAAAAATCGCCGAAATCGGCGAAAAATTTTGGCATCCATTTTTTCAGGTCCAGGCGAGCGTTTAGGCAAATCGCCTCCGGTAAAATCGAATCCCCCACAAATCTTCTAAAATGTTTACTCTATCTTGTGTAGAAATTTCAAGACTCTAGCTTCAAAACTAACGGAGGAGATGTGTGGACAACAAGGCCCTTCAAAAAGTCACTAAAAGAGAGATAACTCCTGACCGGAAGTGACGTCAAGCACGAAATTTTGCAAGCAAAGTCCCGTCACCAAAAGACATCTTTCCTGAAAATTTCGTGAAAATCGATCGAGAAATAGCTGAGAAAAACGCGTGTACTACCAAGGAAAATAATAATAATAATAATGAAGAAGAAGAACGCGAACAATAATAGTAAGGTCTTCCGCAGGAGACGGAAGACCTTAATAATAATAATAATAAGAAACAGAGTAAAACCAATATGTTCCCAAACTTTGTTTGGGGAACATAATAATAACTAGTACTTATTGTAACGGGGACCGTTACAGATGTTCCCCAAACATTCCCCCATTTAGCAAGTGGTGTCATTTATTTCAGTACAAGTGGTTTTGACCATTGCAAACTGTGAAACATGTGAATATATAACTATTTTATAACGTTCAGTCCATTTCATGCTAATACAAATCAGTTATAAAGATCTGAGAGTTTTGTGCACGTGGACGTACGTGCATGCACGTGCATATACATAATTCGACCATCTCGATACATTAGAAGTCTTACTATATGAGTACAAGAGAAGTTTCACAACTGTTCAATGAAAAACGAGAAATTAACGGCAACTCAAAACTACAAAGACCGAAATCAATGCACGTGCATACACGTCCGCGTGAGTACGACACAACAATTTTGTTGATGCTATTCAATAGACATTTGAACAATATACTTACTATATGAATTTGGTATCGATCGCTTCACTCTTAAGAAAGTTATTAGGATTTCAAAATCGTCCAATCAGAATTAAGCGCACGTGCATGCGCGTGCAGGGAAGTGATTTTGAGACTATTAATAAATTGACAGGCCTAAAACATACCTGCAACCTAATTTTCAAACCTATTCATTGCAATCACAAAATGTTATAGACCAATACTCAAATTTAGACGTCAAAAATTACAATGCACGCGCATTCACGCGCACGCGATTTTGATAATGGAAAATTTGTTGACACCATTTCACAGACATTCATATCATAGATCCTCAGGGTAAATTTGAATTCATTTCAGTTTTTAATTCAATAGTTATGACCATTTTAGTACCCGAAAAATGAAAGAAAAGCTATGCACGTGCATACACGCGCACGTGAGTATGACTCAGCATCAACGCTGATGTCATTCAATAGACATTTGATAGATATACTTACAGTATAAATTTCATATTGTTTCCATCATTTATAAGAAAGTTATGGCGATTTGAAAATCATCCAATCACAATTTAGCACACGTGCATTCACGTGCCGGATGGTAATTATGATTATACGCTTTTATTAAGAATATCAAGATACATATACAATACAAGTTTGAAAAGATTTTGACAAAAAACCAAAAAGTTATGGTCATTGAGAGAATTGAACCTTCAAAAGACAATGCACGTGCGTACGCATGCGTGTTTGCAATTTTTATTACATCAATCTTTAGATATTTTACATGTCTACCTATCCTATAAATATCATTAAATTTCCTTGATTGGCATGAATGTTATAAACGGTTTTGTATTATCCAATCAAATTGAAGCACACGTGCATGCGCGTGCAAAATTGAAATTTTGACGATGCCAAACAGTTAAGGGTCCCATGTTATACCTACGATATAAATAGCAAACGATTTCATTGAAAAATAAAAAAGTTAGACTAATTCTAAAGTTTGTAAACAAAAAATCCAATGCACGTGCATGCACATGCATGCATTTTCAGACAAAATGACATTCGTTCCGCACATCTACAGATGCTATACTATCATCCTAAAAAGGTTTCATATTGATCCCTTGAGTAGTTTCTGAGAACACTCGTGGACAAAAAAGTCCCAAGAAGAAAGAAAGAATAATAATAATAAGAAGAAGAAGAAGAAGAAACAGAGTAAAACCAATATGTTCCCAAACTTCGTTTGGGGAACATAATAATAAGAAACAGAGTAAAACCAATATGTTCCCAAACTTTGTTTGGGGAACATAATAATAATAATAATAAGAAACACAGTAAAACCAATATGTTCCCAAACTTTGTTTGGGGAACATAATAAGAAACAGAGTAAAAACAATATGTTCCCAAACTTTGTTTGGGGAACATAACTAGACACTCATTACTAGTAATGAGTAGGTCTTCCGTTAGACCACTTCCGGTAAAGAGCTTTCTGTTCCTACGAAAACCATTTAAATGTATCAGAAAATGTGCCTTAACAATGAATGAGAAATGTATTATCGAATTTTTTACTCCTTTCTCGTAACTTCCGGTGACGACCGGAAGTACTATTCAGATGCGTTTTCCTATAAATGACAACGACTCTTTACTGTCTATATTCCCTGAAAATTTCACGTCTCTATCTGAAAGAGTTCTAAAAAAAAAGAAGTAAACCTAAGAAAGAAAAAGTAGTAGGTTACTATCGACCGGAAGTCAATTTTGAAAAACAAAATTATCAAAACTTTAGAAGTTGATACTTTTATTAAGACATGTGAAAATCATATGAAAGACTTCAAATATAAGTGAGATTTATGGGGACAAAGAGACGAAAATTAAAAATGTATTTTATCAAGAAACCGGAAGTAGTCGTTTTGACTACCGATAGAGTCAATATTCTTTTGACACTTTCAAAGAGACTTAATAAACTAGTATAGGTTTCAATTTAAAGGAAAAAGTTTGAAATTTGCGATTCTTTCCATCACTTCCGGTGACGACAGGAAGTGACGGTCGAATGTTTAACCCCCTACTGCACGCCTACAAATGGAGATTGATCATCCCTGAATGTTTGATGAACCTATATTTTACCTTTTCCAAGAAAAATGCTGGACAAAATTCCTTTTGAGAAACAGAAAATCGGCTCTATTTTCCGACCGGAAGTGAATTTTGTAAAAACAAAAATAATTATAGCAAGGTCATTTCATAAGGCATTATTCCTGAAAATTTCAGCCATCTCTGAGAAATCACTCGAAGAAATCGGAAAATCGACAATTTTTCAAATACTTCCGCTATAGACCGGAAGTGACGGACAAAAAAATTGAATGTATGTGTACAATGGACTAATATTAGTTGATCAATTCTACAAGTTTCAAGCGTCTATCTATATTCATTATTGAGAAACTGAAAAAACAAGGTTTGAATATGTCCAACCGATATCTCATGACCGGAAGTGAATTTTTTCAAAAATATTTAAATTTACTTTAGACATTTATAGTGTCTATAACATATGTAAAATTCAAATCATTAACTTGTTTTATGACCGAGATTTATTGCACTGAAAAATGAGAGAATGAATAGTCTTTCTTTGATATAACCGGAAGTTGGAGATTCAACTTCCGGTGGGGTCAACATTTTTTGAGAATTAGAACGAGACCTAATAAACCGATATAGGTTTCAATTTGAAAGAAAAAAATTTGAAATTTATGATTTCTTAATCACTTCCGGTGACGACCGGAAGTGACGGCCGACATTCTTAACCCCCTACTGCACGCCTACAAAGTAAGATCTATTAACTCTGAAAATTTGGTGACTCTATCTTTTACCGTTTCTGAGAAAAACGCTGGACAACGAAAACAGGTAATAAGCCGTATTTGCCGACCGGAAGTAAAGTTTACAAACACATTTGACGTTACTCTAGACATTTATATTGACTATAATATATGTAAAACTCAACTCATTAACTAGTTTCATGACCGAGATTGATGGCACTGAAAAATGAGAGAATGAATAGTCTTTCTTTGACATAACCGGAAGTTGGAGATTCAACTTCCGGTGGGGTCAACATTTTTTGAGAATTAGAACAAGATATAGTAAACCGAAATAGGTTTCAATTTGAAAGAAAAAAGTTTGAAATTGATGATTCATTTAATCACTTCCGGTGACGACCGGAAGTGACGGCGACAAAAAATATTCCGTGCATGCACCATAGAGAAAGTAGATCTATCATCCCTGAAGTTTCATTTGATTATCTTTAGTCGTTTTCAAGTTTACCCCCGCACAAAGTTGCTGACAAAAACCGGAAAATCGGACGAATCTCACGAACGGAAGTGAATTTTGAAAAAATGAAAAAAATACCTCGAGGTACACTCGTTCTCTTCAATCTGTGAAAGTTTCAGGAAAATCCATCCAACGGTCTCGGAGACGAAAGGAAAAAAAAAAATAACGAGCTATAACTGTGTTGGGATGCCAACACAAATGTCTCCGAACACCTCCCCATGTCAGAAATGGTTTTTGATACCAGATATGCACTCAGGATCCTCTAGAAACCCTAGAAACTAAATTTGGTTGAAATCCGACGGACTTGTAATTTGGCCGCCATTTTCTTCAATGGCGGCCATTTTGAAACATTTGAAAATAGATTGGAAGGAAATACTGATGCTAGAAATGAATTGTGGACCCTTAATTTACCCCAGAACCCAAATGTTGTAGATATTTTAACACTTTGAAATATTTCGGTATATGGCGGCCATTTTAAAAATGGCTGCTCAAAAAAAAATTTTGATAGTGGAAATGTACTCGGGGTCACGAAATTACCCTAAAAATAGAATTTGGTTCAAATCCGACAACCTTGAGTTTTTGACGTTTTTTTGCCGCCATCTTGAAACGGCGGCCATTTTGAAAATTTGAAAAGTTGAATGCACCCCTCCTAGTGACCCCCTATCAGCTCAAAAAGTTTGAAGTGCATCTGTCGAAGCACTTTCACAAAATCGGTCGGACAAATTTCTCACTAAAGAAGAGGAATAATAAGAATAAGAAGAAAATAATAATAAGAAGAAACGGAGCAAAAACAATATGTCTCCGACACTTTGTGTTCGGAGACATAATAATAACGAGCTATAACTGTGTTGGGATGCCAACACAAATGTCTCCGAACACTTCCCCATGTCAGAAATGGTTTTTGATTCCAGATATGCAATAAGAATCCTCAAAGAAATCTAGAAACTAAATTTGGTTGAAATCCGACGGACTTGACTTTTGGCCGCAATTTTCTTCAATGGCGGCCATTTTGAAACATTTGAAAATAGATTGGAAGGAAATACTGATGCTAGAAATGAATTGTGGACCCTCCATTTACCCCAGAACCCAAATGTTGTAGAGATTTTAACACTTTCAAATATTTCGGTATATGGCGGCCATTTTGAAAATGGCGGCTCAAAAAAAAATTTGACGGTGGAAATGGACTCGGGGTCACTAAATTACCCTAGAAATAAAATTTGGTTGAAATCCAACAACCTCGAGTTTTTGACGTTTTTTGGCAGCCATCTTGAAACGGCGGCCATTTTGAAAATTTGAAAAGTTGAATGCACCCCTCCAAGTGACCCTTTATCAGCTCACAAAGTTTGAAGTGGATCTCTCAAAGCACTTTCACAAAATCGGTAGGACAAATTTCTCACTAAAGAAGAGGAATAATAAGAACTAGACACGATCTCGTTGCGAGCAACGAGTAGGTCTTCCGTCCGATTTGTTGATGCACTCAGAGTTAAAAAAAAAAAAAAAGACAAATGAGTCCCAATTTAGTTTCCGACTTTAAGACACTTTAGATATAATCAATTTTTCATATCATAAGCTTCTGAAGCAAAGTTGCGGTGAAATTCGACTCTCCAGGCGAGCCATAAGGCCCGCGGGCCTATTTCTTGATGTCATTTGTTAGCCCTCTATAGACTCAACAACTTTAGTTCTATATGTCTTTACAAAATATTTACCTGTAAAAAGTTATTGAGATCGACCCATATCGACAAAAAATTGACTCTACAGGCGAGCCATTAGGACTATAGGCCTATTTCTTGATATCAATCGATAGATCTCGATAAACTGAACAACTTTTGTTCAATATGTCCTTACAAAATATTTACCAGTTACAAGTTTTTGAAATCGACTGATATCGACAAAAATCGACTCTACAGGCGAGCCATGAGGCCCACAGACCCATTTTTTGATATTGATCGATAGGTTATGACACATTGAACAACTTTTGTTCAATAATGCTTTTCAAAAAATATGTCGTTTTAAAGATATGAGGCGTCAAATATTTACGATTTTGGCCCTTAAAATCTCTAATTACGTAACATATGACCTACTTTTTGATTTGATAAGATCAAGCTCGTTGAGATGAACATTTCCGCTTCTACAACTTATTATAAAATATTAATAGTTTCTGAGATATTCTCAAAAACATTTGGACCCTTTTGAACCCCTAATTTAAAGGGCCAGCCCGTTTTGCTTGATATCGTAAGAAAGGCCTTGTCATTTGAAACATTTTTTGCTCAACAAGTATTTAGAAATTCTTTACCGTTCTCGAGTTATCTCTACAAGAAATATTTAGGGGCCAAACTGTAGCTCCCTAACGGGGCCACATAGGGAAAAAACGAAATGTACATATTGTTTAGATTATCATTCTGAACAACTTTTGTTCAATAATGCTTTTCAAAATATTTGTCGTTTTCAAGATATGAGGCATCAATTATTTATGATTTTGGCCCTTAAAATCCCTTATTACGTAACATATGACCTACTTTTTGATTTGATAAGAACAAGCTCGTTTAGATGAACATTTCCGCTTCAATGACTTATTACAAAATATTAATAGTTTCTGAGATATTCTCATAAACCTTTGGACCCTTCTGGGCCCCTAATTTAAAGGGTCAGCCCCTTTTGCTTGATATCGTAAGAAAGGTCATGACATTTCAAACATTTTTTGTTCAACAAGTATTTAGAAATTCTTTACCGTTCTCGAGTTATTTCTAGAAGTAATTTTTAGGGGCCAAACTGTAGCTCCCTAACGGGGCCACATAGGGTAAAAACGAAATATGCATATTGTTCAGATCATCATTCTGAACAACTTTTGTTCTTTATTGCTTTTCAAAATATTTGTCGTTTTCGAGATACAAGGGGTAAAAAATTTATGGTTTTGGCCCTTAAAATCCCTTATTACGTAACATATGACCTAAATTTTTATATGAATAGATTTGGATTGTTGAGATGAACATTTTTTGTTCTTTGACTTATACCAAAATATTAACGATTTTTGAGATATTTGATCTAGACTTTGAGCCCTTCTAGATCCCTAATTTAAGGGGCTAGCCCCTAAATCTTGATATTTTCGAAAAGATCTCGTAAATATGCACAACTTTTGTTCTACATGTCTTAACAAAATATTTGCAAGAAAAAAGATATTGGAGATCAAAGGTCAAAAATCGCCGAAATCGGCGAAAAATTTTGGCATCCATTTTTTCAGGTCCAGGCGAGCGTTTAGGCAAATCGCCTCCGGTAAAATCGAATCCCCCACAAATCTTCTAAAATGTTTACTCTATCTTGTGTAGAAATTTCAAGACTCTAGCTTCAAAACTGACGGAGGAGATGTGTGGACAACAAGGCCCTTCAAAAAGTCACTAAAAGAGAGATAACTCCTGACCGGAAGTGACGTCAAGCACGAAATTTTGCAAGCAAAGTCTCCTCACCAAAAGACAATTTCGTGAAAATCGATCGAGAAATGGCTGAGAAAAACGCGTGTACTACCAAGGAAAATAATAATAATAATAATAATAATAATAATGAAGAAGAAGAACGCGAACAATAATAGTAAGGTCTTCCGCAGGAGACGGAAGACCTTAATAATAATAATAATAATGAAGAAGAACGCAAACAATAATAGTAAGGTCTTCCGCAGGAGACGAAAGACCTTAATAATAATAATAATGAAGAAGAAGAACGCGAACAATAATAGTAAGATCTTCCGCAGGAGACGGAAGACCTTAATAATAATAATAATGAAGAAGAAGAACGCGAACAATAATAGTAAGGTCTTCCGCAGGAGACGGAAGACCTTAATAATAATAATAAACAGTTGAATCACTATAAGGTCTTCTGTCTGGAACGGAAGACCTCAATAATAATAATAAACAGTAGAATCACTATAAGGTCTTCCGTCTGGAACGGAAGACCGTAATAAGAAGAAGAAGAAACAGTAGAATCAAATTAAGGTCTTCCGTGAAGAACGGAAGACCTTAATAATAATAAGAAACAGTAGAATCACTATAAGGTCTTCCTTGAAGAACGGAAGATCTTAATAAGAAACAGTAGAATCACTAGAAGGTCTTCCGTGAAGAACGGAAGACCTTAATAATAACTAGACATTCATTACTAGTAATGAGTAGGTCTTCCGTTAGACCACTTCCGGTAAAGAGCTTTCTATTCCTACGAAAACCATTTAAATGTATCAGAAAATGTGCCTTAACAATGAATGAGAAATGTATTATTGAATTTTTTACTCCTTTCTCGTAACTTCCGGTGACGACCGGAAGTACTATTCAGATACGTTTTCCTATAAACGACAGCGACTCTTTACTGTCTATATTCCCTGAAAATTTCACGTCTCTATCTGAAAGACTTCTCAACAAAAACAATTAGACTAAAGAAAGAAAAAGTAGTAGGTTACTACCGACCGGAAGTCAATTTTGAAAAACAAAATTATCAAAACTTTCGAAGTTGATACTTTTATTAAGACATGTGAAAATCATATGAAAGACTTAAAATATAAGCGAGATTTATGGGGACAAAGAGACGAAAAATAAAAAGGTATTTTATCAAGAAACCGGAAGTAGTTGTTTTGACTACCGACAGAGTCAATATTCTTTTGACACTTTGAAAGAGAGTTAATAAACTAGTATAGGTTTCAATTTAAAGGAAAAAGTTTGAAATTTACAATTCTTTCCCTCACTTCCGGCGACGACAGGAAGTGATGGTCGACATGTTCAACCCCCTACTGCACGCTTACAAACGGATATTGATCATCCCTGAATATTTGATGAACCTATATTTTACCTTTTCCAAGAAAAATGCTGGACAAAATTCCTTTTGAGAAACAGAAAATCGGCCATATTTTCCGACCGGAAGTGAATTTTGTAAAAACAAAAATAATTATAGCAATGTCATTTCATAAGACATTATTCCTGAAAATTTCAAGAAAATATATCCAGCCATCTCTGAGAAATCACTCGAAGAAATCGGAAAATCGACATTTTTTCAAATACTTCCGGTATAGAGCGGAAGTGACGGACAAAAAAATTGAATGTATGTGTACAATGAACTAATGTTAGTTGATCAACTCTACAAGTTTCAAGCGTCTATTTATATTCATTTTTGAGAAACTGACAAAACAAGGTTTGAATATGTGCATCCCATATCTCACGACCGGAAGTGAATTTTACAAAAATATTCAAATATACTTTAGACATTTATAGTGTCTATAACATATGTAAAATTCAATTAATAAATTGTTTTATGACCGAGATTTATGGCACTGAAAAATGAGAGAATAAATAGTCTTTCTTTGATATAGCCGGAAGTTGGAGATTCAACTTCCAGTGGGGTCAACATTTTTTGAGAATTAAAACGAGACGTATTAAACTCAAATATGTTTCAATTTCAAAGAAAAAAGTTTGAAATTTATGATTCATTTAATCACTTCCGGTGACGACCAGAAGTGACGGCCGACATTCCTAATCCCCTATTGCACGCCTACAAAGTGAGATCTATTAACTCTGAAAATTTGATAAATGTATCTTTTACCGTTTCTAAGAAAAACGCTGGACGATGAAAACAGCTAATAAGCCGTATTTGCCGACCGGAAGTGAATTTTACAAAAATATTTGACGTTACTCTAGACATTTATAGTGACTATAATATATGTAAAACTCAACTCATTATCTAGTTTCATGACCGAGATTGATGGCACTGAAAAATGAGAGAATGAATAGTCTTTCTTTGATATAACCGGAAGTTGGAGATTCAACTTCCGGTGGGATCAACATTTTTTGAGAATTAGAACGAGACCTAGTAAACCGATATAGGTTTCAATTTGAAAGAAAAAAGTTTGAAATTGATGATTTATTTAATCACTTCCGGTGACGACCGGAAGTGACGGCGACAAAAAATATTACGTGCATGCACCATAGAGAAAATAGATCTATCATCCCTGAAAGTTTCATTCGATTATCTTTAGTGGTTTTCAAGTTTACCCCCGCACAAAGTTTCTTTCAAAAACCGGAAAATCGGACGTATCTCACGACCGGAAGTGAATTTTGAAAAAATGAAAAAAAATTCCTCGAGGTACCATCGTTCTCTATAACCTGTGAAATTTTCAGGAAAATCCATCCAACGGTCTCGGAGACGAAAGGGGGAAAAAAATAATAATAACGAGCTATAACTGTGTTGGGATGCCAACACAAATGTCTCCGAACACCTCCCCATGTCAGAAATGCTTTTTGATGCCAGATATGGACTCAGGATCCTCAAAAAACCCTACAAACTAAATTTTGTTGAAATCCGACGGACTTGTTTTTTTGGCCGCCATTTTGTTCAATGGCGGCCATTTTGAAACATTTGGAAATTGATTGGAAGGAAATACTGATGCTAGAAATGAACTGTGGACCCTCTATTTACCCCAGAACTCAAATGTTGTAGAGATTTTAACACTTTCAAATATTTCGGTATATGGCGGCCATTTTGAAAATGGCGGCTCAAAAAAAATTTAATGGTGGAAATGGACTTGGGGTCACTAAATTACCCTAGAAATAGAATTTGGTTGAAATCTGACAACCTTGAGTTTTTGACGTTTTTTGGCCGCCATCTAGAAACGGCGGCCATTTTGAAAATTTGAAAAGTTGATCGCACCCCTCCTAGTGACCCCCTATCAGCTCAGAAAGGTTGAAGTGGATCAGTCGAAGCGTGTTCATATAATCGTGCCGACAAATTTCTCACTAAAGAAGAGGAAAAATAAGAAGAAAATAATAATAAGAATAATAAGAAACGGAGCAAAAACAATATGTCTCCGACACTTTGTGTTCTGAGACATAATAATAAACAGTAGAATCACTAGAAGGTCTTCCGTGAAGAACGGAAGACCTTAATAATAATAAACAGTTAAATCACTAGAAGGTCTTCCGTTGGTAACGGAAGACCTTAATAAACAGTAGAATCACTATAAGGTCTTCCGTCTGGAACGGAAGACCCTTAATAATAAACAGTAGAATCCCTATAATGTCTTCCGTCTGGAACGGAAGACCTTAATAAACAGTACAATCACTATAACGTCTTCCGTCTGAAACGGAAGACCTAAAAATAAAGTACAATCACTAGAAGGTCTTCCGTTGGTAACGGAATACCTTAATAATAAACAGCACAATCACTAGAAGGTCTTCCGTTGGTAACGGAAGACCTTAATAAACAGTAGAATCACTAGAAGGTCTTCCGTTGGTAACGGAAGACCTTAATAACTAGACACTCATTACTAGTAATGAGTAGGTCTTCCGTTAGACCACTTCCGGTAAAGAGCTTTCTATTCCTACGAAAACCATTTAAATGTATCAGAAAATGTGCCTTAACAATCAATGAGAAACGTATTATCGAATTTTTTACTCCTTTCTCGTAACTTCCGGTGACGACTGGAAGTACTATTCAGATGCGTTTTCCTATAAATGACAGCGACTCTTTACTGTCTATATTCCCTGAAAATTTCACGTCTCTATCTGAAAGAGTTCTCAACAAAAAGAAGTAGACTAAAGAAAGAAAAAGTAGTAGGTTACTACTGACCGGAAGTCAATTTTGAAAAACAAAATTATCAAAACTTTAGAAGTTGATACTTTTATTAAGACATGTGAAAATCATATGAAAGACTTAAAATATAAGCGAGATTTATGGGGACAAAGAGACGAAAAGTGAAAGGGTATTTTATCAAGAAACCGGAAGTAGTCGTTTTGACTACCGACAGAGTCAATATTCTTTTGACACTTTGAAGGAGAGTTAATAAACTAGTATAGGTTTCAATTTAAAGGAACAAGTTTGAAATTTGCGATTCTTGCGGTGACGACACGAAGTGACGGTCGACATGTTCAACCCCCTACTGCACGCTTACAAACGGAGATTGATCATCCCTGAATATTTGATGAACCTATATTTTACCTTTTCCAAGAAAAATGCTGGACACAATTCCTTTTGAGAAACAGAAAATCGGCCATATTTTCCGACCGGAAGTGAATTTTGTAAAAACAAAAATAATTATAGCAAGGTCATTTCATAAGACATTATTCCTGAAAATTTCAAGAAAATATATCCAGCCATCTCTGAGAAATCACTCGAAGAAATCGGAAAATCGACATTTTTTCAAATACTTCCGGTATAGAGCGGAAGTAACGGAGAAAAAAATTGAATGTATTTGTACAATGGACTAATGTTAGTTGATCAACTCTACAAGTTTCAAGCGTCTATCTATATTCATTATTGAGAAACTGAAAAAAAAACAAGGTTTGAATATGTCCACCCCATATCTCACGACCGGAAGTGAATTTTACAAAAATATTTAAATATACTCTAGACATTTATAGTGTCTATAACATATGTAAAATTCAAATCATTAACTTGTTTTATGACCGAGATTTATGGCACTGAAAAATGAATAGACTTTCTTTGATATAGCCGGAAGTTGGAGATTCAACTTCCAGTGGGGTCAACATTTTTTGAGAATTAGAACGAGACCTAGTAAACCGATATAGGTTTCAATTGCAAAGAAAAAAGTTTGAAATTTAAGATTCATTTAATCCCTTCCGGTGACGACCGGAAGTGACGGCCAACATTCTTAACCCCCTACTGCACGCCTACAAAGTGAGATCTATTAACTCTGAAAATTTGATGACTCTATCTTTTACCGTTTCTGAGAAAAACGCTGGACAACGAAAACAGGTAATAAGCCGTATTTGCCGACCGGAAGTGAATTTTACAAAAATATTTGACGTTACTTTAGACATTTATAGTGACTATAATATATGTAAAACTCAACTCATTAACTAGTTTCATGACCGAGATTGATGGCACTGAAAAATGAGAGAATGAATAGTCTTTCTTTGATATAACCGGAAGTTGGAGATTCAACTTCCGGTGGGATCAACATTTTTTGAGAATTAGAACGAGACCTAGTAAACCGATATAGGCTTCAATTTGAAAGAAAAAAGTTTGAAATTGATGATTTATTTAATCACTTCCGGTGACAAAGTTTCTTTCAAACACCGGAAAATCGGTGTATCTCACGAACGGAAGTGAATTTTGAAAAAATGAAAAAAATTCCCTTGAGGTACCATCGTTCTCTATAACCTGTGAAAGTTTCAGGAAAATCCATCCAACGGTCTCGGAGACGAAAGGGGAAAAAATAATAACTAGATGCGATCTCGTTGCGAGCAACGTGTGGGTCTTCCGTCCAATTTTAGATGTGATGAGATAAGAATTTGACCAAGATTTTCGTTCATAAATAATGATACAAATATTGTCTAGACGTACAATTTAGCTTCGGTAATGTTTTACAAATATTGATCATTTAAGTGCTATAAATTAAAGAATTTCTGCCGCTGTCGGCCACTAATTAAAGGGGTCAGCCTTTTTTTTTCGACAAAAAAGTTAATTATGTTATATACTGCGATACAAATTCGAGACTGATCAGGCGAGTCATGTCGCCCGGAGGCCTATTTTTTTTTTTATATCATACTAGATATATCTCGCAAAACTGAACAAATTTTGTTCTACATGTCCTATTAAAATTTTCTTGAGAAAAAAGTTATTGATTGCGACATTTATCAGACTGCTAAGGCGAGTCATAAGGCCCGTGGGCCTTTTTCTTGATATCGTTTGAAAAATCTTGCAAAACTAAACAACTTTTGTTCTACATGTCTTATCAAAAGTTTTTCGAGAAAAAAGTTATTGATTGTGACGTTAATCAAACTGTTCAGGCGAGCCATGAGGCCCGTTCGCCTTTTTCATGATGTTGTGCGAAAGATCTTGCAAAACTGAACAACTTTTGTTCTAGATGTCTTATTAAAAGTTTCTTGACAAAAATGTTATAGATTGCAACAATAACCCAACTGTTCAGGTGAGCCATGGGACCCGCAGGCCTATTTATTAACATCGTTAGTTAACGCTTGCGAATCTGAAGAACATTTGTTCTACATGTATTATCAAAAGTTTCTCGAAAAAAAAGTTATTGATTGTCACACTAATCAAACTGTTGAGGCAAGCCATGAGGCCCGTTCGCCTTTTTCATGATGTTGTTCGAAAGATCTTGCAAAACTGAACAATTTCTGTTCTAGATGTCTTATTAAAAGTTTCTTGACCAAAATTTTATAGATTACAACAATAACCCAACTGTTCAGGTGAGCCATGAGACCCGCAGGCCTATTTATTAACATCGTTAGTTAACGCTTGCGAAACTGAACAACTTTTGTTCTACATGTCTTGTAAAAAGTTTCTCGAGAAAAAAGTTATTAATGTTATTAATTGTGGTACAAATTCGACTGTTCAGGCGAGCCATGACGCCCTGAGGCCTATTTTTTTTTCATTTTTATATCATTAGATAGATCTTGCAAAACTGAACAACTTTTGTTCTATATGTCTTATCAAAAGTTTCGTGAGAAAAAAGTTAATCATTGTAACAGTAATTCAACTGTTCAGGCGAGCCATGAGGCCTATGGGCCCATTTCTTGATATGACACGAAAGATCACAATAAACTGTACAACTTTTGTTATAAATGTCTAAGCAAAATATTTACCAGTAAAAAGTTATGATTTAAAACGTGGAAAAAAATGGGACACTTTTTAAAACTCCATTGTCGACCCCTACCGAGCTTCCATACTAGGCACTTCCAGAAATTTTTAAAACCCACGTGCACAACTACAACATGTCGTCTAACATCACTGAAAATTTCAGCACTCTAGCTTTTATCGTTTTTGAGATTTTGGCCGGACAAAATGGTCATCTGAAAATCGATAATTCACAGCATACGTAGACAATATGTGTATCGACATATTGGTGTAACAAAAACAAAAACAAAAAAACCAACGTACACGTGCATGCGCGTGCAACGTTTTTCAAATGTGCAATTTTTAAAGGACAATAATGTTTTTGTTTTTCATCAAATTGTATTGATATTAGGGGTTTAGATGTGTCTTGGTACTCCTTACACATTGCTGTGGTTAGAATTACTGCTCAGCACGTGTGCATGCACGTGTGCTGATTTCTGATTGGACGATTTTAAAATCGCTATAACTTCCTTATATTTGGTGGAAACGTTATGAAATTCATACTGTGGGTATATGATACAAATGCCTGTTGAACTACATCAACAAAAATTCGGAATCATACACGTGTGCGCGTGTATGCACGTGCAACGCTTTCTTTCATTTCTTGGTACTGAAATGACCATATTGAACGCACTACATGTAATTAAAGGCTAAAATAAAATGATTTTTTATGAATGATAGTAAAGTACTTATAGATGTGAATTGTTATGACAACAGCATTGGACACAATTAATGCCACCTGTGCGTTTCTTTTTCGGCTAATCTTCTCAGAAGTTTTTACATACAAGTTCTCCCTGTTGTAATCACGATCGCAGCGTAAATCCACTGATACATCATCATTAAAAGCTACCCATCGAGAGCATAGCGGTCTCCGACAAACACTAAAGTATCAAATATAAAATTCTAGTTGATTTAAAGACTTAAACCAGCTCAAAATATCCAAATCACCACTCACGAATTTCTACTTTTACTTCAGAAAAGGGACGTAACTTGTCTTTATCATGAATATACTTGGAATACGCATTGCAGTCAAGAGTCAAGGTGATCTAGATTTCGGAAAAACTCGCATATTTTCGCAATAGCGCAAATTTTAAAATCAATTTATTTTCTTAAATGAAATATGACATCTCTAATTTTTTAATATGTTGTGACGTTTCTAGTAGATACGATACACATTTGTCAATGTAAGAACAATCCACCAGTGGTTGTGTTTCTGCACAAAATAGAAAAAAATTCTCTCATTTTCAGTGGGATTTTTGGGTATCTGAGGGCATATATTTCATGTTATGACGTTGCAGCAAATCAATTTTATTTTTAAAAATTACACACAACATAGCTTAATTAAATAGCAATGGGAATTAAATGAAAAATGAATATACACATTTTTATAAAGGAAAATTCAATATTTACTGAGGCTCACGTCTTTGCACAAAATCGGATGTCTTGTTGCCATGGAAACACGAGTCAAAGCCCATTTTTAAAAGTGTCATGATTAAAAGACTGAAGTATGTATACTTTGTGTAAAATTTCGTCAAAATCCGTGTCGGTCGTTGTCCACATGTTTTGATGCTTACAGAGAAATAATTCCCCCGGGGTTAGGATGGGGTCACAATATGGAATCAAACTTTAACATAGAAATGTAAAGGGTAAGCTTTAAAAATCGTCTTAAGAACCACTGGGCCAGCGAGTCCAAAAATATATCAACCACATACTTTTCAAAACATTTCATTGAAATCTCAAAATGTTACATATCAATACCTTTGATAAATTAAAATAAATTAAAAATTACACTGCACGCGCATTCCAATTTTATTTAGCCTATGTGGTTTGCACCAATCATTAGATAGGCATTCATATTGTAAACCTATAGCAAACATCCTTTTAATTGAGACTTTGATTATTAATTAAAACATTATAGTCCTTTTTTCAGTACCCCCCCCCCCCTCCCCAAGAAAAACTGAACGAAAAACAGTGTTCAGGCATATGCATTATCTACCAATGCTTTGAATATTATTGACTCTTTTCATTAATAGGAGTTTGTTTGTTTGTTTTTTTTTTTTGTTTTTTTTTATCATCCAATCAAAACAAAGGAAACTTGCATGTGCGAGGAGATTGTTGATTTTGAGTATTGCAATCGTTTTCCGTATGTGTGTTTAGAAGAAATGACTTTAGTATGAAGGTTTAAGTGTTGACACAGTTAGCGCTAAAACTCTACAATGTACAACACGGAAATATATAAGATTGATTGATTGTATATTGTTTAACATCACCCCCGTGTGTTTCGTTCATATGGACCGCCGCGGTGGTCTAGAGGTACATGTAGAGCGGTTGTCCCGCATGTGGAAGGTCGGGGTTTGAATCCCGGCCGCGACAGAACTAAGTCGTTAAAACCGGTAGTGACAATTCCATAGCCAAACGCTCGACAGCAGGTGTGAATTTCACGGGTCCTGGGAGATGACCTATGGGGCTATGGCATATACATACAATGACCTTGACCTACATTATACATTTAACTGTTCTCTTGAATGACTTATCTGTACCTACAAATACAATATTTGAAATTTTGAAACTGACTATATTCAACATTTATCATTTTTCTTGAAAAAATATGTGATGAACATGCCATTTTCCATAGAGATTGAGGGAATTCGGAATGAATGTTTCTCATTTTGTTTTTCGTTACTTCAAAGCTGCTTCTACATGTTAGTGTCCGGACATAGACTGAATAATGACCATTGAATATATTCAAATCACAAACTTTTTATTCACTATACATATATTTGAATATATATATAAGTGCTTGATTATGGTGTTATTTGGTTTTTCAACAGTTCGAAGGTTGTTTCCATGTAAACGAATAAATGAACCTATATGATTCAACATTTTTATTTTTTCTTATAAGAATCCAATAACTTTCAACTCAGCACCATATCCCCTTTAAAGGATGTACACTAAAACTGACTTCTCTGAGGCATTTTAGAAATAAAAAATAAAAAAAGCTTTAAAGAACTGTATTTAACCATCAGAACGTTTACATTGCATACACGAAGAAGTTATGAATTATAATGCAGTGTACGTGAAATAAATATGGAATTCGTTTATGTCTGATCTGTCATTAATTTGTATTTACAATATAATGATTATTCTGGTGAAAATACAAAAACATGGTTAAAAAAAAACTATCCAAGTGAACTTTGTTGTGTAAAAATGTGTAATATTCTGTATACAATCTTGAGAGAGTGCTATTATTTCGAGCTATATTCCCAGTGTACGGTATTTGATCACATTGATATCATATAACGTTCATTATTCCCACATTACAGGTCAGTACCACGACTGTACTCCAGCTGAACGTTGTCTCCTGTACTGTCTTCTGATGGTCAATGACGCATCTAATATCAAGGTGTACAATGCGATCAGAGAACGATATTTTACAGAACTACCTTTTTGTGATGAAATTACCGCAACTAACACTCTCGGGAAAATCATTCATGTAGAAAACGACGTGATCAAGTTTAGATCTGACGACATCCGACATGGCGTCATGTACGCGTTCGTTACGGAGTGTCTGGTGGAGGACAGTGATCTGAAGTTTTTCCTGACCACGGCGTCACGTGACATGATATCAGAATACTGCCGGTTGTGGGGTTATAAGAGGAGTGAGGGAGAGAAATGTCTGTATATACCGAATGAGATGTACGAGCTGTTCATAGACAGACTACAGCTGGACATCCTCACCCACTGTACCATGTCAGACGAGGGGATTCATTACAGGATCAGTAAACGTTGTAAGTATTTATCACAGAACAACTTAAAGTTTTATCAGATTAAAGTGTTTCTACAGAAAGGTCATTGCCATGGATACATTGAACTGACATTTTAGTTTTGTAAAATTAGTTTGGAAAGTAGGTACGAGAATAGCGTGTCTATTCATCATTATCTGCAAAAAAAAAAAAAACTACTGTAAAAACAAACATGCATAGCTTTGATTACTTGGCATTTCAGTCTTAAAACATTATATTGATATTTCATGTGCAGGAACAGGGGAAACCACCCTAACCCTAACCCTGAAATATCGAAATAAACAAATACATAATAAATTGATACGGGACCTCGCTATTTGCGGTCTCATCCTAAGGACCGCCCCATTTAGTCGCCTCTTACAATAAACAAGGGGTACTGGGGACCTATTGTAACCCGGATCCACACGGAACGAGAGTTATAGGTTATAGACTTTGTATGGGAAAATATGACGACCGAGTTTTTTGGCGCGTAGACGGACCGAGCTTGCGAGGTCCGTTCGCGACAAAAAACGAGGTCGTCATATTTCCCATACAAAGTCTATAACCTTTTTATTATATACTTTCAATTTCATTTAGAAACTAACAATAATTTTATTTTTAACAATAACCTTATCGGTTTAACTGAGTAAAAGATGAAAAACACGAACAATTTGAAAATTAACGGCGTAGAAATTTGATTGTGACGTAATGTTTGCGGACCGGAATGTTTCCGGGCATATATCGTGTGATATATGCCCGCAAACTTTTAAAGAAAAAAGAAGAGATGAAATTGAAAGTATATAATAAGAAACGTTATTTGATATGAAAAAGAAATTATGTATGATCAGTGGCGGATTTAAGGGGGGGGGGTCGCATTTTTTTTTCAAATTTAAGGTAAATTGTGGTCTCTTGTTTAGAAAAATGCATATGATAAAAGAAGTGTAGAGTGCAACCCCAATATATATAAACAGTAAGAAGCGGATGGACACCCTCAGTTAACTTTCTGAGGTACTAATATTTTATTTCAATATATACATATAATGACTGGTACAGGAAAAACTTGACTATTTGTCTTGAATTAAGTATGTACAGGATTTCTGATGCAGCTGGCTTTATCTCTCTGAGCCCGGCTCATACAGCTCGACTCTCGTCGCTCTTTGCGACTCTGGCTTTTCGTGGCTCTGGCTCTTTCTGGCTCTTCGTGACTCCGGCTCTTACAGCTCGGCTCTTTCAGCGCGGTATTACAATTATCTAATATTCATACAAAGCCAGGAAAGACTTGTGCAGTCACGTCTAAGGCTTTGTATAATGTTAAAAACAATTGCAATGTATAAAATAAAATTACCTTTCTACTTCCACGTCTTCACTCTGTGCCGTCACTGCATCAACTGCTTATCGCCCGAAATCTCCCGCTTATATACTACTTACAAAAACTCCATCTAGCGGGGAAACTATAACATTTAGAATACCCAAAGGCGGAGTAGGAATTTCCGAATTGTCACAGAAGCAACAATTTATTCCACTCTCGGAAAAATAAATAAAAAAATCTTTTGATTTATTGAATTAATTTTATTTAGAAAACTTTTTTTTTCAAAAGCCCCTTAAATTTTGCGTCATTTTATTAATTTCACCTTATTAAAAATGAACGAAAATAGTAAAAATGACTACATAAGAGACATATTTCAAGCCCCATTAAATCTGTAAAATCCAGGAGTTTACGGGGGCTTAGCTCCCTGGACCCCCAACACGGCTTCGCCCTGGACCCACAGGGGGCCTCAAGGCGGCACTCAGACCCCCTGTCACATAAAGTTGCACCCCCCTAACCGCAATTACTGGATCTGCCTCTGATGATTTTGTGACAATAATATGTTTGACGTACATACACCTTATCACAGCAAACTTCCGCCAGAGGTCGTTTGCACACAAACTCTGTGGAGACGCAGCGGACTATGGGTAGTATGCTTATCATCGGTGGGAGAAATGTTCGATATAATATGATGGTTAGACCCCTATCGTTTAGGAAGCAACTCTGTCAAGGTCTCACATCTCACTGGAAATAAAGTCAATTTAAACGATAGAGTTATAATTATCATATTTTATCGAATGTTTCCCCGATAATTACAAGCGATGCAGCCGGTTAAAAACGAAAACCAAAATGGCGGCATGATATACCTTGTGGATATTTTGTTTATGGGAAGACATTTTTATTATGTATATTTAGAACGCCGAGTGTTTGTGGTACATTTATAAACAGCACTGTGAGTCGGTGATTGTTCTCGGAAAGATTTAAACACCCCTGTATATCGAGATCGTTAACTCGGACACGATTGGTAACACGGATGCAGAATTGGTTTCATGTTGTATATTTTGTTGTAACTTACGCATAATTAAAAAAAATGCAACCTGACATTGGAATATCCAAGTGTCAACTATACATCAGGGTCCTGTTTCAGGCCAGTGTTATCATAACATAGAAATGCGAGATTGTATGACAACGAGTTGTAACACTATTGTTTTCTTCGAAAATAACAATGCTAAAAATATATACATGTAATATCAAAAACATATTGATGTAAGCGGCAAAGAATAACCGTTGCGCAACTATTTTCTTACATTTCAATGGCTGTATGAAATCTCAATTTTGCATGAGCACAAGTATCAACGCTCAAAACACTCATCCTTACATAACCCCTGTCCCAATATAGGCTACACTCACAACACGCACTCTTACATAATCCCTGTCTCATTATAGGCTACACACACAACACACACTCTCACATAATCCCTGTCTCTATATAAACTACACTCACAACATGCACTTTTACATAAACTATGTTTCAATATAGGCTACACTCACAGCATGTACTTTTGCATAACATCTGTTTCCATATAGGCTATACTCATAACATACACTCTTACATAACCCCTGTTTCAATATAGGCTATACTCATAACATACACTCTTACATAACCCCTGTTTCAATATAGGCTACACTCACAACTTGCACTCTTACACAACAACTGTTTCAATATAGGTTACACTCACAACATACACTCTTACATAATCCCTGCCTCAATATAGGCTACACTCACAGCACACACTCTTACATAATCCCTGTCTCAATATAGACTACACTCACAGCATGCACTCTTACATAACCCCTGTTTCATTATATGAAATATATATGTACATGTATATCATTGAACTTTATATATAAAACCTTCTGGAATTTTTTATATGATAAGAATTTATCAAATTAAAGTAACCAAACACTTTTCACTATGGTTCGCTACCACTGAACAAATTTGTAAACCGCGGTTGGTTTAAATTTCAATTTTAAACGATATGGCGTTTAAACTGCGCTGCGTTAAGACATGGTGTACGGTCAATTCTTTGCTACTGCCATTAAACCTTCTATTCCCCCTTATCTTAATTAAATACATACAGTCATAAGTAATATATTCCCACTTTTAAAACTGTGCTAAGCTCTGAAGTAAACCATTCATTCCTGTGAGAAGAAACCATTTTCCAACGCTGTATGGGATATTGATTTGTATCCAGTAATTGAACATAGGTCACCGTTTCATATATGTAAACACACTATATCTGTGTGATATATCTAATGTAATTCTTATTCTACCCAACATCCATCAGCTGTCATTTGTAGGTTCGCCAGTGCACAGGTCTCTCTTTTGTAACAATTTGATTAAAATCCATACACATAGTGTATAAGTCTTTTCTTTGAAATTGAACACGACCCCCACACACCACCTCCTTATCGGGTGTACTCGCTTCTGAAAATCAGAGTGAAATTATCATTCAATGTTGGAAATAAGTGATTGTTCAATTTTATCGTGGGTCGCTTAGGGAATGAAGTAGTAATTGATCACAGGTTATCATTAGAACTGGCATGTTGTACCTTCATTTTGTTTTATTCAGTAAACGTTCCTGAGGAGGTAATGAAATGGGACATTGATGCAAGACGGAGATATGTAAAAAGTAGTAAAGAACAAGGACGAAAGAAACTGTACTGTGCTAGAGGTATGCTTGTTGGATGCGCAGGCGCAGGGAAAACAACACTTCTTAGAAAGCTTCAGAACAGAGAGACAGCAGACCGACCCACGGAGACAACTGTGGGTCTGGAGGTCCATGAGGATTTGTTGGAAATAGAATCTGGCACACTGAAAAGTAGGCTTTTCTTTTTCTTTTAATTTGCAATGATTGAAATCAGAATTTCTCGACAAATATGTTGTTTTTTATTACATTGTTTTTATCGGTACACGGTGTTCCGAAATGTATAGTTTGGAAATTAACTATTAGTATACCTTGAATACACTCATTCAATGAAACTTGTATTTCAGATTACAAAGGAGAGTCTTCAGTATTCCACAGTGATAAACAGCTGATAAGCATGACAGATTTTGCCGGACAAGTGGCGTACTATGCCTGTCATCAGGTTTACCTGTCCAGAAGAGCGTTCTATATGTTAGTCGTTGACATGTCCAAAAATCTGACAGAGAAAGTTCACGAGCATAACAAGGATCGCCACGACCCAAGTGGATCCTTATTTCACAACTGGACCTATGATGGTACTTCTTTATATCGCACATTGAACGAAAACTCTCAAATCAAGTTGACTGGTTTTTCAGTTTACAGTTGAGTTGTACATGTACAGTTTGGTATATTTGATGTTCACAATTTTGTTCATAGTTTTAGGTCAATATTCCTATACTGGACAGTTCTGGGTACTCCTTCATATCGCACTTTTACAAAAAAAAAAAAAAAAAGTTACTTTGGTCAGTTTTGATATTTGCCATTGGGATTTAACCCATTCCCAGTTTGACCACAGTGTGCAACATTTCAGAGTCATCTCATTAAATGATTTCAAAATGTTCAGAACACCATCTTGTATAAAATGATGAGTCCCTGCTTCATTTTGGTTTAAGTTGAATGTCACATGACATGGGTGGGTCATGGAGGTTGTTTTAAAAGAAATGTTTACGGAATTCTTTGTTCATTTTTTTTTTTTTTTTTTTGTATTTCAATAAAACGGCATGTTTCTAAGTTCCGTTTTTAGCTCAAATGAGCTTTTCTGATCGCTTTTTGTCCGTCGTCTGTCTGTCTGTCCGTCTGTCTGTTAAACTTTTCACATTTTCGACTTTTTCTTCAGAACCACTGGGCCAATTTCAACCAAACATGGCCAAACAACACTCTTGGGTGAAGGGCTTTCAAGTTTGTTCAAATGAAGGGCCATGTCCCTTTCAAAGGGGAGATAATCACAAAAATACAAAAATAAGGTGGGGTCATTTAAAAATCTTCTTCTCAAGAACCACTCGGCCAGAAGAACTGAAATTTACCTGAAAGCTTCCTGACATATTGCAGATTCAAGTTTATTCAAATCATGGGCCCCTGGAGTTGGATGGGGCCACAATAGGGGATCAAAGTTTTACATACAAATATATAGGAAAAATCTTTTAAAATCTTCTTCTTAAGAACCACTGAGCCAGAAAAGCTGATTTTTACATAAAAACATTCTGACATAGTGCAGATTCAGGTTTGTTAAAATCATGGCCCCCGGGGATAAGATGGGGCCCCAAGGAGGATCAAACTTTTACACACAAATATATAGGGAAAAACTTTAAAAATCTTCTTCTCAAGAACCACTAAGCCAGAAAAGCTGAGATTTACATGAAAGCTTCCTGACATAATGCAGATTCAAGTTTGTTCAAATCATGGGCCCCGGGGGTTGGATGGGGCCACAATAGGGGATCAAAGTTTTACATACAAATATATAGGGAAAATCTTTAAAAATATTCTTCTCAAGAACCATTGAGCCAGAAAAGCTGATTTTTACATGACAACTTTCTGACATAGTGCAGATTCAGGTTTGTTTAAATCATGGCCCCCGGGGGTAGGATGGGGGCAGAAGGGGGGATGAAAGTTTTACATACAAATATATAGGGAAAAACTTTTAAAATCTTCTTCTCAAGAACTACTAAGTTAGAAAAGCTGAGATATACATGAAAGCTTCCTGACATAATGCAGATTCAAGTTTGTTCAACTCATGGGCCCCAGGGGTAGGATGGGGCCACAATAGGGGATCAAAGTTTTACATACAAATATATAGGACAGATCTTTAAAAATCTTCTCAAGAACCACTGAGTCAGAAAAGCTGATTTTTACATGAAAACTTTCTGACCTAGTGCAGATTCAAGTTTGTTCAAATCATGGCCCCTGGGGGTAGGATGGGGCCACAATAGGGAATCAAATTTTTACATACAAATATATCGCAAAAATCTTCTTCTCAAGAACCACTGAGCCAGAAAAGCTGATTTTTACATGAAAACTTTCTGACCTAGTGCAGATTCAAGTTTGTTCAAATCATGGCCCCTGGGGGTAGGATGGGGCCACAATAGGGGATCAAAGTTTTACATACAAATATATAGTTAAAATCTTTTTCTCAATAAGCACTGATTCAGAAAAGCTGATATTTACAAGAAAACTTTCTGACATAGTGCAGATTCACGTTTGTTCAAATCATGCCCCCCCCCCCCCGGGGGGTAGGATGGGGCCACAAGTGGGGGGGGGTCAAAGTTTCACATACAAATATAGGAGAAAGCTTTAAAAATTTTGTTCTCAAGAACCATTGGGCCAAAGAAGTTGACATTTGCATGAAAGCTTTCTGACATAGTGTAGATTCAAGTTTGCAAAAGGTAGTTTGGGTCATAATAGGGACTAAGGTTTTACATGCAAATATATATGGAAAGTCTTCAGATATGGGCCAAGGTGACTCAGGTGAGCGATGTGGCCCATGGGCCTCTTGTTGCTTAATACCGTAAACTCAGGTGACCTATTGCAATTGGTCTGCGTCCATCGTCGTGTGTTACCAATTAAACTGGTATGAATGATCTCTGAGACGGGAGGGGGCATAAATTGACTCCGTTTCTTTTCTACAACCGAGACATTATTTGTCGAAATGCGCATCTGGTGCATCAAAATTGGTACCGTATAAGTTTTACATTATGACCCCTGGGTCGAGGCCTCTGCTGGTGGACTGTTAGTCCCCGAGGGCCTCTACAGCCCAGTTGCTAAGTACTTCGTTACTAGCTTGAAAATACAGATGTATATTTAATTGCTCTTATAAAATTTAGAAATTCATTTCAAAATTAAGGATTATCTCCCTCATGCATAGCTCTTGTCCTTGGACGAATTTGACTCCACTTTTTTGTCACGCTGTTTTTGGCTATATTTAGCTCTAAAACTTCATAGTTATCTCGGATTTCAAACATTTGGGTTGAGCATCACTGAAGAGACATTATTTGTCGAAATGCGCATCTGGTGCATCAAAATTGGTACCGTATAAGTTTTACACGTGTAAAACAAAAATTAAATGCAAAGGGATGTAGAGCAGAAAGACTTTTACCAAACCTGTTAATTTCATGATCTCCAGGGGAGAGGTTTTGACTTCAGGGTTGGGCCAAACTCGGTTCAGTGAATAAAGTATTTATGTGTAAACTATCTTTATTGCTATTGATACTAAATTGAAAGTAAATGAATATTTAGAATGAGCAGATAGCCCTTTACCAAAATCTGTAATTTTCTTGGTCCCAGGGGTAAAAATTCTGGTAACAGGGTGGGAGCAAAATATGGTTTAAGGCATGTTTGGGACATAGGGCTGTAAATTTCAGGACTCCTGCACCCCGGGGTCTTAAGGACGGGGCAGAATTTGACAAATTTTCAAACATATTCTCTGCAATAATATATGTGTAAAAAAAAAAACTAAATGCATAGAGATTCAAAGTAGGAAGGCCTCTACAAATACGGTAAATGTTATGATCTCCGGGGTAGATGTACTGACTCTAGGGTTGGACCAAACTTCGTATATAGTATTCCACTTTCCATATTTCTGTAGCAATATCCCATTATCATCAGCATATGGTGTTTATATCCTTCAACTGATTTGATACGCAAGAGCTTGTTCTGCGTATGATCAGTTTTTAAATCGAGGCAGTCTACTGGCATTCACAGATCACTGGACGTGGATGGAGCTTATATATGGTCATTGCTATTTACCTGGATTTTACCCAACAAAGAGATCTTGCCACCTGATACCACCCCTGGTATGTCAGGGATCCGTGTTTGCCCGACTTTCTTTTTTGCATTGCTTATAGAGCTTTTGAGATTATCACTGTTCGTTATACACCGGAAGTGTCTCAGGTTATCACATTTGTTTTTTACATAAACAACGATTTATAAATACGTATGGTAAATAATTTTTAGGACATTGGGTATCAGAGAAATACGATTTTTGAATTTTAGAATTGATGTCCGTAAAGTCCTGTATACTACATGTCTAAATATATACTGTCTATTCACAATTCAATAACTGCCAACTATGTTCCATGTAGAGAAGGTTTACAGGACCCCGGACTTGGCGGACGACGCAGTTTGATCTTATTTCCCTTCTTGTTCCATTTGACTGTCCGAGAAACCTCTCTCATCTGATATCCATACTGATGGCGCGGATTTCGCTTTATGTACATGTAGCTGCTGTCCTGCCATATTCCGCGATGGCACAGCATGTTCCAAAACTTCTTGCACATGGGTTTTCTGATTTTAGCCGGCCTAAGGTTTTCTGCCACGCAGGTTGGATAAACATGCCCGGCAGTCGGGATGTTCAGGGACGGAAGGTATACGTACTTCAATTGACGTAGGCGTGTCTGGAGTTTCTTCTACCCTCTCTACTTCCGGGTTTGTAGCCCAGTTCCATCCGTTATATGCAATTAACACCAAGACATTTTCTCGGAGAAACTTTCAGAAATATTTCGGAGGTCATTCTCCTTCGATGAGGAAATCAGAATTTTTTATACGCATGCATTATGTTATGGCGCTGTCTGTGCGTCTGACTGTCTGGCAGGCTGACACGCTGGCTGTCCGTCTGTCCGAGGTCAGATTTTCCTAACTTTTTTCAGTAACAGATGCATGTACGACTTTGAAATTTGGCCACAATTTCTCCCTCAAGAATTGTAAGACTAAGTTTGCGATTTAGCTGGATTGGTCCATCCTTTACCTACTTTAGGACTATATGTAGATCAAACAGTTTACCGGACTCTTTTCGTTACAGATACACATATTTCGTTGAAAGGGGAAGTTTTTCCCCGGGGAAAGGGTCTTAGGGGGATAAAACAGACAAAAATGGGCCTGGGGGGATTAAGTAAAACTATGATGAAAGCGGAGCGAATAACATGAGTATATACCGACACAAAATCGCAAATTCCTTGCAATATAATGTGTACCGTGAATTATAAACCAATAGCGGAGCGAACGGCAATAATATATACACACATATATAAATAACTATTGATATATTCCAATCATGCTATTTATTCCGTTTTAAGGTGGGTCCTTAGTCTTGGGGTTTGGGTGGCATTTTTTTTTTTTTTTTGAATCAATAAATTAATATTGTGAGTAATGAAAAAGGCAAAACAGTTAAGGATTTCCATATTAATTTTCATTACAGACACTACTGAAGTCATGTACCCCGATGTAGATTTTTATGAAATTCAGTGGAAAAAGTTTTTTGTTGTTATTTTAAAATAAAAACAACAAAATATTTTTTAAATTGCATTTAGTTATCAAGACACATGTCAATAACTAAAACACATGTAATTTTCAATATGTTCATCAAGTTTTAAAATAAAATTTTCAGTCACTTGGAGCTATTACGGACTTCATTTTATGAATTGGGGTAAGAAATTCATTTTAGAAATGATATTTTATGCTGCACATTCTATTTGATAGCTTGTTGCAATGCTCAAACACCCTGTGTAGTCGCATAGTGTCAGGGCCCAGCTAAAAGTCGACCAAAAAATAATAGGCATTTTTCTGAGTTCATTTCTGCATATCTTGGGAAGTATACGGAATTTCGGGATGAACTTTGGTAGTAATGTAGATTGATTATGTATGAATAAATTGAAATACAAAGTAGAATTTTATATCAATTAATTTATTGTTTTTACATCGGCTAACTTGGGTACCCTATATTTAGAGTTCTATACCTTTACTCTTTATATAGTAAATTCGACCCCAAGCGATGCAATTGCCTGTGCTCTGGAAGCTATAGATTTGAAATTATTAGGGAAAGATGTGGATTTTTTTCATAAATAGCTATAACAGATGTACATCTACTAATATAAACAGAAAAAAATTATGTGTAAACCATGCTATAAGGAAAATATGTTCAATTATTGATTATTCAAATATAACTAAGACTTTTGAAATATTTTATGGCTAACACGATATTTTACAATCACTGTTAAAAAAGACTCCAACAAAATTTATGTTCCTGTCATTAAATCATTGACTTTGCAAAATCTTATGACGTCACAGGAGTGTGAAACTACGTTAAAGACAAAGTCTAAAAGTTACATTTACGGAAAAAATGCTATCGTTATCATGGTTATATGTATAAAACATATATAATTATATATCTAATTGGCACACGGACTAACTAGTTCCTAATACCTTTATATTTTTTTAACATGTTAACTAATCATGCTATTTATTCCGTTTTTTAAAAGAAAAATTATTCAGTGTTATTTACGGAATAAATGCTATCGTTCCTCACCTCACCTTGCCTATCCTCCTCGTGCCAGCTGGCACATTTATAAGGCCCCAAATGCTACTGTTAAGTACTTAGAAAACATAAACGTAAGTTGAGATTCCTTTATTCAAATTGCATTTATTCCGTAGATGTTACCTTGATATTCCCTTTTTAAAAAATATGGAGGATAAAAAGCAAAACCCATGCTAAAAGCAACATTTACGGAATAAATGTAAGTCATTAAATATGAGAGAGCGAGAGAGAGAGAGAGAGAGAGAGAGAGAGAGAGAGAGAGAGAGAGAGAGAGAGATCTTAAAAACGGAATTAATAACATGATTTATGCAACTCAATAGGTTAAAGCGTCCGAAGAAGACGGTAGCATTTATTCCGTTAATGTTATTTTAGGATTTTACCTTGACATTCCTTTTAAAAAAGGATGGAAGATAAAAAGCAAAAGTCACGCATAAAGCAACATTTACGGAATAAATGTTAAGTCTATATATAATATGTAAATATGAGAGAGAGAGAGAGAGAGAGAGAGAGAGAGAGAGAGAGAGAGAGAGAGAGTTCTTAAAAAAGAAATGACTAGCATGTTTTAAGTTCCTTGCACAGTCCATCATATACACGACTTTATGTCTACCTGTTTCGCTGTTTTATACTTGCTGTATGCTTTATTATTACTTATTTAGATAAAAAGTGTTCAGTGTGTTTTGATAAGCCATTCACTTGCTGGCAAATTTTGAATGAGTATCCAAAAAGTGCGAAAGTTGTTTTGCTTAGTCAATTTCCGTGCATTGGTTGTGAGGCATGAAAAGTATGCTGTCTATCACCCGAGTTCTCTGATATGTGTTCACTATAGCGGAGCGAATGACATGAGTATATATATATATATATATATATATATATATATATAGTTTTCCCCGGAAAGGGGTTTCTTTGGGGGATAAAAGAGAAAAATGGGGCTTGGTGGGGTTTTTTTTCGGGGGGGGTGGGGTGGAGGATTAAGCAAAACCACGATGAAAGCGGAGCAAATAACATAAGTATATACAGAGGCAAAATGTTTGTCTTTCAATAATTAAAGACTTTTTCGGGATTTTTAATATTTCAATGCAAGGAAATGATTATGTGTCGGTATATACTCATGTTATTCGCCCCGCTTTCATCATGGTTTTACTTAGTCCCCCCCCCCCCAAAAAAAAAACAAGCCCCATTTTTCTCTGTTTATCCCCCAAAGAAACCCTTTTCCGGGGGAAACTTCCCCTTTCAACGTGTTTTAGAATGTTGCCTCTGTATATATATACTCATGTTATTCGCTCCGCTATGTAATGGTTATCTTCTAGCATCCGAGTAATCTTCACATTATCAAATAAATGGGCGGTCCTTCTGTCACGAGTGCGCGGAGCGCACGAGTGAGAGAAGGACCGCCCATCTATTTGATAATGTGAAATTTTACGAGGATGCTAGAAGATAACCGACTTGTCACATAGTTCAAAACCTTCTCATTTTACATTTATTGAACCATACATTCAATACAATGGTAGATTGGCATATACCATCGTCGGACGATGCAGGTGTATATAAAATTTAATACGCTTTACCCGTAAAACAGCAAAACTAACTTAACGAAAATTAAACTAGTTCTAATTGTAACGGGGACCGTTACATATGCCCCCCCCCCCCCCCAATTAAAAAGTGATGTCCTTGTGAATCTATAGCAAAAAATCATTTTATTTTAGCCTTTAATTACATGTAGTACGTTCAATATGGTCATTTCAGCACCAAAAAATGAAAGAAAGCGTTGCACGCGTGTATGATTCCGAATTTTTCTTGATGTCGTTCAACATATACCCACAGTATCATACAATATCATATACCCACAGTGTGAATTTCATAACGTTTCCATCAAATATAAGGAAGTTATAGAGATTTTAAAATCGTCCAATCAGAATTCAGCACACGTGCATGCAGGTGCTGAGCAGTAATTCTAACCACAGCAATTTGTAAGGAGTACCAAGACACATCTAAACCATTAATATCAATAGAATTTGATGAAAAACAAAAACGTTATCGTCCTTTAAAAATTGAACATTTAAAAAACGTTGCACGCGCATGCGCGTGTGAGTTGGCATTTTTTAAGTTACACCAATATATAGATACACATATTGTCTACGTATGCTGTGAATATCATCTCATTCGCTTTATAAATAAGATAGTTACAAACGTTTTAGTATTATCCAATCAAAATGAAGCGCACGTGCATGCGCGTGCAAATTGGTAATTTTGATCATGCAGATCAGTTAAGGGTCTCAATATCTACCTATGATATGAATTTCAAGCCATTTCAATGAACAACAAAAAAGTTAGACTGATTCCAAAGTTAGTGTAAAAATTTTGTAATGCGCGTGCACGCGCATGCGTGCGTGTGCTGACAAAACAACTATTATTTTTCATATGTACAAATGATATACTATCATCCTATTTAGGTTTTATGTCGCTTCCTTCAATATTCTGATTTTCCATTTTTTTTGTACAAAAATTGCAATGCACGTGCACGCGCGTGCATGCACGTGCAGACAAAATGACTATCACTATGCACATCTACAAACGCTATACTATCATCCTGGAAAGTTTCATATCGTTCGCTTTTGTAGTTTCTGAGAACACTACCGGACAAAAAAGTACCGGAGAAAAAGAATAATAACTTGTTCTAATTCTAACGGGGACCGTTATATATGTTCCCCAAACCTCCCCCAATTAAAAAGTGATGTCCTTGTGAATCTATAGCAAAAAATCATTTTATTTTAGCCTTTAATTACATGTAGTACGTTCAATATCGTCATTTCAGTACCAAGAAATGAAAGAAAGCGTTGCACGTGCATACACGCGCACGCGTGTATGATTCCGAATTTTTGTTGATATCGTTCAACAGGCATTAGTATCATATACCCACAGTATGAATTTCATAACGTTTCCACCAAATATAAGGAAGTTATAGCGATTTTAAAATCGTCAAAATTCAGCACACGTGCATGCACGTGCTGAACAGTAATTCTAACCACAGCAATTTGTAAGGAGTACCAAGACACATCTAAACCCCTAATATCAATAGAATTTGATGAAAAACAAAATCGTTATCGTCCTTTAAAAATTGAACATTTGAAAAACGATGTACGCGCATGCGCGTGTGCGTTGGTATTTTTTTGTTACTTCAGTGTATAGATACATATATTATCTACGTATGATGTGAATATCATCTCATTCGCTTCATAAATAAGATAGTTACAAACGTTTTAGTATTATCCAATCAAAATGAAGCGCACGTGCATGCGCGTGTAAATAGGTTATTTTGACCATGAAGATCAGTTAAGGGTCTCAATATCTACCCATGATATGGATATCAAGCCATTTCAATGAACAACAAAAAAGTTAGACTGATTCCAAAGTTAGTGTACAAATTTTGTAATGCACACGCATGCGTGCGCGTGCAGACAAAATAACTATTTTTGATATCTACAAATGATATACTACCATCCTATTTAGGTTTTATATCGATCCCTTTAATATTCTGATTTTCCATTTTTTGTACCAAAATTGCAGAGCACGTGCGCACGCGTGCATGCACGTGCAGACAAAATGACTATCACTATGCACATCTACAAACGCTATACTATCATCCTGGAAAAGTTTCATATCAATCCCTTTTGTAGTTTCTGAGAACACTACCGGACAAAAAAGTACCGGAGAAAAAGAATAATAACTAGATTCGATATCGTTGCGAGCAACGAGTGGGTCTTCCGTCCAAATTTAGATGTGATTAGATAAGAATTTGACATTTTCGTTCATAAATAATGATACAAATATATTGTCTAGACGTACAATTTAGCTTTGGTAATGTTTTACAAATATTGATCATTTAAATGTTATAAATTAAAGACTCTCTCTACCTCTCGGCAACTAATTAAAGGGGTCAGCTTTTTTTCGAGAAAAAAGTTAATAATCTTATTTACTGCGATACAGATTCGACTGATCAGGCGAGTCATGCCGCCCGGAGGCCTATTTTTTTTTATATCATTCTAGATATATCTCGCAAAACTGAACAATTTTTTTTCTACATGTCCTATGGAAATTTTCTTAAGAAAAAAGTTATTGATTGCGACATTTATCAGACTGTTAAGGCGAGTCATAAGGTCCGTGCGCCTTTTTCTTGATATCGTTTGAAAGATCTTGCAAACCTGAACAACTTTTGGTCTACATGTTTTATCAAAAGTTTCTCCAGAAAAAAGCTATTGATTGTGACACTAATCAAACTCTTCAGGCGAGTCATGAGGCCTGTTGGCCTTTTTCATGATGTTGTTTGAAACATCTTGCAAAACTGAACAACTTTTGTTCTAGATGTCTCATTAAAAGTTTCTTGACTAAAATGTTATAGATTACAACAATAACCCAACCTCTCAGGTGAGCCATGAGACCCACAGGCCTTATTCTTAACATCGTTAGTAACGCTTGCGAATCTGAACAACTTTTGTTCTACATGTCTTATCAAAAGTTTCTCGAGAAAAAAGTTATTAATGTTATTAATTGTGATACAAATTCGACTGTTCAGGCGAGCCATGACGCCCTCAGGCCTATTTTTTGATATCATGAGATAGATCTTGCAAAACTGAACAACTTTTATTCTACATGTTTTATCAGAGTTTCGTGAGGAAAAAGTTAATCATTGTAACAGAAACTCAATGGTTCAGGCGATCCATGAGGCCCATGGGCCCATTTCTTGATACGGCACGAAAGATCTCAATAAACTGTACAACTTTTGTTATATATGTCTAAACAAAATATTTACGAGTATAACGTTATGCGACATTTATCACTGTTAAGGCGAGTCATAAGGCCCGTGGGCCTTTTTCTTGATATCGTTTGAAAGATCTTGCAAAACTGAACAACTTTTGTTCTACATGTCTTATCAAAAGATTCTCGAGAAAAAAGTTAGTAATTGTGACACTGATCAAACTGTTCAGGCGAGCCATGAGGCCCGTTGGCCTTTTTCATGATGTTGTTCGAAAGATCTTGCAAAACTGAACAACTTTTGTTCAAGATGTCTTATTAAAAGTTTCTTGACAAAAATGTTATAGATTGCAACAATAACCCAACTGTTCAGGTGAGCCATGAGACCCACAGGCCTATTTATTAACATCGTTAGTTAACCCTTGCGAAACTGAACAACTTTTGTTCTACATGTCTTGTCAAAAGTTTCTCGAGAAAAAAGTTATTAATGTTATTAATTGTGATACAAATTCGACTGTTCAGGCGAGCCATGACGCCCTGAGGCCTATTTTTGATATCATTAGATAGATCTTGCAAACCTGAACAACTTTTATTCTACATGTCTTATCAAAAGTTTCGTGAGAAAAAAGTTAATCATTGTAACAGAAACTCAATGGTTCAGGCGAGCCATGAGGCCTATGGGCCCATTTCTTGACATGACACGAAAGATCTCAATAAACTGTACAACTTTTGTTATATATGTCTAAGCAAAATATTTACGAGTAAAAAGTTATGATTTAAAACGTGGAGAAAAATGAGACACTTTTTTAAACTCCATTTTCGACCCCTACCGAGCTTCCATACTAGGCACTTGCGGAAATTTTTAAAATCCAGGTGCACAACTACAACATGTCGTCTAACATCACTGAAAATTTCAGCACTCTAGCTTTTATCGTTTTTGAGTTTTTGTCTGGACAAAATGGTCATCTGAAAATCGATAAAAGGGGGATAACTTCCAACCGGAAGTGATTTTTCAAAAATTGAAACGGCGGTACAAACTTCAAATGGCAACGCATCAATCCTGAAAATTTGAAGCAAATTGATCCATCCATCTCCGAGAAATCTTCTGCACAAAAATCGGTAAGGAGAAAAGAAAAGAATAATAATAATAACTAGATGCGATCTCGTTGCGAGCAACGAGTGGGTCTTCCGTCCAATTTTAGATGTATGAGATAAGAATTTGACCGAGATTTTCGTTCATAAATAATGATACAAATATATTGTCTAGACGTACAATTTAGCTTCGGTAATGTTTTACAAATATTGATCATTTAAGTGCTATAAATTAAAGAATCTCTGCCGCTCTCGGCCACTAATTAAAGGTGTCAGCCTTTTTTTCGACAAAAAAGTTAATAATGTTATTTACTGTGATACAAATTCGACTGATCAGGCGAGTCATGTCGCCCGGAGGCCTTTTTTTATATATATCATTCTAGATATATCTCGCAAAACTGAACAAATTTTCTTCTACATGTCCTATTAAAATTTTCTTGAGAAAAAAGTTATTGATTGCGACATTTATCAGACTGTTAAGGCGAGTCATAAGGCCCGTGGGCCTTTTTCTTGATATCGTTTGAAAGATCTTGCAAAACTGAACAATTTTTGTTCTACATGTCTTATCAAAAGTTTTCGAGAAAAAAGTTATTGATTGTGACACTACTCAAACTGTTCAGGTGAGCCATGAGGCCCGTTGGCCTTTTTCATGATGTTGTTCGAAAGATCTTGCAAAACTGAACAACTTTTGTTCTAGATGTCTCATTAAAAGTTTCTTGACAAAAATGTTATAGATTGCAACAATAACCCAACTGTTCAGGTGAGCCATGGGACCCTCAGGCCTATTTATTAACATCGTTAGCTAACGCTTGCGAAACTGAACAACATTTGTTCTGCATGTCTTATCAAAAGTTTCTCGAGAAAAAAGTTATTGATTGTGACACTAATCAAACTGTTCAGGCGAGCCATGAGGCCCGTTCGCCTTTTTCATGATGTTGTTCGAAAGATCTTGCAAAACTGAACAACTTTTGTTCTAGATGTCTTATTAAAAGTTTCTTGACAAAAATGTTATAGATTGCAACAATAACCCAACTGTTCAGGTGAGCCATGAGACCTGCAGGCCTTTTTCTTAACATCGTTAGTTAACGCTTGCGAAACTCAACAACTTTTGTTCTACGTGTCTTGTAAAAAGTTTCTCGAGAAAAAAGTTATTAATGTTATTAATTGTGATACAAATTTGACTGTTCAGGCGAGCCATGACGCCATGAGGCCTAGTTTTTGATATCATTAGATAGATCTTGCAAAACTGAACAACTTTCATTCTACATGTCTTATCAAAAGTTTCGTGAGAAAAAAGTTAATCATTGTAACAGAAATTCAATGGTTCAGGCGAACCATGAGGCCTATGGGCCCATTTCTTGATATGACACGAAAGATCTCAATAAACTGTATAACTTTTGTTATACATGTATAAGCAAAATATTTACCAGTAAAAAGTTATGATTTAAAACGTGGAAAAAAATGGGACACTTTTTAAAACTCCATTTTCGACCCCTACCGAGCTTCCATACTAGGCACTTCCGGAAATTTTTAAAACCCAGGTGCACAACTACAACATGTCGTCTAACATCACTGAAAATTTCAGCACTCTAGCTTTTATCGTTTTTGAGATGTTGGCTGGACAAAATGGTCATCTGAAAATCGATAAAAGGAGGATAACTTCCAACCGGAAGTGAATTTTCAAAAATCCAACAACAGATATAAACTTCAGATAGCAATGCATCAACCCTAAAAATTTGAAGAAAATCGATCAAGCCATCTCTGAGAAATTCTCTGCAAAAAATCGGTAAGGAAAAAAAAAAGAATAAAAATAATAATAACTAGATGCGATCTCGTTGCGAGCAACGAGTGGGTCTTCCGTCCAAATTTAGATGTGATGAGATAAGAATTTGACTGAGATTTTCGTTCATAAATAATGATACAAATATATTGTCTAGACGTACAATTTAGCTTCGGTAATGTTTTACAAATATTGATCATTTAAGTGTTATAAACTAAATACTCTGCCCCTCTCGGCCACTAATTAAAGAGGTCAGCCTTTTTTTTGAAAAAAAAGTTAATAAAGTTATTTACTGCAATACAAATTCGACTGATCAGGCGAGTCATGTCGCCTGGAGGCCTATTTTTTGGTATCACTCTAGATATATCTCGCAAAACTGAACAAATTTTGTTCTACATGTCCTATCAAAATTTTCTTCAGAAAAAAGTTGTTGATTGCGACATTTATCAGACTGCTAAGGCGAGTCATAAGGCCCGTGGGCCTTTTTCTTGATATGGTTTGAAAGATCTTGCAAAACTGAACAACTTTTGTTCTACATGTCTAATCAAAACATTCTCGAGAAAAAAGTTATTGATTGTGACACTAATCAAACTGTTCAGGCGAGCCATGAGGCCTGTTGGCCTTTTTCATGATGTTGTTCAAAAGATCTTGCAAAACTGAACAACTTTTGTTCTAAATGTCTTATTAAAAGTTTCTTGACAAAAATGTTATAGATTGCAACAATAACCCAACTGTTCAGGTGAGCCATGATACCCGCAGGCCTATTTATTAACATCGTTAGTTAACGCTTGCGAAACTGAACAACATTTGTTCTACATGTCTTATCAAAAGTTTCTCGAGAAAAAAGTTATTGATTGTGACACTAATCAAACCGGTTCAGGCAAACCATGAGGCCCGTTCACCTTTTTCATGATGTTGTTCAAAAGATCTTGCAAAACTTAACAACTTTTGTTCTAGATGTCTTATTAAAAGTTTCTTGACAAAAATGTTATAGCTTGCAACAATAACCCAACTGTTGAGGTGAGCCATGAGACCTGCAGGCCTATTTCTCAAGATCGTTAGTTAACGCTTGCGAAACTGAACAACTTTTGTTCTACATGTTTTGTAAAAAGTTTCTCGAGAAAAAAGTTATAAATATTATTAATTGTGATACAAATTTGACTGTTCAGGCGAGCCATGACGCCCGGAGGCCTATTTTTTGATTTCATTAGATAGACCTTGCAAAACTGAACAACTTTTATGCTACATGTCTTATCAAAAGTTTCGTGAGAAAAAAGTTAATCATTGTAACAGAAATTCAATGGTTCAGGCAAGCCAGGAGGCCCATGGGCCGATTTTTTGATACTACACGAAAGATCTTAATAAACTGTACAACTTTTGTTATATATGTCTAAACAAAATATTTACGAGTAAAAAGTTATGATTTAAAACGTGGAAAAAAATTGGGGACTTTTTTAAACTCCATTTTCGACCCCTACCGAGCTTCCATACTAGGCGCTTCCGGAAATTTTTAAAACCCAGGTGCACAACTACAACATGTCGTCTAACATCACTGAAAATTTCAGCACTCTAGCTTTTATCGTTTTTGAGTTTTTGTATGGACAAAATGGTCATCGGAAAATCGATAAAAGGGGGATAACTTCCGACCGGAAGTGATTTTTCAAAAATTGAAACGGCGGTACAAACTTCAAATGGCAATGCATCAATCCTGAAAATTTCAAGCAAATCGATCCAGTAATCTCCGAGAAATCTTCTGCACAAAAATCGGTAAGGAGAAAAAAAAAGAATAATAATAATAACTAGACACGATCTCGTTGCGAGCAACGAGTAGGTCTTCCGTCCGATTTGTTGATGCACTCGGAGTTAAAAAAAAAAAAAAAAAGACAAATGAGTCCCAATTTAGTTTCCGACTTTAAGACACTTTAGATATAATCAATTTTTCATATCATAAGCTTCTGAAGCAAAGTTGCGGTGAAATTCGTTTGAAATTCGACTCTCCAGGCGAGCCATAAGGCCCGCGGGCCTATTTCTTGATGTCATTTGTTAGCCCTCTATAGACTCAACAACTTTAGTTCTATATGTCTTTACAAAATATTTACCTGTAAAAAGTTATTGAAATCGACCGATATCGACAAAAAATCGACTCTACAGGCGAGCCATTAGGACCATAGGCCTATTTCTTGATATCAATCGATAGATCTCGATAAACTGAACAACTTTTTTTCAATATGTCCTTACAAAATATTTACCAGTTACAAGTTTTTGAAATCGACTGATATCGACAAAAATCGACTCTACAGGCGAGCCATGAGGCCCACAGACCCATTTTTTGATATTGATCGATAGGTTATGACACATTGAACAACTTTTGTTCGACATGTCTTAACAAAATATTTACCAATAAAGAGTTATACCTTTCGAAAGATATCGAAAAAAAATCGACTCTACAGGTAAACCATCAGACCCGCAGTCCTATTTTCGGATATCAGTCGATAGGTCTTGATAAAATGAACAACTTTTGTTCTATATGTCTTTACAAAATATTTACCAGTCAAAAGTTATTGATATCGACTGATATCGACTCTCAAGGCGAGCCATTAGGCCCGCGGGCCTATTTCTTGATATGAAGGGATTAGTCTTGATAAACTTAACAATTTTTGTTCAATATGTCTTAACAAAATATTTACCAGTAAAAAGTGACGGAGATTGACTAATATCGACAGAAATTCGAATCTACAGGTGAGCTAAAATGTCCGCGGGCCTATTTCTTGATATCGATCGATAGGTCTTGACAAATTAAACAACTTTTGTTCTACATGTCTTAACAAAATATTTACCAATAAAGAGTTATTGCTATCGAAAGATATCGACAAAACATCGACTCTACTGGTGAGCCATGAGGCCCGCAGGCGAAAGGGCCAGCCCGTTTTGCTTGATATCGTAAGAAAGACCTTGTCATTTTAAACATTTTTTACTCAACAAGTATTTAGAAATTCTTTACCGTTCTCGTGTTATCTCTACAAGAAATATTTAGGGGCCAAACTGTAGCTCCCTAACGGGGCCACATAGGGAAAAAACGAAATGTACATATTGTTTAGATTATCATTCTGAACAACTTTTGTTCAATAATGCTTTTCAAAATATTGGTCGTTTTCAAGATATGGGGTGTCAATTATTTATGATTTTGGCCCTTAAAATCCCTTATTACGTAACATATGACCTACTTTTTGATTTGATAAGAACAAGCTCGTTTAGATGAACATTTCCGCTTCAATGACTTATTACAAAATATTAATAGTTTCTGAGATATTCTCATAAACCTTTGGACCCTTCTGGGCCCCTAATTTAAAGGGTCAGCCCCTTTTGCTTGATATCGTAAGAAAGGTCATGACATTTCAAACATTTTTTGTTCAACAAGTATTTAGAAATTCTTTACCGTTCTCGAGTTATTTCTAGAAGTAATTTTTAGGGGCCAAACTGTAGCTCCCTAACGGGGCCACATAGGGTAAAAACGAAATATGCATATTGTTCAGATCATCCTTCTGAACAACTTTTGTTCTTTATTGCTTTTCAAAATATTTGTCGTTTTCGAGATACAAGGGGTAAAAAATTTATGGTTTTGGCCCTTAAAATCCCTTATTACGTAACATATGACCTAAATTTTTATCTGAATAGATTTGGATTGTTGAGATGAACATTTTTTGTTCTTTGACTTATACCAAAATATTAACGATTTTTGAGATATTTGATCTAGACTTTGAGCCCTTCTAGATCCCTAATTTAAGGGGCTAGCCCCTAAATCTTGATATTTTCGAAAAGATCTCGTAAATGTGCACAACTTTTGTTCTACATGTCTTAACAAAATATTTGCAAGAAAAAAGATATTGGAGATCAAAGGTCAAAAATCGCCGAAATCGGCGAAAAATTTTGGCATCCATTTTTTCAGGTCCAGGCGAGCGTTTAGGCAAATCGCCTCCGGTAAAATCGAATCCCCCACAAATCTTCTAAAATGTTTACTCTATCTTGTGTAGAAATTTCAAGACTCTAGCTTCAAAACTGACGGAGGAGATGTGTGGACAACAAGGCCCTTCAAAAAGTCACTAAAAGAGAGATAACTCCTGACCGGAAGTGACGTCAAGCACGAAATTTTGCAAGCAAAGTCTCCTCACCAAAAGACATCTTTCCTGAAAATTTCGTGAAAATCGATCGAGAAATGGCTGAGAAAAACGCGTGTACTACCAAGGAAAATAATAATAATAATAATGAAGAAGAAGAACGCGAACAATAATAGTAAGGTCTTCCGCAGGAGACGGAAGACCTTAAGGAGACGGAAGACCTTAATAATAAGAAAAGTGAAAAATCAACACTAGAATAATAGAAGGGTCTTCCGCTGAAGACGGAAGACCCTAATAATAAGAAAAGTGAAAAATCAACAATAGAATAATAGAAGGGTCTTCCGCTGAAGACGTAAGACCCTAATAAACAGTAGAATCACTATAAGGTCTTCCGTTGGAAACGGAAGACCTTAATAATAATAAGAAGAAACAGAGTAAAAACAATATGTTCCCAAACTTTGTTTGGGGAACATAATAATAATAATAATAAGAAACAGAGTAAAAACAATATGTTCCCAAACTTTGTTTGGGGAACATAATTATCCCAGTCAGTATCAATCACATGTTGGTGGCTTCATAAATATTTTTTCAGGAATTTAATTCTATACATGTATTTGTACAAATGTTTTTAGAAAACATGTATAATACAAATATTAAAGTAGGCAAAGGATTAAAGACTTGAAAAAGCAAATTCTTTATAAAATGAGAGAGAGAGAGAGAGAGAGAGAGAGAGAGAGAGAGAGAGAGAGAGAGAGAACTATTTAACATTACTGACTGCAAAAACGGTCACAGGTATGTGTATACATGTATTTGTTACATAACACTTCTCGTCTGTTTCAACGCCCCATTCATCGCTCGGCGCACGATTTATCCGTGAAACAGCAAAAGTAACTTCACGAAAACTGAATTATCCCTGTCTTATTTCTATTGTGTAATTCTGATGTTAGTACCGCCCATGCGATATCAAGGTGGGAGGAGCTCGTTTTATCACATATACGATAAAAAAAAAAAAACTTGTTGATGATAACCAGATACAATACCTGAACAACAAATAAAAATCACTGTAAATATGTGACAATTGTTTATAATCCATGTAGCGAAGACCACAGGGAGCCAACACTCATAAATTCCCATGCGCAGCGGAGTGAATAACATGAGTATATACCGACGCAAAATGTTTATCTTTCAATATTCGAAGACTTGTTCCTTTTTTTTTTAAATATCTCAATGCAAGGAAATGACTTTGCGTCGGTAAAAACTCATGTTATTCGCTCCGCTTTCATCATGGTTTTACTTAATCCCCCCCCCCCAAGCCCCATATTTCTCTTTTTTTTATCCCCCAAAGAAACCATTTTCTGGGGAAAACTTCCCCTTTCAACATATTTTAGAATGTTGCCTCTGTATATATATATATTAACTTTTTAATGGAATATGATAGAAAACAACATTAAAAAGACACATGTGAAGTTTGGGTCAAATATTCAGCATATTTACTGAGATATAGGCTGTCAAAGGTTAAGATAATATTTCAATGACGTTACAAAAAATGACGTTGAAATGACGTTAATCATTGTCGGAAACAATTGAAACTTTCACTTATTCTTCATGAAATTCTGGACATGTTGTGTCCCTGAAACATTCCCGGACATGAGGTCTGATATGTTTGTATAAATATTCCTGTCGTTCTCTACTGAGTCCGCCCGGCATTATCTCTAGTGGTAGATTTACACTGATTTGGTCGTGATTACTGAGGATTACTGGGACCTTGTCGCCATCTACATCAACGCTGCATAATACAACTCCAGGCAGCAGTGCTGAAAAAGTGAAGTAATGAAACTTGCGTATCCCTTTCAAAGGCTGAAAAGTTGTTTTTATATACTCTTTCCATTCATAGTATTTCACATTTCCATCCTCTATTATCACAGCCTCGTTACTTTTGGAGGACTTGGAGACTACGTCAGCAACATGCTGTAGAGTGTCACAATCTGATCTAAAAACAAAATGCATCGCTGCGTAAAGGTTTTGAACAAATATAGACTATTATAGAAATTCTCGATTATGCTAGATACAATTTTATTTTTGGAATATTAATTGATATTAACACAATATCACCTCCTGTACTTCTTTTTGATCTGAGCAAAGCCTGCATCCACTTGACATTTTGTATGCCCTGGTATCTGCATGTGAAGTTCAATTGCTCGATGTAGCCCAATCATGACCCGCCATAGCAAATATCCAATCACATACCGGTTTTTGTTTTGACCTAAAGATGAAGTGAGCATTAGAATATTAGAAGCAGCATATACATGTGAACAAAATGAATAGAACTAGGTGTATATGAAAAAATGAAGATGAAATATACATACCTGGACAGTTATCACAGTGAAGAACAGCACATTTCTCTCCCATGCTATAATTTTGAAAATGGTGATGAAGTATGCTGATGACTGTATTTGGCCCATGGGCATTCTTTCCATCTCTTCCAATGGTCTGGTCTTCATCAATCAAATATTTTCGCTGAGATCCTGCTCCCTCCATACAAATTCCAAAGATCTGAATTTTCCGTGGTGTCTCAAAGAATAAAGGCCCTACTTGTCTGGAATGATGAGGTACAGACACACATTGCGCGAAGTCAAAAGTGTAGTGAGTTTTGAGGAAATCTGTGGAACAGGGTCTAACAGGTGGCTCAGGAAGCTGAATAGACTGATGTTCTTCCCTGGTTTCTTTAATGCACTGAATGTAGAGGTGATGCTCCCTCTCTGCTTTTTCAATGTGATCTGTAAAATTTCTTGTTGCTGTAAGCTTTTCATTTTCAGATCTTGCATTCAAAATGTGCTCTCTGTGGCGCTCACAGGTATTGCATACATCAGATCTGGGGTTGGCAATCTGAATGTTAGGAAGGCAGGCAGACCAGATGGAATAGAATGAGGACAATTTAACAACACGAATTTGGACCTCATGACAAGCTTCAACATATAACTGATGAATTTCGTTCTTTGGTGTTGAACAAGGTAGAAAAATGGGTGGTTCGGAGTCGCGACCTCTTGGAGCAGCTGGCATAGGAAGTCCATTATCTTCAGAATATCGATTGATAAACTGCACGACAAATTTAATTTCTTCAAAGGACAGGGCATTGTGTGGTTTTTTCCCGATGTTTCCATGTGTCCGTGGTTTTATTCCATGGGTCTTCATATGCTTCACAAGATTTTTAAAATGTTTTTCACCAATGTCATGTAAAAATAAAAACACATCTGTACATACTTCCCGGTCATCAAAATTGTATTCGTATCTCTGTCGTTTGGCATCGCGTCTTGAAGATCCGCCACCAGAACTTTTACTTTTTAGCTTTCCCATAATGTACATATCCTTCTCTTCCTTGGAAAGTTCTCTCATGGAATAAATATGGTGACTGATTTCTTCAAAACTAATATTTGATATGCAATCCATTCTGCAGGAGCAGCCTTTGATTATCTTTTCACGAATTGTTAAGTCAAGATTGTTATTCTCCCAGTCCTCCTCCTCTGAATTTAGGTTTTTATTCTGATCATTATCAGGATGCACAAGTTGAATTCTTTGTTCTAAAATATTTTCGTTGGATTCATTTTCTGATGCAGTTGAAATATCACTATCGTCTGTATTTTCATCAGATGATTCAACACTTTGTGAAGGAGGAAAGTATTCCCTATGCCACTCGTCAATAATCTGTAACAAAATATCCCTGTGAAATTCTACATGTTCACATACCATGCAAATATTTAAACCTTCATGTATTTGTTTAAAATAAAATATCAAATACATTCATATTACAAACAGAGATTTTACAGTAGTACTGAATTTAAATTTTGACAAGTTGTTGATCTCAGCACAAAATGGTAATATCTTTTTTATTATTATAAGTATTAGATTGTTTATGAGCTATTCATTAAATAGAAATCCAGTAAATAGTATTTTTATTTATCATTAGCATGTTGATCAATTAAATGTAAGACTGAAATAAGCACCTAACTACAGAAATATTTTATCTGAATAAACGTGTACGACGGCATATATATTATCAATCTACTTTGATCGCAATTCTACATGCAGAAAACTGCTCTGCACTCTGCATATTTCGATTAATAATAACCGCATTTGATAGAAAAAATTGTATTCAGTCTTTCTAATTTGAAGTCCCAGATATCTCTCTCTCTCTCTCTCTCTCTCTCTCTCTCTCAGTAAGAGTAATAAGGGGTCATCCACTATGGTCATTCTTATTAAACTGGATTTATGTATTCAAATATTTATATATTTATTTGTTGAAACAAAACTTTACTTTAAAAATTGTTGATGAATTTGAAAAGATTAATTCTTTATTATTTTTTTGAATTTAATATGATCATTATTTATTTAATTTTTGAGTAGCCACCGGTGAATCCGCCTATGAGATACGAAAACAGCGGGACGTAACTCTAAATTTTATCCATTTACCTATAAATAGCCGCGATGAAAACAAGTCATTTTAGGCACTAAATAAAGTTTAGAAAGCCAAATGATAACCCCATTATGATATAAGAACAATTAGTTATTTGTCTTTTTAAAAACTTTATGAAAAATAACTAGGATATCACAAGCGGGACATATATAAACACATGTACATGCACGGAGCTCAACAATCGCGAATGTAAACAAACGTACGTCATTGATTTATGTTTTAATGAATATCGGTAAAATAAGTATTTTTCACTTAAATGACAAATCTCTAAATTGTATCATTTGATTTGTTTAATCTGCTTAATGCGTAAAATTGCATGTATATATATGTGGATACATATGATCTTAGATTGAAGTGCACCTGCAGTACCCGTCAACATATGCGCGGATCCCAAATCTTGTGCATCGAAATATTTTATAGGCCTAATTGTCACCAAGACAATATTGGTTATGTCTGTTTATACAAAAATCACCTCTAAAAAGTCCATGTTTTCCTCTTGTTAATTCCAGGTACATGTCGGCATCGTTCCAGGTGATTTATTTAAACACAATCACGTTATATTGACAGCATTGCAAACATAAGTAACAGACGCAACTTGCAAATAATGACGTTATCTTTACCAGCGTTTTTCTCATTATGACGTCAATATACATAAGGGCCCTTTTTGCATGGGACGGCTATACTCATGTTATTCGCTCCGCTATTTATTTATAATCCATGTAGCGGAGGACGGTGGATAAAAGATAGAAAAATGTACTTTTGTTAGGTTAATAGTGCAAATTGACGTTAACGTCTACAACGTCAAACTAATTCGATGCGCGGAGCGAATAACATGATTATGCCCACAGGTTAAATTTGGAAGCGTTTACTTAAAATGGGGTCTTATAAATCTCTTATCTATACTATTGATACTAAATTGAAAGTAAATGAATGCTTAGAAGGAAAACATACCCGGTAAACAAAACTGTAGATTTCATGATCCCAGGGGTATGGGGTTTTGGTCATTGATCAAAGGTACATGTATGAGCACATGAGCATTTGTAACTCCTTTTTGATAACTACCATCTAATTCTTTTCAAATATGGTATGAAGCATCTTAGGGACATATATTTTAAATATTAGGACTCCTGTACCCCATAGGCCTTAGGGGCGGATAAATGAAAAAAAAACACAATTTGACCAATTTTAACACATTCTCTCTACAAATGGATACACATAAGGCAAACTAAATGCATAGTGATTTAGAGAAGGAAGGAATATTTTGACAGATTTCCGTGTATGTTAACCATGACATAGACGTGGTTAGTGTAGTGGTGTTATATGATCGTCAGAAATATCAATGCTTGGCTCTTCATATCCATTGTTTGAATAAAATAATTTAGTTGTCAAATATTATAATCTTCAATATTTTACTTTTTAGACTACATCGTTTTCTGGCTGCAGTGCATAAAAACTTACTGCGATGTCGGAAAAAGGCGAATCCGTGGTAGAGAAATAGAAAGAGAAAATGGTAATCCAGTGATTCTCATCGCTTCACACAAAGATGAAGCTGATTCGGTAACTTAACAGATAATACATCAATATATTGTTTTATCAATGGCATGTTCTTTATTTCTATCAAGTTTTGAACGTTCTAGTTAAGGTAAATCGTAAATTAATGATTTACATGTGTATTTACGAAGGTTGTCCCATAAATTCGTGGATAATGCGTTCTTGATAATACAAAAGCTTGTATGAGTCTGAAATTTTCAACAACTTGTATTTTATTTCGTTATCTTTTTAAACGATATACATGTAGATATAATTAGAATGTCATTATACTAGAACACCCGCAAGGTTTGGTCATAAGGCGCACCCCACCCCCATAAAACATAAATCAAAAACAAAAGAAAAAACAACAATCAAGATTTTGTTCGAAAATACTAAAGTAAAATTTCAAGAATGAATTAAATCAAACACATCAATTGTGTGTCACAATCTATTGTAATTTCATTTTAAGAATTTCAAGACAAGTCAGTTTTGATAGTTGCCTGAGAATTTGAAATACGATAATGGTAAACAAAATAGACCGAAATTGGCGACGTTTAATACGGTGCACTATGGAGTAGTTCAATGTAGTGTAAACGAAATAGCTGCTGATAGCAGTAGAAAATGCTATTTCAATGCAGTCCTTAGAAGAAGAAAAAAAGTGTTCGCAAGATTGTCTGTTTAGTTGGGTGTTCTGAAAGTACTGCCCATTACTAATACAATCTAATTAGAATTAGATCCTTTTATTAATTCGCGTATATCGCTACACAAGTGTAGCGATACATGTAAGCGGGTCAAGGGATCTAATTTGAACTGTTCAAATCAAAACAACCGAAGGTAGGGTAGGGTCACATTAGGATATCGACATTTTAGCTCACCTGATCTGAAAGATCAAGTGAGCTTTTCTGATCGCCCGTTGTCCGTCGTTTATCTGCCCGTCCGTCTGTTAACTTTTCATACTTTCAACATCTTCTCCAGTAGCACTGCGCCAATTCCAAGCTAACTTAGTACAAATCATCCTTGGATGAATTTATTTAAACTATATTTTATTCACAAAGTGAATGGGATCGGGCAGCAGGCATAGCCTATTCAAGCCCTCTCTCTTGGATGAATGAGATTCAAGTTGGTTCAAAGGAAGAACCATGTCTCCTTTAAAGAGGAGATAATCACAAAATGCGAAAATAGGGTGGGATCATTTAAAATCTTCTCAAGAACCACCGAGTCGGAAAAGCTGAAATGTACATGAAAGCTTCTTGGCATAGTTGAGATTCAAGTTTGCTAAGTTCGCGACCCTTGGGCGTAGAATGGTGCCATATTATAGGATCAAAATTTATATACAAATATATAGAGAACACCTTTAAAAAACCATTGGACTAGGAAAGTACAAATTTACTTGACAGCTCTCTGACAAAGTGCAGATTGAAGTTTGTGAAAATCATGACACCCGGGGGTACGATGGGGTCACACTAGGGAATCAAACTTTTAAGTACGGTCAGGAAAGTAGTTTATATGACAACTTCCTGACATAGTGCAGATTTAAGTTTGTTAAAACCATGCCCTCGTGGATAGAATGAGGTCGCAATAAGTAATCAAAGTTTTGCATACAAATATATAGGGAAAATCTTTTAAAATCTTCTTCTCAAGTGCCACTGGGCTAAGAAAGTACAAATTTACATGAGAGGTTCCTGACATAGTGCAAATCCAAGTTTGTTAAAATCACGGCCCCGGGGTTAAGATGGGGCCACAATCGGGAATCAAAGTTTTAGAAATAGATACATGTGTTTCATAATTATTGTTTGGCGGTTCTTAATATACTGATGTTGACTGCAGATTTGGCTGATCGAGATGCGGTGCTCACGGCGGTTGGCATGGGATGTTTATCCATCTATTATTAGGCATCTGATCCCACCTCTGGTATATCCAAGGGTCCGTATTTACCCAGCTCTTAATTTTGTGGTCCTTGTGGGAGTTGTGGGATTGATCATTATTCGTTATCTTCAGCTTTTTATTACATCAGAAATACAATGTATTTGTGTTAACTGTAAAAAATCAAAGAAGACTTCAGTCCATTCTGTGTCAGCAACGGTATCAGAAGCCTTGTTACGTGACTGGTCAGATATCGGTTATTTTAAACATGGGAACACTTAAACCTTATCGTTTATAATGATTTGCTTTCCCTGAATGAAATATTCTACAAAATAGATATATACATATCATTAAATGAGCTCAATCAGTGTTTTTGTACATTTTTGATTAAGTGTAATTGCGTGTTTTCTTCATATTGTTTTACGGAGGCGCTTTTTTAACAGCGTTCCAATCGACCAATTATATATACAATGTATTTATATGTTTATGTATCTATTTTGTATTTATTATAGAAGTTATGAGATTGATCACTAGTCTGTATCTTCACCTTTCGTACACAAGTGTATAACACCAACCTGATATATATTTCAACAAAAGTCGCTGGAACTCTTCAATCTGTGACATAAATGCAAATATAGTGACATGGCGTATTTACAACTACAGTCTACTCGGGATATATTGAAATTCAGGGGACCAACCTATATTGTTAATTATATCCAAAGTTCAATATAACCAATGTTGAACTATATAAATAATGTTAACTGGGGATTTATTTTTACTTCAATATAACAGATAATTCAATATAAGTGATTTCAATATAAGTGGAGTAGACTGTACTGCATATTGTACAATTTATTCGTTCATCATTGACTTGGCATTGGGGCGAAGTGGGTTTCTTTGACAATGTAATTGTTCCGTTAATATTATATGCAGATTCAATTGGCTGTTTAACTTTCTGAGTTGTTTTTTTATGAAATGAACTTATCTATAACGCAATGCAATAGAAACAAAATAGCAATCATAATCAACCTACATTCGTGATTAAAAAAGAAAGTACATACATGCATACAGACAGTTTGATTTATTAAAATTCGACATGTGAAATAATATCAACTTACATAGCTTAACCACATGTATATGTATAAAATTTTATAATAAATCAGCAGAGAATGACTAGGCGCCAAATCTCGACAATTGAAGCGATCAATTGTAAATAATCGTTGTTAAAGATGCTAAACAACATTTTCAATCATCCATTGATTGCTTTTCTTATTAATATATTTTGTAAACTTTACTCTCGTAATGCAGGGCATGTTCAACAGCGTTAGAAGAAATGTATATCTCATAAGAAGCATGGCTACATAATTACGCAATGTTCATGTACCGTACCTACATGTTCAGATGCATTGAATTTCTCACGGCATTACATGTATCTTTATTTATTTGTTTTGGGGAATGTTCACAAAAATGTATATCTATAGCTTTTAATACATTTAGGTGATATTGGCAGTACAAAATGTATTCATTGTTAACAATTAAATATCTCGTTTCATGCCTAATTATGAAATAAGTACGATATAAGGAAAATATCCTAGATATTCAGAATAAATCGTTCATCATGCGTTCGCCGTGCGTTCAGCGCTCGCTCACCGTTAATTTTGCGCTTGGGTTTGCACTCCGTTCGTGATTTGCGTTAGCTCATCATTCAATCTTCACCACTCGTTTACCAAGCTGCGTTCAACGGTCACACACAGTTAGCTCACCGTTCGCTTTGCATTCGTTCAACGTGCGTTCGTTCACTGTTCAGCCACAATACAAGTGGGATTGTACCATCTGTAGGTAGTGTATAATCAAGTTTGTGCAAATCGTAACTCCTCAGGGCCTCAATATGGGACTAAATCTTTACATCATGATGTATGAGGACAACCTTTAAAATCGTATGTTGATGACTAGCTAGGCAGTGGTTAGTCATTGTTAATAAACAAGGATCTCATGTACTACAAATGGAAGGACGAGGGAGGGGACCGTTAGGATGGGGTCTCAATGAGGGGATACAAACTTCACATTGAAATACATATAGTCTTTGAAATTTTCTTATTAATACTCTCTAGTCACTATATATGTTAAAAAGTACCAAGACCACACTAAATCGTATCATTAAGCACATCTTCCCAAGTTACACGAATCCAAGTTTGTTTTCATTGACCCTGAGGATAAAGTGAAAATAAAATCGACTACTAAATTTGCATACTACATTAATATAGGGGCCGGGGTTCTTAAATCTTCTTCTACAGAAAGCAAGGATATGCTAGTAATTCTGATATTGAAGCATCCCCATGTTGCGTGTATTCAAGTTTTGGTTAGAGCATAACCTTATGGGACTATCTTGGAAGTATGACTTGAGGGCAGAAGTTGTTATGGGATTAAAGAGGATGGATATCAGTTTAAAAATATTCTGAGTAACAACACGGCAAATTGACTCGCATTAGGTTTGTGGTTTATGGGTCTCTTGTTTCATCCCTGATGTCACACTACCAGATAAGCGTTTAACTCAAGTAATGAATGTTCTTTCAATAAGCGCCTGTCACTAGAAGTAAAACTGACAGATGTTTCGGATATGACTTTGAAGCAGAGGGCCCGTATTACTATAGGGTTGTCATGACAAAGAAGCATTCACTGTAACGGTCGTAAGCGCCATATCTAAGTCAAAGTAACCTAACCCTAGATGTGTTTCTAAATGTGTAAATTGAAATATTGAATGAGATGTAAAAGAACCTGCAAAGAAACAAAGAAAAAACATTTTTGACAGACGTTCAGTTCAATTAAGCCTTCCCGAGAATAATTACAGTGTTGTGTATAAATGTACCTCGGTGCACTTCGCGCCATATGACGTCACACTAAAAACGACGTCACGACGTACAAGTTCTTACATTTGTATCGCGGGGAAAGTGTCATAATAGTATGTCGTTATTTAATACTGTTATTAAGTGATAAGCAGTATACACGGACACTGTTCTTGTCAAATGCTTATCATTTAACCATATATTATTTCTTTTTCATATTAAATCACTCAGAATTTATCATATCTAGTTGGCGTGATGGTGATGTTCATTTTATATTGTTACCTTGAAATCGCCCCTATCATTCTCCTAATTCCGATTAGCACTGAGTTTAATTTACATGGTTATTGCGACCAGCTGCAGAAGTAAATGTAAAAGTGCAACGATGTACAGTGTATGGTGGTGCTTGATGTTTAGGCTATATAATTCGCATCTGATAATGTCTTACATAGTCTCGAAAATTAAGAAATATGCTGTATTATATGCATTTTAACTTCCTTCTATCGGAGAACTTGCTCCCAAGACTTTTCAGTTAATGTAAAGTAGACTCTGTTTTTCAATATTAAAAGGGTCGGCCTGAATGTAACGGATACCGTTGCACTTTTGCAATTATCACAATCATTTTTGTTCGATCTAAATATATAATGTCACGTGATAGTCTCGTGATGATAAACAAATGCCTCGATGACAATATATGGGAGCTTACTGGGTATCGGTTTAAACGTCGTTTCGTTCTCGGATACCTTTAATTAAATATTATCCATATAAAACACTAAAGACCATTTTATGCATCTATTTTACTTTATTTGGTATGGTACGCCTTAATTCAATTGATCGTGTAACATGAAATTAGAACTACATAACGGTGTGTTAAGCTACTAATGGTAGTGGATTGGACAATTTCATAAAATGTTTATTCATTAAAAGAAATAGAATTTGTTTGCTATCGAACGAGGCGCGATTTCTATATATAGTATAACAAAGTCAATACAGAAACGTACATTCAAAAAGAAAGTAAAGTGTCATGATTATTACTATCATTTGCTAAATGGAGACATGTAAATGTGTCACATAATGAATACATAATATTTCTAGTGGGTCGCCTAATCAAACACTTTAATTATTTATTTCATGATTAGAATTAAATATCCCAACTGTTTAATTCAAATAGACAGTGCTATCAGAACAAAAAGTTGGGAAGCCATCTCTGGTACATCCAGGGGTCTGTTTGTCCATCTCTATATTGCATTACTTATAGGAGTTATGAGATTGATCTCTATTTGTTATCTTCAAATTTCATTTGCAAGTGTACCCATCCTTGAGTGCATGTTGTTTACTTTATCTTAAAGTCGAACAAAGACATTTCACTGAAAGGGGCATGTACACAATATGAGCTGAACATTTTAAAATTCTTTTTTTTCTCATTGTTTTATTGCGTAACTAAGACATTTTTAATGGTCAATCAGAAATTGAATTCCAGTTGCTGAGTTACAAGTGAGATGCAACACTCACAAGGCTTTGTTATGTAAACAAGGATCGTGCCGTGTTTTGTTTATATATATATATATTGCATAATAGAAAACAGCATGTTTAAAAAATGAAATGTGCCGAACATTAGAAGCTATTTACTTGTGAAGAATTAACTTGTAAATTGACAAAATCTACTTTAAAAGAAATGTGTACTAGTATTTTAACCCGCGTTTAATCAAAAACATGACACAAGCTTTATTTACATACCAAATAATTGTGAGCTCTATATCCCCCATGTGCCTCGACAAACTGACAGGGGGTGCTTACTCCTCCTAGGCACCTGATCCCACCTCTGGTGTGTCCAGGGGTCCGTGTTTGCCCAACTATCTAATTTGTATTGCTTGTATGAGTTATGAGATTGATCACTGTTCGTTATCTTCACCTTTCATTCAAACTTTCGCTAACCATTAGAATTACCTTAGTTAAGCATTCTAAACATTCAAAATCGAAAATAAAATTTGAAAATATTCGGCTAAAATCGTGATGATACCCCTTTAAGTTCCAAGATGGTTGCAAATTCAAATATTGTTTTTCTTCAGCATGTCTAATTATTCCATGCTATAGCTCCGTAGACACTATGGACAATTTTACACTATGTTTTTGATTACAGGGACAACAGACATCAAATTTCTTCTGGGAGTTGAGGAAGTCATTGCCTAAAGGACTAGCCTTGACGGATATCTTATTATCCGACAAATATTTTGAAGTCGAATGTCCACCAAGATCATTAAATAACGAAGAAAAGAAAGCTATAGAAAATGTCAAAGAATGTGTTGTTAAAACCGTCATGCAGTTGCCTCAATGGGGAGAAGAAATTCCTTTGAATTGGATAAAGTTAGCCCACATTTTTAAGAAAAAGAAAAGAGAAGGAGAAAGAATCATGAAAAGAAATGCATTGCAAGAAATGGAAGAATTTGAATTTTCAGCTGAGCAGGACATTGACGATATGCTTCGATTTTTCCATGAAATTGGACATGTTTTGTATTTTGCAGATAAGAAATTGAAGGATACGATTATAATCAATGTCCAATGGTTTGTTGATGCGTTTAAATACATCATCACCGATCGAAAGCACATACCAGGCAGTAGTATGGCCTGTGACGAATGGATGAGAACAGGGAGAATTTCCGAATCAACCTTTCAGAAAATATGGATGGATTCAGGAGACGAATCGTACGCTCAGTATCAAGAGGACATTTTACCATATATGCAGAGACTTGGACTTATGACAAAAAAACTGACGGACTCAGAAAATAAACAAGATATGCACTACGTCCCAAGCATGAACAGAGTGGAATTTTCCGAGGAAAATCTAGACGTAATCAATAGAGGAGACAAAACACCTGTTCTTATTTTTCATTTCAAGACTTATTTGCCCCATTTTTTCTTCTTCCGTCTGGTTGTTAGTTGTTTGGAGAAGTGGACAGCGCTCGATCAAGACATGTTTTGTAAAAGTGCAGCATTTTACAAGACAGGCGATTATACCCATTGTATTGCCATTGCTGTTAACAAAACATCGATTCTGTTGCAAGTATTTACACCTGGTAAGAGAAAGAAGCTACAAACCGGAACAGTCGTAGAAATAAGGAATGAGGTTGAAAAGTTTGTTGAAGAAATAACAAAAACCTTTCACGATCAAGTTGGTTATGAAATAGGATACTCTTGTAAGGATGTGCCAATTACTATTGTCGATGAAAATTACTTTTTGTCAGAGTCCGAAGTGTTAGCATTTGAAGATGACGTAACATGTCCAAAGCATGTTAAGGCAAAATCACTCCATGACGTCAACAGACGTGACTTGATTGGATGTTGGAGGAGTGATATTTGAACGCTGTAGCGCAATACTACTTGCAGTAACACTATGACAAACAAGCACGGGCGCGTGTTTCAGAAGCGCAGTATGAAATGAGAACTGTTTGAATATTCATTCCACATACCCATCTGTATACTTTGATTCCCAAATTACCCTACACTATGATTGGTATACACTTAACCACATGTTATGGGATATGCATATAATATCAAACTTCCATATATCCGATGTAAAAAAAAAAAAAAAAAAAAAAATAGATATATCAATGTAATGTAGGAGTTATGATAGTGATCACTGTTCGTTATATTTGCCTTTCATTCACTTTGCATTTATGAATGACCTACGCCATTATGATATAAATCTAATAAATCCCACTGTGAAAATTGTACTTTTAGAATTAAAAATTTTAATCTACAAAACATCTACAGCTACGTACACTTGGCATATTTTACTGATTTGGGGCAGGAAACATCAAATCCACACATATTCAGATCAAAAAGTTAAAATCTATAAAACCCACACATATTCTTATCCATAAAATGTATAATATCCAGATATATTCTGATCAAAAATAATTTTTATTATATTCATGCATATCCTGATTAAAAAGAAAAATGTATTATATCCACATATATTCTGACCAAAAGGAAATTGTATCATATCCACATATATTCTGATGAAAAGTAAATGAATCATATCCAAATATATTCTGACCAAAAGAAAAAATGTATCATATCCACACGTATTCTGATCCCCAAAATTATTTCAAACCCACGCATGTCCTGATCAAAAAGAGAAAAAAAAAAGTATCATATCCACGTATATCCTGAACAAAAGCAAAATCATATCCGCAAATATTCTGATCAAAAATAAAATTTATCATTTCCCCACACTATTCCCTTTCAAACGAAAAAAAAATTACGTGGAGGATCAATATGGTCAAATATCCTGCGTAACTTTTAAAAACCGAAATGGTTCTAACCTAGCATTAGTGTACATATAATTCTAAACTAGTTCACCCGAATATATGTAACTGATTTTACCCGCTTATTTTATATTATATTTCAATATCAAAGATGCAGTGATTCTTTATCCCTACCATCCTAACTAGATTATAGTAATGGTTTGAATATTGTATTTCGTTTTTCCAATGTAACCCTTTATTGCATTTGTTTATTTTTACTGATGAATGAATTATTGCTGTTAGAAATTAAATATATTTTTCTGTCGATGATGGGAATCTTTTCGATATAACCTCTTCCATATCATTATTTTAGCTGTCATGTCTCCTACCTATACTATAAACAGGGAAGTAGTCGCCCCTTCTATCGTTGCTCATCTCGCCCTTGTGTGTGGGCAAATTTAAAGACTGGACGAGTCGGGTTTCCTTTCTAGGATTTTCGATCAGTTCTGTTTGGATATTTCAAACAGAAACCAATTAAGAGAAAGTTTAACAGGACAATGACCTTTATAAAATTTATCAGTTACCACTGCTTTTCGAAGACGTACGTCCCTCTATGTCTATAACTAAAATCAATAACAAGAAGTCTCATCTGACTTGTGTGTATTCGTATTGAGGGTACCCTTTAATATAATTTTACAAAGCTGGAGATCATTGACAAACCCTTTATGCCGCCACCCTAATTTAGAACAATTCTGGCAACGTCACAATATATATATATATATATATATATATATATATATACGTGACGTCAGTAGAGTATTGTATAAAACACCTGCTGCAGAAAAGACGTTATTTTGCTAAGAAACACCATGTATACACATTGATATACATTGTATGATGTGGGAGAGTCCCTCATGCGATGGGTTTCCAATCTTTTTTACTTTGAAAATTTGTACAGAAACGTAATTTGATGAAGTTACAAAGGAATGTTACTTTTTACCCGCTTTTAATTTGGAAATAATATACTGCTTTGATTGTAACTATCTGTATCAATAAAAGTGTGTAAGACTCCTCACAAGCTTTAGTGAGTGTTTTATCTATCAATGTGTATTTAATGATCGATTGTTTTCTGTCAAAATCGGTGTTTGGCAATATTTCAGATTCTACGACTACAAAAAGGTAACGAACAGTGATAAAACGCATATATCTTTCAACATGCAAATTCAAAATAGAACAAACATGAATCTCTGGAATCTGAAGTGTGACCAAGTGCCTAAGAGAAGTAAATATCCCTTGTTGACTTTTGTGAGCCTTATATCTGGATCAAGTAAACGAAAAAATCCACAGTCCAAACCAGAATGCAAATGACGGCCTAGCAATTGGTATGAAACACGTAGACAACAGTCGACCTAATGAACTATCATATTTACAGATTAGATCATTGTAACGACCATAGTATTAACAACATGCTGATTTTATAAAACACTGTTCACAACACTGTAATAGTAGCGTATTTGCCAGCAGCTTGTCCCAGTCTTTAAATTGATGTCTTATGAGGCAAAATTTATTCAAAACCTATATGAGAAAAAAATATGTTGTGCCTTCAACCCCGACACTTGGATACATCGAGGTTTTATCTAGTAAACTTAGTTTTATTTACATGTCGATTCGAAATAATCCAATAAACTCGAAATAAAAACAACACACCACAGTCTCTCACATTTCCTTCAGATTTGAATATTTTATTGATCATATGGGTTAACGACAATCTAAGTGTTATAAGATAGCTTGTGTAACATTAATTTTCAATGTTCTTTGAACGTACTGTAAGGCCCAAGACCTCCGACACGTGTTTTATAGTATACCCGGGTACATGCAGTGAAAACTCATTCATATAGACACATCTACGATAAAATGTACATAAGTCTCCCAAACACGCACATGGTGTAGTGTACTTGATTACAACTTTCGTAACATTTTTTGCAATATCGATGGATCCGTTCTTGACAAGATTTTGATACGTATGGCGATGCCATTCAAATAGGTTGCAACCAGATACCTCCTTTACAAAGCCCGAGTTACATGAGCTTGATAACTCAGTATTCAGGACCAGAGTTTTTTTTTTTTCATCAGTTGCCCAGAAGAGATGCACACATGAAGTGCAGATAGTGTTAGAGGAATGTTATGTAGAAAGAAGGTAGAAGACACAGGGTGGCATGGGAGATGGAAAGATTAATAAATTTTGTTCTCATGACGACAGATATTTAGGGGAAAACGATGTCCTTGAAGTTGAATGCAGTATGGAGATATATTCCCAGCTTGTTAGCTTGTTCGGATTGATGTAGTTAATCAAAGACAGCCAATAGTATATGTGTAAACGTACTGCGTGTGATCATCTTCCTGATCCCTTTCTTATTTCTACTACAGATTACTCCGTTTATCTTATCAATGCATAGGTTTCACGGCGGGTGTGGCCGGTCGACAGGGGATGCTTACTCCTCCTAGGTACTCGATCCCACCTCTGGTGTGTCCAGGGGTCCGTGCTTGCCCAACTTTTTATTTCGTGTTTCTTATAGGAGTTATGACACTTTCATCACTGTTCGTTATCTTATCCTTTCTTACTACATATCACCCGTCAAATTTAGACATATGCGATAATTCACCTTGTGTGTATACAAAGCGAGATTTGTCATGTCGAGATTATTGAAACATCTATTACGGGGGCCGGATGTGGTAGCGCAGTGGCAGAGCGTTCGCTACGTAGTCAGGGTGACGTAAGTTTCAAGCCCACTCGTGCCAGAACCACATCCAACTTTTGACATAAACAGGTTGGGAGCACTTCTCTATAGTAAGATCTCGCTAAACGGTGATTATCCCTCTTTAGTGAGAAAGTGAACATTTCCATAAACCGGTGTTTTGGTGTCTTGATTGAAAACAATGGAGAATTCCGTGCTATGTAGAATTAGTGCGACCCACACTCAACATGCCACGTATTGTGTCTATACAACACCATCAAGAAATTTCATATCAACTATGCTGCGTATGAAGGAAGGAGGCTGAAATCCAATACACATTGTGAGTGTTTTTATTTTAATTTACATATTTGCAGAAGAATCGGACATTTTGTTACTTTTTCTTCTTTCTTTTTTTCACGTGAAACAGGAAGAGAAGCAATCCTCGGGTGTGTTTTTTTCGGTTGTAAGGGATATATTTTCTCTCGCTACAGAGGGATAATCGCGTTTTCGCGAGAATATCTCGCTATAGGGCAAGTGTTTCCAACCTGATAAAGATAAGTAGCGATTCCTCTTTCGCCAAAACGTTAGCCTTTGAAAGTGAGAATTTTGGTCTTTCTGATAGAACCTTAAGACGGAGTTCCCCTGAAGCAGAAGGCATTATTACGTTAGGAAACCAACATGTTTGCCAATTATACAGTCCTTATAATGAGGAAAATGTGAAGGTAACAACATTGATCAATTTCAATCATATTGTTTGCCAATACAACCTGTCGTTAGTTCAATCCTGTCTTACTTGCTCCCTATCAAATGTTAAGCCGTTTTTTAGATATCGATTTGTACTACGTATTACCCCCATTTACCTGATCAAGATATACATGTATGACTCACTATGGCTGTGACCGATCGACAGCGTATGCATACTCCTCCAAGGCACCTAGTACGTCTTTAGGTGTTTCAAGGGGCCCGTGTTTGTCCTACTTTTAATCTAAGTGAACAAGAACAGACACCAAACAGTCATTTATTACATGTGATTTAAACTTCTGTACACAATGACCATTCAACAAAAGAAATATTCTTCAAAATGACTCAAAATAAATCTATACCACTTGTTTATGTTTTCCCTCTTACCCGATATTCCATTACTGTCAGAGTCGGAAGTGCTTTAACAATTTCCTCTCTCTCCTCTTCTAAAAGGTAATTGTACGGCTCACTGTAGTAGAGAATGGGTCTCTCTTCCTCCTTCAACAGGAGTGATTCACGTGATAATGTCTGAATCTTTGTCATTGTATCTTCCTCCATAAATAACCTTGTAAATGTGACCTGTAATGAAATATGAAGCCTTCTGTTTAAAATGTCATGAAGATAGCCCTCTCAATGCAAGATAGAATGTGGGTTGTAACAGACTGATTTTGAATTCTAAGCTGTTGAAAATGTAAATGGTTCCCGGCATCGTCGGAAACCCACGGTTGATTACGCTTCGTTCCTCTCTCCATCACCCGTGGGTCCATTCATACCTACTCGCTCGTTCTCATGAATAATTAATGAGGCAATTTGATTGGGCGCTCATGGAAAACCCTAAGCGAATTTGTCCAATCAAAAAGACGCTTTCAGCCCAATTTTGGTATACAATTGCTGTGATAGCAAAGTTAAGTTAGTGCTACCTTTAAAAACAGGAGAGTTCCATTACTATAACGATTACTTTGATTGGACGATATCTTAAAATAGTTATTCATGAGAACGAGCGAGTAGGAATGAATGGACCCACGGGTGATGGAGAGAGAAACGAAGCATAATCAACCGTGGGTTTCCGACGATGGGTTCCCGGTAAAATACGGGTAATTATGGGGTTTCTGAATTATTGACCCACATTAAAGGATCAATATAATTATTGCCTGTTCAATAAGACATGTATCATCCACTCAAAAAATCCTCAAAAGAAAGTATATATCAACAACACGAGGTTCATGAGCCACAATGCTCGCATAAGTCACACGGGCCCTGTTGTTCTAAGTCGGAATATTTCTAAAATATTTTCTACCCCCTTTGTTCCTATGAAAATATTTGAACCCATATCATGGCCGCAACCTAGTCCCATAGGGTCGTAATTAACTGAACCAAATTTACATAGGAATGCATCTTTAAGAATATTACTAACATTGTGCTCTTACTGTTCTGGTGAAGATGTTTATAGCTATATTCAAGTACTACACGGCAGGTAAAATTTGATTCCCATATTACATTCCCACTCTTGTACCAAGAGTTCATAGTTTTAAAAAAAGAAATGTTTTAAATACATTGTCCTATATGTACACCCCTGGAAAGGATCAATTTCACAATGCCAGTGATGATACTGAAAAATTTCAAATTTAAATGATTAGGTCTTGTGACTTTAAATCGAAGGGTCCATTTACTCTTTGGGGGCTACAGTAACAAATTTGATGTATATCATAAGAAAATTAACAGGATATTGAGCGGACAATATCTTACTATGCCCAGTTTGACCCTTGACCATGAATCCTCAAAATAAAGAGGGCCATACACTCCTTAGTATGTACCAGTTTGTCAAGTAAAGGGTTCTCAAGATATTGAGCAAACAATATTTCCCTTTGTCCAAAGTACATTGACCTTATGACCTCAAAATCTATTAGGGTTATTTACGTTTTAGGGATGACCAGTATAAGAAGGTGTATATATGTCAAGCAAAGGGTCTTCAATAATTAGAGAGAACAGCACTCGGTCTACTAACGTACACACTGACTGATCAACATACCGACCGATAGGTGCAAACCAACATGCCTCCGTCTTCAATGGATCATGAAAACTTGAGTTCACACAACTTGGGAATGTTTGCATATTGATGATTTACCGTAGTGTGGACTTATGACTGTTGAAAAGAATGCATTAAAATGTCCTATATATATCTATCTTCAGGTAAAACTTTCTATCCAAATTTTAACCCTACCTTCCCACAGGGGCCCTAACCTTTTAAAAATATATTGCATATCAATTATGGCCCTATGGTTCTTGAAAATATGAATTTCGAATATTCTTCCCATATTCATGTACTTTGAATCTGTGTTATGGGTCAAATCTACCCCAGGGCATTAATTTGAACAAACCTACCCAAGTGCATTGGTTTAAACAAATGTACCCCAGGGCATTTATTTGGCAAACTTCATTTTTCATTATCTGAGGATCACAATATGACTACCTATATTCACGACCCCCTTTTCTTTGAAATTATTTTCCAAATTATATCCCATTCATTTCCCTATGAAAAGTTAATGATTTGAAAAAAAAACAACTGTACTACCTGAGGTTGCTTAATGTATATCAGAATGACTAACCATGCCTTGTCGTTCTTGAGAAGACAATTTTTCTTTTTTTCAATATTTTCATGTGTAGAAGTGTAATCTCCTATTTCTGCCTAATCTTATCTCATTGGTCCATGATCTGAACACGCTAAAATCTATAACAACTGACAATATATAAGAGAGGCTTTACATTAGTTTCAGTTTTTGTAGCCCAGTGGTTTCTGAGTTGTTTTTTTAAATGGCCCATGCAACTCTATTTTGACCATTTTGTGATTATTTTCACTTGGTGGAGAGTATGTCGCTTTATTTGATCAATATAAAATCCGCTTTACCCAAATTTTTATACCAAATTTCCTCGAAATTGGCACAGTAATTCGAAGGTCTATCTTTGCTCCTCACGAAAATATTAACAGCTGTGAAGGAGAAACTTCAAACTTACTGTGCGACTACATATGCCAGAAGTGGTGTTAATCAAATGTGGATTCTAAAAAATTCTAAAGAACTTTTAGTAAACTTGAAATCGCAGAATTTTTCCCAAATCAATAACATTAAAACCTATGACTTTTCAACACTATACACGATCATTCCTCACGATAAATTAAAGACTAGACTTTTTGATATCATAGACAGTTGCTTCCTCAACAAAAATGGAAAACGGAAATATTCATATCTAGTGATCAGTTATTCAAAAACTTACTTTGTTAAACACCACTCTGATTCCACACACCAGTACTCTGAAGTTGAAATAAAAAATATACTCGAGTTCCTCATTGACAATATCTTCGTGGTCTTTGGTGATCAGGTCTTCTAACAGTCTGTTGGAATGTCCATGGGCACGAATTGTGCTCCTTTGTTAGCTGACCTGTTTCTATATTCATATCAAGCAGAATCTATTCAAAAACTTCTATGTGAGAAGAAAAAATATATCGCTGTGGTCTTCAATTCGACATTTCGATATATCGATGACGTTTTATCTATTAACAATAATAACTTTTATTCATATGTCGATTTGATATATCCCTGTGAGCTCGAAATAAAGGACACCACATAGTCGTCCACTTCTGCTTCATACTTAGATATCTTATTGAAAGTAGACATTAACGGCAAACTGACAACTCAACTGTATGACAAACGGGATGATTTCAGCTTCTCCATCGTCAACTTCCCATATTTATGTAGCAATATTCCATTATCCCCTGCATATGGTGTTTATATAGCTCAACTGATTCGATATGCAAGAGCTTGTTCTGCGTATAGTCAGTTTTTAAATCGAGGTAAGCTACTGACAAACAAGTTGATGGTACAGGGGTTTCAAGAGTCTCGATTGAAGTCAGCATTTCGCAAATGTTATGGTCGTTATAACGATCTAGTTCGTCAATACAACCTCTCATTGGGTCAAATGCTGTCTGACGTGTTTCATACCGATTGTTAAGCTGTTCTTGGCACACTAATTTTGACTACGGATAACTCCGTTTACCTGATCAGGAAATAGGGCTCATGGCGGGTGTGACCGGTCAACAGGGGATGCTTACTCCTCCTAGGCACATGATCCCACCTCTGGTGTGTCCAGGGGTCAGTGTTTGCCCAACTATCTAATTTGTATTGCTTATAGGAGTTATGAGATTGATCACTGTTCGTTATCTTCACCTTGCATTGATGCAAAAAACACATGTATATAATTAAAAAGAGTAATCAGAAGAGCTCACTTGAGCTGAGGTAAGCTGTAAACCTTTGTTTACAGTTAAAAGAAAAAAGATACGAATAATAATTATATATCTCACTCTGAATTAAAATTAGACTGGTGTATTCGAATCATCTTAGGTACACCTCAATGCATGGAAGTGTATCATACAGAAGCAGAATTCTTTTTATCCTTAACCAACTTGCCATTATTTTGACTTAAATGCTTGAGGAAACACAGCAATTTATATTTTTAGCCTACATTTCAAATCATAATACATATTTGTGCATGTGTCTGTTTTCAGAGTACTTTTGGGAAAATTTGAGTGATTCACCACACTTTGAACAAGGGTATATTAATTCAGGTCTTCAAAGGAATCCTAGATTTGTCGACAAGGTATAACATCTTCCGATATTTGAATGTAATGATTATGTTTTCAAGATTTACAGTATATTATTATGTCACCCGTACAAAGCATGCAGATAATTATGTTTCTTACAATTTTTTTTATAGTATTTAACATCTTTTTATCATGTTTTAATATGGTTATATATGTACATGTACCACTAGAAGTTGAAGTACATGATTGTATGTGTTCAGTGTTTTATTATGTAAAATCCATATTTACAGATGTAGGAGTACAACTACATTTACAAATTATGTACATACATGCAAAGGCACAAACACAATTTGTACCTGAAAACCTTCATCAGATACAAGTCAAACAATTTAAGATTATAAGAATAAAGCTAATAATTGTACATGTAGCAGATCTTAGAAATATTTTCATGAAGAGATACATGTACATTATTGCTTTTGCTATCACTTTGCCTGTATTTCTGTCTTGGTTGAGTATGGTACATTTGCAGATGACACACACTGTTTCATGAAATACTGAATCTTAATTATTGACAAATCCTATAATTTCATAATATTACATTTTTTGTTACATACTGAATAACTGCATGATTTTTTCCTTTTAGAAGCCATATGTTTTAAATAATCCCTGCCCAACAAATAGTAAAGTACGTGTCTTTGTGTAAATTGTAAGTATTCAGTATCTAAAGTGTAAGTTGTAAGTATTTCGAAGCATGATGTTACAGTTAATTTATTAAGTCTCCCTCTAGCTAGTTTTCAGGGGGATACATATTATTTTTGTACTCTCTGTCTGCCCGTCTGTCTGTCACAAATTCTATTGTGAACGCTTTTCCTCCTATATGGTGTATCGGATAGACTTGAAACTTTGTAAAATTCGTCATTGCAATTGTAGATGTGCATATTGTTGGGACGGGAGGATTCAATTATTTTCCTAAAAGGTATAGTGGATCTAAGAGAGGTGGAAGATGTTTAAATAGCTTCTGAATGCTTCTTTTCTGATATGTATTATCAGATATACTTAAAAGTTTTCACATTACTTCAATGCCATTTGCAGAAAGGCATATTGTAGGGACAGGAGGATCCATATGTTTTCTTAAAATCTGAGGGGTGGATGATAAGAAATAGTTTGTGAACACTTCTATATGGCTTATCAGAGTTCATAATGCTTACACATATATATGCTCCTGCTCATGCTTTCTCCTCCATACCCACAATAAGGGGCAGTTTCATTCGGAAAACTTCCAATTTGGGGAGCTGAGACAGGGAGACATTTGTATTCCTAAAAACAATCTTTAGTTTCAAATTGTGATTGTGGTATTTTTGTTTCTCTTCTATAAAATGTTAATCATATTAAATATCTATTTTGAAAAAACTCACAAAATATATAGTAAAATTATAATTAAGATTTTTCTTTCTGGTAAAATAGGCATAGTTTATGTACAGTGTAGATAGAAATAAATCACATAGCATAGAAAAATTTCAAATCGATTCTAGCTTACATGAGCTGAAAGCTTGAGAGAGCAATTCTGATCACATTTTGCTGTCATCAGTCCATCTGTTCAACAATTTCGACTTCTTCTCCAGAACCACAGTGTTAATTTCAGCCTAACTTGCCACCCTTCTCAGGGGATATAATCTCAAAAATAGGTAGGGATCATTTAAAAATCACAGGGCCAGAAGAGCTGAAGTGTACATCCAAGCTTCCTGGCATCATGTAGATTCAAATTTATTAAAATCATGACCCCTAGGAATAGGATGGGGCTACAATAGGGGATCAAAGTTTTACATGCAAATGTATAGGGAAAATCTTTAAAAATCTTCTTCTCAAGAACCACTGGACCAGGAAAGCATAAATTTAAAAGAAAGCTTCCTGACATAGTGCAGATTCAAGTTTTTGAAAATCATGGCCCCCGGGGGTAGGATGGGGCCACAATTGGGGATCGAAGTTTTACATACATATATATAGGGACAATATTTTAAAATCTCCTTCTCAAGATACACTGGACCAGAAAGGTTTATATTTACATAAAAGCTTCCTTACATAGTGCAGATTCAAGTTTGTTAAAACCATGGCCCCCGGGGTAGGATGGGGCCACAATAGGGGATTAAAATTTCACATACAAATATATAGGGAAAATCTTTTTAAATTTTCTAAAGAATCATTGGGCCACAAAGGCTTACAAATGCGTGAAAGCTTCCTGACATAGTACAGATTTAAGTTTGTTAAAATTATGCCCCCAAGGGGAAGGATGGGGCCACATTACGGGATCAAAATTTTACATACAAATATATCTATAGTGAAATTTGTTTTCTCAAGAACCATTAGGACAACGAAATTTACATTTACATGAAAGCTTCCTGACATAGCGCAAATTCAATTTTGTAATAATCATGGTAACCCATGTGAACAATGTTGGCTTCTTGTCTTTAATGCTATTGATACTAAATTGAAACTGAATAAATATTTAGAAGGCGTAATTAAGGCAGGCCTTTACCAAAACTGGAATTAATTTCATGATTCCAGGGTGCTTATTGTCGTTATCAATTGAAAGACTTTTGTATAAAAAGTCCGTGCATAATTAGGAAAATCAGAAAAGGATGTACCAACATTGTGAATTTCGCAACCCAGGGTTTTGACTTGAGGACGGGTACATCATGTACATTAGTACATTAGTACATCATGTTGTGTTGATTTATTACATATATTATATCATGCAAAGTCTTTTAAGTTGGTACTATAGAAAACCCTCACTGCTACAGCCCTGAGCGTTAAACATAGATCTCTAAATTTGTGGTACCTCACCTACAGCTGGTGAAGTCTCAATATGAGTGAAAAATTCTCAAAAAAAGTAAAAAAAAAAAAACAATAAATCAGCATTCATACTTCTTACTGGAAAATAAAATTTAGATAGCTTATATTGATCATTGTGATTTTTTTTCAGAGATTCATTTTGAGGAAATAGCTGGTATACACGTAGTGCACATTCCTAAATGAATTCATCAGTTTACATTAAAGGACACAACGCATGTTTCTAAACTTTTTCATTTTTTCAGCAAAATTAACTCTTTTAATGCCTAAAACTACTTTAAATGTGTTTTAAATGAAATATTTTGCGTAGTTTTCGAGTTTGAAAGCGATGAAATTCAAATCTTGCGATATGCATATTTTCTTTCGCTAGTTTACGCGCCATTTTGTGTGACGTCATATGCGCCCTCGGGTTTGAAAACATCTATTAGCCATTTCATAAACAGATTAGATTTAATCGACAATAAACCAATTGTCACGTTAACGGCTTGTAAATAATAATGCATTAAGATGTTTTGTGCCGTGCTCGGGTGTACTAGTTGTCAGTAGAAAGGATTTAGACTGAGTATTTTTCAATTTTTCGAAGGAAGGTACGAAAAAAAGACGTGGATAATTTTTTTGTTGGAGCAAGAACTTTACCTTAAAAAACACACCCAGTCACCTTTTCAAACATCGCTTGGACAGAGACCCTGATAAACTGCGAGAAAATGGATATATCGAAGCAATAAGCACTGGTAGGCCTATAGCATACATTCTGTTTTGCTCTTCAAATTCAATACACACTCGGATCAACTGACCTTCACCTTGTAACAACATATATCGACGATACAATGTAACTTCTACCAACTGGTAGATTTACAACAACAAAAAATAAAGATACAAAATAATTGAACTTTTAATTATACAAATAATAGAATATTGTATTTCCTAACTTTAAATTGAATCATAAAATTATTTCTTTATTGAACTCGTAGCATCTTGAGTGCGTCAGTAGGCTATAACGCCGTGCTCCCACTTCGTACTTCCTAAAGACGTGCAGATCATAATTCAAAAATAGTAATAAGATTGCTTTATCAAAATAAAATAATGTGATTACCACTTTGAATATTTTTATTGATTTGTGTGTGTGTTGTCTTTTTCTTTCTTTCCGAAATGCACGCGTGACAATAGCTTGGCATAGGGCCTAGTTGTCAACAATTTAACGTATCATAATTTGTCTAATCCAAAAATAAATAATGATTGCACTGGGTTTTTTTTATTTTTTTTTTTATTTTTAGAAAAACAGCGCCAATTACAGATGTATAAAGGAATAACATCCCCAAACAGTTTGTAGACGGCGATTCATATAAACATTATTTACTCGCAATATTGCCGATTTCATACACGCTTTACTTTGGGTATTTACATCGTTATATGTGTGCAATGGTGACGAACACAGATAAAACTCGGACAATTTGTCAACATCGATTTAAATGTTGCCCATGGTAAATAGATTAGGCCCCTAAAAGTTGAGTTTTTCATAATATCTCGCAGTACTTTCACAATCCGAAGGGCGCATGTGACGTCACTGTACCACGTGACTACCTACCTAATTAACTTGACTTTTTGAAATCGGGGCTTAGATTTAAGTCTGTATTGTGGTTAATTATCGCAAAATTTCGGCGAACGAACTATTAGAATTAATTACTATAAGCATAAAGAAGATAAAATGCATGTAATATTGTATACTTTGAAAACATGAGATGTGTCCTTTAAGGATCTACCTTCAAATCATGTAATATGGTGTCTGGGATACTATACATGTCACGGACTAAAGTTATGAATATAACTTCCAAGAATTTTTAAGAAATTGTTATAACTCTAAAATGTATGTACAGTAAAGCCTCGGTAATACAGACGCCATTAATCCGGACGCTTCATCTTCCGAACGATTTTTCTAAGGAACGGAATTTTTATACGTTATTTTGCATCATTAATCCGGAAATTTGCGTTCCGGATCCGGACGGTCATTTTTTACTACAAAACTTTAAAATGCAATGAAAATTGTACCGTTAATCCGGACGGTAATTCTTTTTGAGGGAAGGTCTGTGTTAGAGACAATTTTAGCAAGGCGTAAATTATAAAGAAAACAAGCCAAACTGGCTAATTGAAGCGATTATCTATACCCCGTCAACACCTCCCTTTAATTAGATGTTGTGTGATGTGTGTCACGCCGAACCCGTGAATCGTGACAGATTGAAATGGCCGGTCTCTTTAAGAAGTAAAAGTGTGATGAAATGTTTGAAGTGTAAATGATTATGTTAGTTACTTAGTCTAATGATTTATTTATTTACAGTTACATATAGTGCTTCATTATTTGTTTTAGTGCATACGGTACACAGTTTTATATATGTATTTGTAGTGCTAATATACATGTACAATGTAAGCATATAGGCAAATAAACTGCACACGTATATTTCAATTTTAGAGCTTTGGAATGTATTGATCATATGATCGCTGTTCGTTATCTTCACCTTTCATGTAAATGTTAACATTATCCTGATTTATTTACTAATGCAAATGGTTAAATCCAATGATAGAATGTGTTTTATTCACTATGCATCAATAAAGTAAAAAATATGTGATTCAGTTATCTGGACGCTTCGTTTATCCGGACGATTTTGTTGGAAACCAAAGTATCCGGATTAACAAGGCTCCATTGTATAGATATAATATATATATATATATATATATATATATATATATATATATATATATATATATATATATATATAAACGAAGCGTCCAGATAACTGAATCATATATATATATATATATATATATATATATATATATATATATATAACAATCTTGAAAAATTACAGAAATCAGATAAATTTAGAGGGAAAACTTACAAAACAATGTGATTATGGAATAAAATGGTGGGAAGATAATGATATGGAGCGATTAAGTTCAAAACAATATTAGGTAGTCCGTACCACTGATGATTCGGATATGGTGAACAGCGAAAAACAATGATTGCCAGAAGAACACGATTAAACAACAAACAAAGTCAATCAAAGGACACTGATCTAGCATTAGAATCAACAATCGAATAGGTGAATGGGAGAGAAGTCTAAGGGAAAAGATTCAGTATTATTTTTCAAGGTAATTTATTTTTCAAGGTCAGACAAATTGAAGCCGCATTCTAGAAATTCTGATATCGCAACATAAAGAGCTATGCGAATCCGAATTTATGTTGATTTAGAATAATGTTTTACCATAGTTTAGAGGTCTTAAGATGATATATTAATAAAATACTAGTCTTCAAGGTCAATACATTTTTTTCCTTATTATCATCCCCCCTTTTTTATTTTAAAAAGACTTTCTCTGACAAGCGGTGTTTGCTTTGCAAATTTACCCATAATTCAGAAACGTTCCAAAGCTTCACTACAGGCAAAACGTATAAAATATTGGGTCAACTCTCCTGTAAAACCAACAACTGCATATACCTCATCAATTGTAAACAATGTGGACAACAATATGTTGGGGAAACTACAAACATCAGACTTAGGACCAACAACCACCGATCAACCATCAAAACCAAACGCGTGACCGAACCCGTAGGTGAACATTTCAACAAAGAAGGTCACATTTGGCAAGACATGCAAGTGGTTGTTATTGATCATAACCCATTATGGACCGATGCAGAGAGAAAGAGCACGGAAAACTCCTGGATGCACCGTTTGAAATCATTCCGTCCAGGTGGAATGAATAATTTGAATGATTTCACGCGCATGAATCCAGGATAAATCCTTAGTTAAAATCAGTTTCCATAGCCTAATCGCCAAAATTCACCCGATAAGATATCTTATTTTGTTTGATTAATATAAATACAATTCGTTTCCCCGGTTTCAAGACTCTGACCTTGAGTTCCTTTATTTAACCTTGAGTTCCTTGTTTAGCCATAGCGAGGATTCCCAGGATTGCGATTGTTGTTTGACCTTCAATACTTCCTAATTATGTTAGAACATCATAAGAAATCATTACAATTATGATATTATATAGCTCTTTCTCTCTCTCTCTCTCTCTCTCTCTCTCTCTCATTTTTAAAATTTTAAAATATAAAAAGGGGGGGGGATGATAATAAGGAAAAAAATGTATTGACCTTGAAGACTAGTATTTTATTTATATATCATCTTAAGACCTCTAAACTATGGTAAAACATTATTCTAAATCAACATAAATTCGGATTCGCATAGCTCTTTATGTTGCGATATCAGAATTTCTAGAATGCGGCTTCAATTTGTCTGACCTTGAAAAATATATTACCTTGAAAAATAATACTGAATCTTTTTCCTTAGACTTCTCTCCCATTCACCTATTCGATTGTTGATTTTAATGCTAGATCAGTGTCCTTTGATTGACTTTGTTTGTTGTTTAATCGTGTTCTTCTGGCAATCATTGTTTTTCGCTGTTCACCATATCCGAATCATTAATGGTACGGACTACCTAATATTGTTTTGAACTTAATCACTCCATATCATTATCTTCCCACCATTTTATTCCATCATCACATTGTTTTGTAAGTTTTCCCTCTAAATTTATCTGATTTCTGTAATTTTTCAAGAATAATTTTATTTTCATCCCGACCAGACCATGGTACAAACTCTCTAAACCATAGTCAGTAAACACGCTTTACAACGAAACCACCACCATTTTTATCACTCAGTACAATAGTGTATCACTCTTGTCACCAATGTAGTTTATCGATACTTGTCGTTTTTGCGTGTTTTTTGTTTATGTAATATATGTCTCTTGATAAAGACGCGGGTTGCGTCGAAAATTTGAGTTTTAAAAAACCAACAGTGTCGTGGCCTTTTCAGTGCTTTTATAAATTTCTTTACTGGCCTTGTATCTTCTCAGATCCGACACTTTAAGAAAGTAGGGTGTTGTTGGGTTTTTGTGCTTTTATATATATATATATATATATATATATATATATATATATATATACTGATATTGAATTAAATTTTATAAAATTTCAGCATCTGATTTTATGTATATAGATATATTCTAGAGATATAGATTTATAGATATATTTAAGAGATTTTCCACTCTAAAAGTTTGATATCTTTAATATTTAAGACAAAAAAACTTTTATGCAGATACAGTGGTGCAAGGCCACCACAAATAGATTCTTCGGTTCTCAGACAATTGTTTTTTCAAAATAAATGGGAGGACTAAGGTAGGTAGGGGGTTTAGTTTTTCAGTTTATCTCCATGTTACAAATGGGGTAGGGGTTTTTGTCCGTGTTTTTTTTTGTGCACTTTCACTTTTAAATATCTCCCAAAAAGTTCAACCACTTCGGAAATTTTCACTGTTGAAAAAACCTTATCGCTGTCAGCCGTTTTGTTTCGACCTACGAAAACGTCGTACTTCAACTCATCCTTGATTTCATCAATTTGTTCCTTCGCGGTTTCAATTTCACCGCCCAGACGTTTCTTGCAAAGCGTATCAACTGTCAAGGACGAGTCTACCGGTATAATTGTCTATGGAACAATCTGTTTTTAGTTTAAAATAATCTCAATGCTGACAAGAACTGTTTCTGTCGCCATATTGTTTACATCAACTAAGCAGCACGTCTTGTTAGCAAGGCGCTTTACGATTTTGGCGCCAAAACACATTTTTTTTCCGGGGCGGCAATAACTCGTGTCAGGGGCCGATTTTTTTTTTGGGGGGGGGGTGTCTGAGAACCAGAGAATTGATTTGATGTGGCCTAACATTGTCTTACTTTCTGATCAATACACATAGATAAGAAAACTATGTATATTCCAGTACATGTGGGAAATGTTCAACTAATGAGCAATAACTTGTACATAGTACTTCTTAACCAACTTTAATACTGTATAACTATAACTACCTGCTTGCATGCTTTGCAGAGCACAGTCGTAGTAATGATTCACATTTGCTGATGAATTTCTTTAGTATAAAGAGTAAAATTGGTACGTTAAGTTATAAATTCATGGAAATGCATTTTAGGCTTTTCACAGATGCCCCAACATTTTCTTTTTCACTTTTAGTGATCAAAATCTACTGTCTAACGTATTTAAAAGATTTCACATAAAATTTAAGGTTATACATTATCATAGTATGTTATTGTTTACGAAATTTTCAAAAGAAATGGATATCGATCTAAGTTTAATATATCTGTCACATTTCAAGCAGTTTTGGGGTAAAACGTGTCATTTGGACTATGCAATATTGAGATGCTTTATATTACAATGAGTTATATTTTAAATGTTTACAATAACAAATGAAAAATATTTTTATCAAAAGTCGTGAAACAGTCCCTTTACGATAAAAATATGTATATATTCATATAATTTGTATAAATCCTGCTAATCTAACTTCTTCCTAAATGAGGTGTATGGCACGCCATATTTATATCTATTCCTATAACTAAGGATGTCGTATATAATTTATGATATATATTCTATTTCTGATAAGATATCTAATAAATCTGATAAGATATCATTTGATTTACAGTTTAAAAAATATCTAAGATATATATCATAAATTATGTAAGATATATCTCAGGCTTTATAAGATATCTTGTATATCAAACATGATATCTTATGTTTCTGAGGTATTTTACAAAAATAGAAGATATCTTAAATTTATTTTAATATGATATCTTATAAAACATAGGATATCTTAAATGTTTTATAAGATTTCTCATAAGCTTTATAAGTTATCTTACATATCTTATAAGATATCTCATAAACAATTTTTTAAATACAACTGTATGTCGTAAACATTATGGTATATCTTATAAAACATGCAAGATATCTGATATGTTTTATGAGATATCTTATATGAGTAAATTCATATGATATATTATAAAATTTACAATATATCTTATAAAAATTCGTTTTTGAGATATCTTATAAAATATATAAGATATCTTATTAAGGTTGAGATATCTTAAAAGACATTAGATATATGTTTTATAAGATATCTTATTAATTATATAACATATATTGCTAAGAAAAAAATATACAATATATCTCCTTCCATGTATGCTTATTTGCAGAACAGACAGTACGGCATACAATAGTCTGATCAGATATCCAATTATACAGGATACAATTAAGATATTTCATAAACTTTAGAAGAATTAAGAGAAAAGAAGAGAAAATGAGAAAAAATCGCCCATGAAAAAATATTCTTTTAAATATATGGAACTACAATTGACTAAGTTCATTTTGAATGGACAATTATCGAATTACAGGTGTAATACCTTCACGTCATTGCCAATAGTGACGTCTCTGTTATAGGGGTGACAGTTTGCAATGTAGAAATAACCAATCCCTGGCTTATGGTTCACAATATGGTCACGTATTTAACGATAAAACCAATAATAAGGATGATGATAACGACGATGGTTACAATGATGATTACAATGGCCCTAAACGACAAAATAGTAACAATTAATATTACAGCGATTTACAATCAATAGAATGTACATTTCAACCTTCGATTGATTGATTGATTGATGTTTTCATATTTATTTAAATATGGTATCATATAATACGATACGCAGGAGCTTGTTATGCGTATAGTCAGTTTTTAAATCGAGGCAAGCTACTGACAAACAAGTTGATGATACAGGGATTTCAACAGTCTCGATTGAAGTCAGCATTTCGCAAACTCTATGGTCCTTATAACGATTTAGTTCGTCAATGCAACCTAGCATTGAGTCAAATGTTGTGTGACGTGTTTCATACCGATTGTTAGGCCGTTCTTGACACACTGATTTTGACTACGGATAACTCCGTTTACCTGATCAGAATATAGGGCTCATGGCGGGTGTGACCGGTCGACAGGGGATACTTACTCCTCCTAGGCACCTGATCCCACCTTTGCTGTGTGTCATGGGGTCCGTGTTTGCCCAACTATCTATATTATATTGCTTATAGGAGTTGTGAGATTAATCAATGTTCGTTATCTTCACCTTTCATAATATATACAAGTTAGGACACACTGCGACATGTGCATTTCCGTAGGAATGAAAAAATCTCTAGAGACTAAAACAAGATACAATCAATAAACCAAACAGAACAATCCTTCTTTCTGTGATTCAACAATTTTTTTCATTAAACTCTAATAACTTTCAACTCAGCATAATGTCCCCTTTAAAGGATATACACTAAAAATTACTTCTCTGAGAAAGTTTGAAAATAAAAAAAAAAGTTTTTAAAAAAAATACATTTGACCTACAGAACATTGACTTTGCATACACGAAGAAGTTATGAATTATAATTCAGTGTACATGAAATAAATATGGAATTCGTTTATGTCTGATGAAGGGTGAAGATAGCGAACAGTGATGAATCTCATAACTCCTATAAGCAATACAAAATAGATAGTTGGGCAAACACGGACCCCCGGGCATAGCAGAGGTGGGATCATGTGCCTAGGAGGAGTAAGCATCCCCTGTTGACCGGTCACACCCGCCGTGAGCCCTATATCCTGATCAGGTAAACGGAGTTATCCGCAGTCAAAATCAGTGTGCCAGTGTGTGGATCTGTCCTTATCGGATTTACAAAATGATAATTAATTCTGGTGAGAATACGAAAACATGATAGAGAACTATCCAAGTCAACTTTATTGTACACAAATGTGTGATATTCTGCGGAAAACATGAAGAATGTGTAATATTCTGTATAAAACGTGAACAATGTGCAATATTCTGTATTATAAACATCGTGCAATAACAACTATTCATATAAATTTGTGTTTAGCATTCATTTGAATATTGGTCTAAATACATATTGTCCAGCTCACTCCTAATTAAGGAAATTAATCTGTAAACAAACTTTTCTTTTAATAGTGGGATTTCATTTCCAGTATACAGTACTTGATTTACCACATTGGTGTAATATACCGTTCATTATTCTAAAATTACAACTTAGTACAATAGCTTTTATTGCTTTTAATCATTTCAAAAATTAATGTAAGATGTTGTATATGTGTAAATAATTAATACCTGTTTATATGTTATCCAGTGAACATCCCTGATATGAGTGCTGTAAAAAGAAGAAAGTTTTTAAAGACATTACAGCAGACTGGGGAGTGTGTTTACATTTTGAGTTTTAAAAAACTCTCAGTTCATGTCATCTAATGTTGGTTTTTTTTCTTTCAATGTATTTTCGTTTTCTTGATCATTGAGAAACTTTTACGATCGATGCAAAACATGGTCAGTGACTGTATGAAACGCCGAGTTGCAGACTGTTTCACTTTTTGAGATGCTAACTAGGCTAAATAATGAAAATGACAGGCTTGTCCCCTCGATCCTAACTAATTACTTCACATATAAATTCATTGTTTTCAAATTTTGGAGAATTAAACAACATCTATGCCACTTCCATCAGTTTGTACATCTTTTCGGGAATTTTGTCATCCAATGCACATTACTTCACGCAGCGTAGTAATACATGCTGTGGGATTTGAAACAATATCGTATTAGTGATATTCACTGAATTAAAAGGGCAAATATGTTATAAGAATATGCAATATCGACATTTCATATAAATCTTTGTTTAGCATTCATCTGACCACTGGCCTAAATATATATATTCCAGCTCACTCCTGATTAAGCAAATTAATTTGTCAACAAATACAAACCTTTTCTTTTGATATGGTGATATTAATTTTTAGCATACCCCCTTAATATTGGGATAGTGTTATTATTTTCAGTTTTATTTCCAGTGTACTTTATTTGATTGATCACATTGGTATCATATAACGTTCACTATTCCAGTATTACAGGTCAGTACCACGACCGTCCTCCAGCTGAACGTTGTCTCCTGTACTGTCTTCTGATGGTGGACAAATACACCGTCAAGGTCAAGGACGAATCTCACATCAAGATGTACAATGCGATCAGAGAACGATACTTTACAGAACTACCTGTTTGTGAGGAAATCACCGCAACAAACCATTCCGAGGGAATGATGCATGTGGAAAAAAACGACGTGATCAAGTTTGAATCAGATGACATGCGACATGACGTCATGTACGCGTTCTTACGGATTGTCTGGTGGAGGACAGTTATCTGGGGGTTTTCCTGACCACGGCGTCACGTCACGTGATATCAGAATACTGCCGGTTGTAGGATTATCAGAAGAGTGAGGGAAAGAGATGTCTGTCGGATTATCCGGATGAGATGTACGACATGTTCATAGACAGACTACAGATGGATATCCTCACACACTGTACCGTGTCAGACAGGGGGATTCATCACAGTATCAGTGAACGTTGTAAGTATTTATCACAGAACATCTTTAATGATTCATCCGATTAAACTGTTTCTAAACATAGGTCATTACAATGAACACGTAGAACTGAAATAATGATGTTGGAAAGGTAGTTAAAATTTAGCAATCTAGTTTACCCTTTCATGTTTTATTATTAAGCATACCATCATTATCTGAAATGACTTCCTTGTAATATTTTTTTTTTAAAAAGCTACTGTACAAACAAACATGAATATCTTTCTTTACCTTACATTTCCGTCTGAAAACATGATATTATTATGCCATGTTCAGAGACAGGAAACAAGACTAAAATCCTGAAATATAAAAAAAAAACTAAATAAATGATAAGTGAATAAAAAGAAGAGACAAAAATGATTGTGAGATGTCATCAGTGTCTGCAGCAATATGTTCATGATGGCTAGGCTGTTTTGTTACTTAGGGTGTTAACGTTCAGATATTTTAACAATGATAATGATGTGAAAAACTGTATAATATGATGTAGTTTGTATGAGAATATTTCACACAGACATCACTAAAGTAATTAGCAGTGTCACTTTGATCAATTACGTTCAAGTGAGCATTAATTCCTGACTGTTCCCGGTACTCGACAAACATGTATGGATAATTCTAGAATAATGGATGTTATATTGACACATATAAATCCAGCGTAAATATTAGACTTAAACGTTTATTTTTGTTTTACTTTTATTTTGCTACTCAATTAAATCAAAGCGTCTCCTACAAAAAATAAAGTAAAATCCATACATAAAACAGCCTTAAGTGTTTTACATGGATACTAATGAGTGAGAAATGTCCGTGAACAAATCGACGTTCAAATGGATATCTAGTAGGCCTCCATACGTTTTCATCGAAGCAAATTGTTATAGCATGACTGTGACTATGACGCATGATGCATCTAGATCTTTGCAACACATAAACAAGCCCACTCATGCGAAAGGGCATACATTGAACCTTCTTATGAGCAGGTCTACATCTAATTAACTTCTTGGTACCCGAAAACGTGATGATTTGGAAATTCTTGCAACTCTTTCTGTCAAGAAACCGGAGCCAACAAGGGAAGATTTAACATTTCTTAAAACCATGAAGATCGGCTTAATTGAATTACAAAACGAAATTACAGAAGCTCTTGTTCTTACGCAGGCTATGAATACTGTGGAATCATCAGGATTGATGTTCGTGGATTTCGTGGGTCACTCTTACCCACGAATTTACATGTTCTCGAATATCTTTTTAAAATAAAGTAGAGTTATATCTCCTAGTGACATCGTATCGCTTACCCACGATATTAATCCCCATGAACCAACAACATTTTGCTTACCCACGAACATTGGCCCCCACGAATTAAAATGATTCCAAAGTACTAGTGACTAATTAGTGGTTTTGTACAATACCAAGCTGAGATCTATTCTAGACAAGCTAGCTCCTGAGATTATAGACCACAGACATCTTGGAATACTGAGTAACTGCGTTCAACTTCCCATATTTGTGTAGCAATATTCCATTATCACCTGCATATAGTGTTTATATCTCTCAATTGATTCGATTCACAAGAGCTTGTTCTGCGTATGATCGGTTTTTAAATCGAGGAAGGCTATTGACAAACAAGTTGATGGTGCAGGGGGGTTTCAACAGTCTACTTTAAAGTCAGTATTTCGCAAATTCAATGGTCGTTTTAACTATATAGTTTGCCAATACAACGTATCATTGGCTCAAATGCTGTCTGACGTGTTTTATACCAATAGTTAGGCTGTTCTTGACACATTGATTTTTATTACGAATAACTTTGATTATCTGATCAAGATACAGGTCTAATGGTAGGTCTGACCGATCGACAGGGGATGCTTCCTCCTCCTAGGCATCTGATCCCACCTCTTGTATATCCAGAGGACCACGTTTGTCCAACACTGTATTTTACATTGCTTCAGGTTTCAGCAAGTTATCGCTACGTAAATCACCTGGAATCGGTTTCCTAACTGAAGCCTTGTGAACAAACGCTATGGTCTTAAGTTTCCGAATAGTTTACGCACAGTTTTCGCACTATGGGAACCATACCTTTCATGCAGTGCATTGATGAATCAGTCTGCATCAATTCTGCTTTGAGTCACACAAACTAAGTCCCAAAACCATATCATTAAGCAGTACCTTGTGAATTTGTTGTTGTTATTGTAGTCAGCCAAATTCACTGATTCTCATTACTCGCTTCAAGATTTTAAACCCATTTTTTTTCGACATAGCCTTTCCATTACCCATGAAAAAAATTGGGAACAACCCATGTCCTTCCTTTCTTTGGTATCGAATTAGATTCCAGAAACATGACCATGGAACTCCCCACTGACATGTTGGACCATATCAACCTTACAATACATTTTTACAACGCAACTAGGTTAAGGGCTTCCACAGTAAAATATACAATAATCATGGGGTGGAATGACACCTCAAATTCACATGTATCATTACACTTGTTACGGTTAAACACGGAAACAATACTACCCATATGTTGACTGTGACTGAGCTACCGTAAATTCTCCTCATGGTAATTTCCCGTGACGTCAGTTGAATATCACGAAACACTTTATTTTTGGAAAACAGCAAGAGGACCTACTTGTGAACAAAAGTTCAGGTTCATGCGGGTAACTTATGGGTAGTATCTTTTCGGTGTTTAACCGTAACAAGTGTAATGATATCTGTGAATCCATGGTCATGCTTCTGGGATATAATTCGATACCAAAGAAAGGAAGGACATGGGTTGTCCCCAATTTTTTTCATGGGGCGATTTAAAGATCACAATATAATATGAATATCACCTTCGTGCATACTATATATTAAAAATGGAGAATGAGTTGATATCATAAAGGAACAATATATATAATCATTTGACAAGAAATATTTTCACGTATACAACTTATCACTTGATAACAGTAGTAAATAGGGTATGTAAGTCTCGTCATGTGATTGCCGAGATTTAGCGAGATTATTAACTTCCGGGTACATCAACATCTCAGATTGCACTGTGTAGAAAGTGGTATACATAGATATAGCGTTATCAATCGATTGTGTGGAGGTTTTAACGATATAAACATTGGAATAGAAGCATAAGTGGAGTCGTCGAGGATTCTTCGTTTCGTATTTGACGAGTTACGTGTAATAACCGTCAGCGTTGTCTTGCAGATAAAGTGCAGGTTGGTAAAAGCGTAATATATGAGCTAGAGAGATGTACGATACGTTTTTATATTCTCAAATCATTCCAATTAAAAATATATTAATACTTGAAAATAAAAACGGATCATGCATAAAACTTGCTTTGTGTTTATACGAACGTACTGGGGGGAGGGGGGGAGCAACGATACTACATGTACGTACCTGCAATGTACAGTTGTATATTCAATAAACAAAGTGCATTAAATGTGCCTATCTATATCAGTTACATCACTGATGGGTTAACATTGTTTAATATTTTAAAATTATTTTATAGATATGCCTTGAATCTGAGGATAAAGGTGTTGTGCACTGTGCAGTCATCATTAATGTGGATGTCTGATGCCAGTATGCCCATAATGGGGCAATATAAGTGTCGATCTTCATATGGCAGCAAGTTTTCAAAGGCAGGTACACAATTCAAAGATAAAAATAATGTAAATACATGTTTGGATCTATATCTATTATGATTATAATAATTATAAGTTTATATTCCCAATACATTTTCAGATATCTTTTTTTTTTTGTGATTTACTTTGCTGGACAAAATTTCTTTCTTTTTAGAAATTTCCTTCATAAGCTGTCTTGCTGTTATGCCCTCTGGGCCCAAAATTGTAATAAACTTAATATTTTATCTTATATCCCACCTCTGGTGTGTCCAGGGGTCCGTGTTTGCCCAACTATCTATTTTGTATTGCTTGTAGGAGTTGTGAGATTGATCACTGTTCGTTATCTTCACCTTGCATATACCTAAAGTAGGTAATGAATGGGTTCGAAATGTGAAGATAAAAAAATTTACATGTAGATATATTGGAAATTTTCAGATATAAGAAGGCAAATAAAACTGTTCAATGTAAAATACGCCAGTAGTTGGATAAAACATCCAAAGTCGGCATAGTCAACGGTCACAACAACAATGGAGGAATTAACTGCATCCTCATTCCTCAGGGCAACAATCCATTGTCAGCAACCCCTGAAATTTTCAATTGAGGCTAAGTGTCCATTTTCAGCTCGAACAATGACAATTAAAGAGGCCTGCGCAAATGTTGGGATTTCCCTCTTGGTAAGTCAGCATTATAGATTGAACAATTATGTGCATGTGTACCTAATACATGTACATTAGCTTACATATATGTATTCATATATATTATTATAGCTGTATCCAAGTTTATTTTAACTTTAAAGTAACATTTTATGAATGAAATACAAATACTACTTAGGCTTCATTGTGATATTGAACTGCTAATATTATAAACTTTACTTGCATCAAGTTTTGAATACTGCAGTACATCTATGTCAAAATAAGTATGCATATTGCAGTATAATACTTTCACCATTAATCAAAGCACTTGTAAATCATGTATATTTTATCAATACATGTAATGACATTTGCCATTTTAGAATGTGATACAAGGGATGGTTCGCTGCACCTCAAAACAAAATATGAATATTGGCATCAGATTCAAGGACAACACCTGAAAGACACCCAATGCTGTGATTTGCTAGCGTGGATTTCTAGTGACACTCAAAAAATTCACATTGACAAAGATGTATTATGGTCAACAAACATTTTAAGCGTGATAAAGTTTAATTATGATAATAAAGTATTTTTGCAGTTTAAAACACACACAGATATTAACCACATGTACATATACTTTATTATGATATCAGTGGTGCATTTATCAAAGTTGTGTAATTACATGTATATTATTGAATAAACATTATAGATAGAGTGTTTCTTATTTTAGATGAACCAAAATATGTATAGACACAGTGTCCAGCTTTACAAAATCATTAAATTACAGTACATGCATTTACTAAAAACATTGGATTTTACTTTTTTTTTAATAATGCAGATTTGAAAACCTTCAGAATGAGAACAAAAGGCTTTAATGTTGATTGTTTGATTGTATATTGTTTAACGTCCCTCTCGAGAATATTTCATTCTGATCGAGACGTTCCAAAAGGCTTTATATTTATATAAATATGTAGAAAAGTTATATTGCATGTATGGTATTCATTACTTTTAACTTTAAAAATTCAATGTGGCAGGTATGTGCAGATTTAAGGTATATATATATATACATGCAATTAATCTAATAAGTTTGTAGGATTTATCTGCAATCTCCTTCAAAAGGGGAACCTGCAAAATCACATGGGCCACACAAAGCTGAAATATTTTGTCAGATCAATATCTAAACTATGATAGAATATGGCTATTAGGATTTTTTTTGAAAAAATTATTTTCTCATTTTCCCACCCAACATGGATTCTGCATCTAGAAATTTTTTAGCAAACTTGTGCATCCTCTTTTGAGAAGTGGGATTTATTTGTAAGAAAGAGTGGGATATTAAGTGTCATGTCATTTGAAAGTTTGTCAAATATACAAAATCCTTTGTCCGCCAGGAATATATCACCAACTTGCAGCTTCTCTAAAATGCCACAATGGTTCACAATTGCCAAATCAGATTTGTATCCATCATACAGATTGGAAATGAGCTGCATTAGGTGTAATACACATTAAAGTCTTTTCTTTGTGGCGATTCTTGTAATTACTATCAATTTGGTCATATTAGATCACTTCTGTTGCATCCATTGCAATCTTCAATTCTTCTGACTTTGATATTTCAGTTGAATGGATACTCCCAACAGTGTTCATGATCCCTTCAAACAAAATTTCATGAACATATGAAAAATATCTACAAAAAATGGTGTATACAGCAACATTTACACCCCCCAAAATTACTAGGTAATTGAATATTGTATTGTGAAATCTGCGCTGAATTGTGAAATTGATAACCAGTCAGTGTATAGAAAGTGCATTGTTCATTTTTCCTTAAAGAACTGCTAAAACATACTTTTCCAGGGTTTTTCAATTATGATGTTCCCAATTGTCATGGATCGTTTCCTTTAATTAAGTAGGTATATTTCCCACTGCAAGTTTACAACATCCAAGGGAAGCTGTAAGACAAAAACAATACCAGTATAGTAGTTGGTGTGCATATAAATTTAGATAATACTGAAATGAGAATGAAGAAAATACAGAAAAACCACCTGACACTAAACTTAACAACAGTTGTAACTTCCTGGTTTGATGTACTAGTATCTGGTATTAACAATACTTGTATCGTACACTGTACCTTTTTAAATGTTGAGGGTTTGATGCTGTATACTCGTGGTCATATAGATGCACTTTATTGCTGTCTGGTACAGTTACGGTTATATTGGTAGCAGTATCAACTTCGGTTCCTTCTGCTTCAGCAGGTTTCGTAACTTGTGTCTATGAAAAAAAAGTAATATACCAAAGTTGCTGGGTTTTGTTTTTTTTACTTAAATTGGCCCACTACACAACAAAGTTGTAGTTTCTGAAATCAGCACAGAATATGAGTGTTACAATCATTCTTATCAAGGCCATGTGTCACTTTTACATAATTATACAATAAAGATATATGCCAGTTCTCTTGAAACACAATGCAAAATTTAATCATGCATTAGCCTATATACAGCCCTTTCCTAGCAAGGTTATTTTTTCTATATTGATACAATAAATTAGTGTCCCTTCCCCTTTTCGGGCAGAAGGGAATTATGTAGTAAAATATGTTAATAAATGTTGAAATCAATAACGAGGAAAAACTTACCCCCCCCCTCCCTATTTATGAAATTGTAGTACATGTAATTTTTCCATTATTTTATTTTTATCAGTTCGTCTGTCAAAATCTTTTGTAGGCCTACTCCCCCTCTGAAATATCTATTCAACACGTCCAGTATATTCTGTCAGTTTATACACACGTGTGTTGATTTGACATTATGATTAATCGTTTATGGTGATATTACGTACCTACATCTTTGTATCCACCGCTTCCTTACTGTAGCATCGACTAGGAACGTAAATAAGCTACATGGCAGAGTTTTCCTAGTCTCGTGTATGCAGTCGATCGCTTAACAATACACCAAATTACATATTAGAGCCGACGCTCTGTTACGACTGTATATATTCCACACGTTGTTGTACCCGGAAGTAGTAAAACCGAAAGTGAAACCAAACGAGACTTACAGACCCTATAACGACAAAATAGTATGACACTTTCCCTTCGATATAACTATCAGAACCTGTACGTTGTGACGTACTTTTTCATTGTGACGTCATATGGTGCGAAGTGCATAGAGGTACATTTATAACAGCACTGTGGTTTTTCGCTAATAGCCTTAGCTGAGCTTCGAAGAGAGCAAAATTGCATTGCGGGAAATGCAATCACTCATACGCTTACTAGATTTTGCATACAATGTAGTTTCCCCATGAGCAGCCTTCTACGGGTTCCTCATAAACACAACAGTACTCATAATCAAACCGAACTACAAATTCAAGTAACAAAGATAACAAAGCAGATATCGCTATGCAGCCCTTAACACGTATCACCATTTCCTTTCAAGTTTAAGTTAAAAAACTTTTGACCAACCCCTTTTCCTCGGTTTATTAGGTATCTCCCGCTTCTCAACATAGCATACCCAGCAGTAACATTGAGCATCAATGCTATATCATGCACGCACAATATTCATGTCCTTTGGATAAAACCTTAAAACAGAATTCGCGTGTCACGGTAGACGTTGGCAGAGTAGAGAAGAGAGTTGGTAGAGTAGAGAACCTTCACAATGAATGACGGCCTTGAGCGAATCTCACCAAACACAAACGGTTCTAGGACAATATCTCATTTCTACAACACCATATCTAAACCTACATTCCTTGAATCATAATACAAGTGTTTTGAAAACATCATGATACGTAATCATGACATGGAAATGAGTACAAAATTGAAAAGGGTTATACACATGCATCATTTAATTGATAGCAGTGCCAAAACAATTCAAAATAGTGAGTGGACAATATCCTCCTTTGTCAAGAGTGGATTGATCCTTGACCTTTGACCATGTGATCTCAAAATCGATAGTTGTCATTTATTCCTTACAGTATACCAGTGTACCAAGTCTAATGTCTGTTAAGGAAATGATTCTCAAGATAGTGGGCGGTTAGTTTCTTCCAATGTCTATTGTGGATTGATCCTTGACCCGAGAATCAATAGGGATCCTCTTTTACTCACAACCAACCAACATATGAAATAGTATTACGATCAAGTGAATGCTTCTTGGTATATTGAGCATGCAACATAAGGTTTACCGACCAACCGACAGATGCAAAGCAATATACCCCTCTTCCTTTAAGGGGCATTAATACACCATGCTATTGGGGTCAGAAATGTTGACAACATTTGCATGGTATCGTTCTTTTCTTCGATATTCTTCGGGATTTTTCCATTCTTTATGAAGGAACTCGGGATTTTTCCTTTCTTTATGAAGGAACTCAGAAAACATGAAAGTACTAGGGGCCGTATCTGAGTGCAATGAATTAACGATAAAGGCCCAATGCAAAAACTGGAGGGCGGCCTTGGGAAGCATTTAAACTTGTTTTCCATCTTTTTTTAAATACAGTATATGAACATTGAGAATAATTTAGACCTAAAGCTAGATCTTAGTTTTCTTTTTGGAGTGTTCCCTCGTGACTTTCTTTCACGTGCATCTACATGCCAATCTTTTTATAACTACTTACTAACTTCATGGAAGATAAGAATGTACAAAGCGAATGAAATGGATCAGAAGGCTTTTCGCCTTATTTTGACAATTGCATACATCTCTGCAGGTAAGATTGCACTTAAAGTGTCTATAACAAAGTTATTGGAAATGAAGTACGAATCTGTATATCTATATATTGGTGGCGGTGTTCGTGGAGTAATATAGTGCAATTCCATATGGCATATACCAGCTATATTGGGACAATAGAAAATTCTTATCTAATAAATCATATTTCCCAGAGAGTGTTTTCTAATCGATTAATGCTATGCTTGTCGTTTAACGTTTAATCAGTTTAAAGGAAAAAAGGAGGTTTGACTGTGAATTTATCGCACGTGTATTATTACAGTGTGGTCTCAGAATTGTCCTAACCACTGGACAAATCACCAGTCTTCCTGCTATCTATTCATGCAAGATGTTCCTGTGGACTTCATAGAGGCAGGGGTAGGCATATGTAATATTTGGCTACATACTAGTCTCCTATTGGTTTGAAAATATATTTCATTCTATTCAGTTTGGCTTGACATCTGACATTCTTACATACCTTACAGACCTCATGGTCCACGCAATAAACACACATGCGCAGGTATAGATACGTGCAGTTTGTTGATAAACATATATAAACAAAATCACATCTGTGATTTTCTTATCTACAGTGACATAAGACTATATTAAGTTAAAGCATAGTTATACCAAATCCATATTGCATGGGTGGGCGGGTTATGAACGTTTTACGACATTGATCTTAATCACACTGAAGCGTGTAGGTATATTTACCACATACCTGTCGGGCAGATATTATGATATATATTGGCTTTGCTTGACAGTACTATATCCTACTCAATAAACACACGAGTAAACACGTGTTCGATGACAACATGTGTTTATATATAGCTATTATAGTAAATACATTTACTCACACGATATGTTAGCAACGATTTATCCAGTGTTTTGTCTTTTCAAATCAAAGGTGAAGATTACGAACAGTGATCAATCACATAACTCATATAAGCAATACAAAATAGATAGTTGAACAAACACGGACCAGAGGTGAGATCAGGTGCCTAGGAGGAGTAAGCATCCCCTGTCGACCGGTCACATAAGTCGTGAGCCCTATATCTTGATCAGGTAAACACTTCTAGAGTTATCCGTAGACAAAACCAGTGTGCCAAGAATGGTCTAACAAACACATCAGACAGCAAAGATGGGTCTCAGATTATATCTCATCCTTACGTGTGAAATAGCATGTTTGGTATTATTACATATTTTCGCGAATTATTCACAGACGTAGAATGACCCTCGGTGAAGTGCCATCGGGATAAATGTTGACGATCTGGACCACCTAGAATGGATTATTCTCTTTCGTGCAAATATCTAACATGAATTGTGACCGTGGTTTTCAAGTCCATATCCAAAACCAATACTTTTAACTTCTTTTGAGACTTGTGTTGTCGGTATTGTGATATCGTATATAGTAAATCTTAACCTTTTTAGTAGTGTACTTACTTAGGGCTTAGTTCTTTCCTCGCCAGGAGACAAATAAAAAGCTACAATTTCTCTACCAACCACCCTGTCCCTTGCTACCAACCTGAACACCATTCTGGCTTCTCCATCCTGCACTCCTTCGTTCTGTCCCACTGTCCTACACCAGGCTGTTTTTGGTCTCTCTTATGCCGTTTTCATCATTGTTGTCCACCCTACTGCCGCTGCCACGTTCCCTTCGTAGTATAAAAATAATTAAGAGCATTAAATGTATTAAGAATAACTCAAATCAGATATCAAATCCCCATTTAGTTATGACATCATTTTCTGTGAGTGATTATTTATCAGTAGATTTTGTCCTATCCACATCAAAAATTATGAAAAGTTTATTTACTTACTAGTCATTTTGTCAAAGACGAGCCTCCAAGTTGGTGGAAGTAGAAACAGCTTATGAAAACAATTTTCTCCGCTCACATATTGTCGGAACGAGACCACAAGGTTGGTAATTTGTAAAACTGTAAATGTTGAGAGAGAGAAATGAAGGGGAGAAGAGAAAATTTTATAATTGTTTAAGGTTTTCGCTCTGTGCAAGATATTGATGAAGTGGGACCTCCTCAACGTTTTGTCTCGCATTAAACGTGTTGTATTGTTCTTTGTTTGTTTGGGATTTTTTCATTATCCATCCACACTTTTAAACGATTTTGCTTTGCTTGAAAGTATACCAGCCAGACACAAATGCGCTCAAAGAGAGATAAATGAGAAAACGGTTTTCCCTAGCCTTCACAACAAAGAGGACGAAAATAAAACCGGACAAATATTTTCTTGTATGTGGTATCTATTTCAACAGCCGATATCGGTGATATGATAGTACAGTGAAATAAACAAGAGTAAAATTTGTTCTTATTGTATGCATGCATGTTTGGCTATCGGTCTTGTCACTTCCAGTGAAAAATTAAAGAAATAGGAACGGTTTTGGCCACATTTCACCCGGCTTTTATGGAGGAAAATTATTCTGCTTTGCAGATATTTTCCTGTCAAATTTCTAAAAGAGTAACTCATTATAATTCTCAGATGCATATGAAAATCAACTCATTTATGTGCATGTGTAGTATATAATCAACTAAAGTAAAGGCTTTAAGGTTATGTGTGGTGTTTTCATGGTTTTTGTATTGATAAACCAGTGAAATTGAACACCTCTTCCCTCTTCACCCGTGACAATTTTCATATGGATTAAAAATTCACTAAATAACTTAAAAATCTTCTTTCAATGGTGAGACTCAAACATCGTATAGGATTCAGTGATTTGAATGTGAGTTATCTTTGATGTCGTCATTTTTCTTTTCCAATGCATGCAAGACTAATAAATATAGACATTTTTTCTTAAAATCCACTACAATAAAGAAATTTGTAGACAGAAATAAGAAATTGCTGTTACCGGTATATAAATGTTTCTTTAATTTGGTGTTCGGACCATTATATTTCTGCACCAGAAAAGCTGCAGTTTTTCCCCATGCGCGGCATCAGTACAGAAACCAAAATAATTTCGCATTTATCAGATATCTAATTCTTCTCTGTGTGATAGTTTTTATTTTCCTACTCAGAACATTGCTTGGGGAGAACTCTTGTACGTTACGTCAAAATTAACATCAAAGTTGGTGACGTCGTCAGTTTGATGTAGAGTTTCCGTTGAATATATCACAGTTACTACGGAAGAAAAAAAATAACAATGGTCATATTTATAAATGACATATTCGCAAACACCAGATTTAGTATTTTGGTGTATTTTCTTGACATGGCAGATGTTGGCTAAAATCGTACCTTATTCTTTCGAATGGACTTTGTTGGACTGTGTAAAACCTTTCTAATGATATACAGTGTAATCATTATACATTTTCCCGATTTGTAAAAAGTTTCCATGTTTTAACAAAATGTCTTTCAAATTACCCTTCGAAACACATATGCATGAATGCGTAGAAGTATCTTTTGACTTTGCATTATTTTACGCGGTTGAGTTAAGGCTTTCCCCATAAAATTTTTAATATCAGTGCTGTACATAAATATATACTTTACCGCACTGGCACGCACATTGCACGACGTCACAATGAAAAATACGTCATGACGAAGGTCATGACGTACACATCTACAGTGCTTTTGTGGTTGGAAATGTCAAAATATTATCTCGTTATTTACCACCGTAGTCAAATGGTAAACTGCAATCGCGTAAAAGTTTCTGTCAAATGGGTTATATTAATTCTCTTTGATATAGAAAAAGTTTCAATTTCTTCTTTATATAGCATACATGCTAAGGTAATATCCATATTATATTGTGATCTTAATATCGCCCCTAATCTACACGTATAGTTACTTTCACAATGGACTCATTTGCATAAACAGGGTTTCCGTACATAAAAAATTCATCATTGGCACGACACCCCGAGGTTTTTAAGTGAAAGATGTTTGATTTATGTGACATGTGAACTTCAGTGCCAAAGGAAAGTTAGGGGAACAAGTTCTGGCTTCAACAGAAAATATGTTTTTCAGGCTAGATTCAACTTCGTATGTGCAAAAATCGCTGCATCTTACATATTCAATGCAAACATTAGACATGTTAAAAGTCACAATAAACTTGCTCTCAGCACTTTTCAAATTAAGAAATCAATATGCTTTGAAGTTATATTAACTTCAACTTGCATTGATATCTGGATATCGTGCCAATTCAACGATTTATACATACACCATACGTTTTTATCTTGATATTTGATCACGTGATACAGAGTTGATGTAGAGACTGTCGGTCTGGTGAAAAATGTATAAGAGGTCAATATGCACTTAATGATACATGTATATACATCTTGTTTTTGTATAAAAGGGTTGTGTTTACAGAATTTGTCACAAATTGATCTGTTTATTAACGTTTTTTCCCGACATATTTCTATGGCCCTTTTTAACACAACTGCGTACTGGTAAAGTGGGTTATTGCATAAGATGACCAATCTCTAGATCATGAGTTCCAATCTGACATATTGATAGAAAAAAATCCAGACATAATATTACACAAACCACAGGCATACTGATAGACAAAACATAGACATTCTGATAGACAAAACACAGATATACTGATAAAAAAAAAATCTGATGGGCGATTTGATTTTTCCCATGCAAATGTTTATTCACAAAGCTAGTTAAAAGCTATATTAGTAGTTATCACTTTGAAAATAACATTGTTTACACCGCTATCTTCTCATTTTTCAGCAAGTACAATTTTGTCATATGTGTAATGCATTTACCCTCTGAGAAATATCCTTGTTCGCTGCCTCCCATCTTATCCCACGTGATGATTAAAGAGATGCTGTAGGAGTCAGGAAATCTGGCGGTGATGAGGTCCATATGAAGTATGTGATTATTGATTCTTGTAGAGGGTTACTGGATAGGACTGTCAGACATCGTCTCTGAAGGAGAATGGGTATGGACATCCACTCAGACCAAGGCGTCATTCGTCGACTGGACACCAAACCAGCCGGACAATTCCCAAGGTCACCAGGACTGTGCCATGTTCTTCGCACCTGATGGTTTCCATTGGAATGACCACTTCTGTACAGTCAAGGCAGGATATATCTGCGAAATGGATTTGTAAGTTTTATAGCAATATCACGTTTTTCGACAATAACGATAACGTTATTACCTATACTGTATGTTCGTGTTCTTTGTGTAAGAGTCGTACATTTATTAAACATGATACATCTTCTAATTACTCTGTATACGTACAACTCCACCCGTATACTTTGAAATACTCTAGAAGTTATTCAAGGCCTCGTCAACAGCTTCAGTGATATGTGGTGTACACAGCGTTAACAAATATTCATTCATTCAAACAGAATGGATTGATAATTACAATTTCTGCGTTTGTATCAAGAACGTGCTGCAACAGCAAACAATATGGTTAACAAATATTGCTGACTCCAACTTGCCATGTGCCGTATGAAAGGTGAAGATAACGAACAGTGATCAATCTCATAACTCAAAAAAGCAATACAAAATAGGGAGGTGGGCAAACACGGATCCCTTTACACGCCAGAGGTGGGATCAGGTGCCTGGGAGGAATAAGCATCCCCTGTCGACCGGTCACACCCGCCGTGAACCCTATATCTTGATCAGATAAACGGAGTTATTCGTAGTCAAAGTCAGTGTGTCAAAAACGGCCTGATAATCGGTATGAAACACGTTTGACACTTATGGACCGGGACCCACTCTAACTCGCCATGTATCGTATGTGTGGAATTCCCTCTTTTGCATGAGAATCACACTCTTAAAGGTTAAAACGTGTATTTTTACTGTTTTTATAAACATGTAATGTCTATTCGTTGAGAAAAGTTCGGTTTGATATATCACGGGATACCCGTTTTGGTTTCACAGACTCAGAACATCGGAGTATGTTCTATAAAATGTAAAATATGGTCTATGAGTTTAAAATGGATAGGCTACCCTGATTGTTGTTGCTTAAACTGTGATCAGTTTACTCACGATGTCATTCTTATAGATAGAGGACAATATCATTTCCCAAGTTTTTCCTTATACGATGCACAGAATTTCAGATTAGGTAGGCCAAAGCAGTTCCAACACTTCCTCCACTTTCTTTCGCGTCTTTGTTTTTCTAGAACTCCACAGAAAAAAATTTGGTGAACCAATACTACGTACTTGGCATACTATAGTTGATGTCCCTCAGATCGATATTCAGGGCAGATTGTATTTTATAAGTCCATAGTTGGTGCCCCTCAGATCGATACTCAGGACAGATTGTATTTTATAAGTCTATAGTTCATGCCCCTCAGATCGATACTCAGGACAGATTGTATTTTATAAGGCTATAGTTGGTGCCCCTCAGATCGATACTCAGGTCAGATTGTATCTTATAAGTCTATCTCTTTGACATTAGGTTTCCTTGAGCGCGGGACATTTTGAACTGTTACAGATTTCCATACTTACATGGAGTGTAACAAACTGAAAGGGTCAATGCTAATCATTCATTTTAGATAACATAGGATTTTCTACCATTGAATATTGCTTGGAATATTGTATTTCACAAAACACGTCTTTTCACGCATTCAATTTCATGCATAGTGGTAAACAAAAAATGAAACAAGTGATAACATCATTTATCACAGAATTTTTTTCGATAATCTAGAATACTAGTAAGTCAATTTGTATGAAAATGTAATCTGTACCTTTTTTTCAGTTTTTATTGTCGTATTTTCTTTACTTTACAGACCAGGGTCTCTCATTGGATAATAAGTTAGAAAACTGAAAATATTGATGGCGAGATTTATACGGCGTAAAATTTTAGTTTTGTCATTAAAACGTGTGATCCTATGAGTGTTGTCTGTTCCTCGTCTCTGAATCTATTGAAGGAGCAAAACATAAAGGATATGAAGACTGCAGCTAACCTTTCAGAAATTATAAATTCCTGTTAGTAAGGAATAATACGTTAACCCACGTACAGGAAGACAGTATAAGTGGGGTCTCAAGTTTTGTGGATTCTTTGTATACCTCTATTCCTCGAATTTTAAATCACAACGACCTACACATAATCACACTCCAATGTTTCCTTATTAGAAGGATGTGATCAGTCAATGGGGAATGTTCACACCTCCTATAGGCGCCTGATCAGACATTTAGCGTTTCCAGGAACTCGAATAGGTCATTTCCTTGATTTTGACTCCTGTATAGAATTCGTGAGATTGGTCACTGTTCATTATTATAACCTTTCATCCACGAATTATGTACCAACGGAACTGTGAAATATCGACAATCTACTAAAGGTCTCCATGAATTCGCGGTAGCTCGGTGGTAAAGCGTTTGCTTTGTAACAAGGAAGTCGTGTGTTTGAGCCCCGCTCGTGCTATGGCGTCCAACCTAAGACGTAAATATAGGTAGTGATTGCTCCTTCGCCAAACGTTCGGAATTTAGAAACTTGAATCACGGGTCTTTCGAGTATGACTTTAAAGGTGTGTCGCCGCAGACGTTAGTACGTTAAGAAAATCCTTCAATGCTACATGTATGGCCCCGAGCGCTCAGCATAGGTCTAAATGTGTGGTAATTCACCTATAGCTGGTGACGTCTCAATAGACAATGAGTAAACAAAATGTCGACGGAAGGTAACAAAACAAAACAACGTACGATCAATTTTTAAACCGGGGCAACCTACTGAGAAATAACTTGAGGTGATAGGTGTTTCAACAGTCTCGTTTAATTTCAGCATTTGCAAATTCCATGGTCGTTACAATAATCTACTTTGCAAATGTAACCTATCATTGGGTCGAATGAAGTCTGATGTGTTTCATACCAATTGTTACGTATTCTTTACATACTGATTTTAACTACGGATGAGTGTTTATGATAGATGACCTAAGGCGGGTATGACCGGTGAACTGGTGATGCTTACTCCTCCTAGACACTTGATATCAACTCTGGTTTATCCAAGGGTCCGTATTTGCCCTACTGTTAATTAGTAATTATGAGATTGATTACTGTTCGTTATCATGTTTGTGTCCTTTCTGGAATACTCATAATGATAGCTACTGTGGCTACATATAGGTCGTTACAAATCCTCGTTACTCATACTTTACTTTTAAAAATATTTGTGGAATAGTCATTATAGATTACTCATTGTAGTCCTTATCAGAGCTAATACAAGTTAGTGTCTACAAGAGATACGATTGTCGTGCAAGTATTTCACAATGTAGAGGTGGATCTAGAGAACCCATTGCATAGATTTATAGAAAGTGGAAGATGATAAAATAAATGGAATATATTAGCACCCAAAGATTCACATATATCAAAGGAATAAATACTATTTTCTTTATCTTATATTGACATGATGAACCACTCATCTTTCGACAATGCTAGCACTTGGAACGTATGGTATGTCATGTCTTGCAATATTTGATCCTTTCGATTTTTATTCTATTATTTTCCAGTTCTATTCTAAATTTCCCCATTTTCCATTTTGTATTGTTTTTGTTTCATTTGTATTGCATAGTTTACATTTATTTTAGAATTTTCTTTTTTGTATTCTACATTTTCCATTTGAATTGTGTAATTTTCCATTGATATTGAAAAGATTTGTATTTGTATTGTATATATATTTGGGGTTTATTTGGGGGAGGAAGGCATTGCAAAATTGTTCTCCTCTCATACCTTTGATATGACCAGGTGTCAATGCACAACACTATCGCCCCTGTTAGACCCTGACTACAGTGATCATTGGGAGTCTGGGGGACATGGCTATATGTTTTAGTTAGTCACTTTCTTTAGATCTTAATTTCTATACAGAAACAAGCATGTGTACCTCTAATATAAAAAAAAAGATTCGTAAGTACCATTGATAGAGAGTTACTGAATAGGACTGTTGGACATAATCTCTGAGGGAGAATGGATATGGACGTCCACGTAGAACAAACCACTATTAAACGACTGGGCACCGAAGCAGTCGGACGACGTTAAAGTTCACCAGGACTGTGCCATGTTTTATCCACCGGATGGTTTCCATTGGGATGACAATTTCTGTACACCCAATGCAGGATTTATTTGCTAAATGGATTTGTAAGTTCCATAGCATATACCCGATATCATATTCCTCGTCTACAATGATAATGCTATTACTTATGAACTGTGTATATTTTCGCGCTTTTTTATAGAAGAGTCGTACACTATCAAACACGATCCATTCCGCATTGACTCTGTATCCGTACATCTCCACCTGTAACCTTCAAAGTACTATACCCTGAATTATTCAGGGCCTCATCAGCTCCGCCGAAGGCTAATAGCAAGTGATATATGATGTAGAGATTTTACTAATAATAACAATTCAGTCGTTTCCTGATATTTTCCATCAAAATGAAAGCTTTGGAAATTATCAAATGGCATACAAAATCCTTTCAGCAAAAATTGTGCATACCAAACATGCCTTGTACACTACTAAAGAAGAAATATGTTTATTATTATAATAAGGTATATTCGTTTTACTTTTTCAAAGTGGTTGATTGTTAGTTTCTACAACTCCTGGGGATTTTCTTGATTTCTGATTTCACAATGCTTTCTTTCATTTCTACTTTTCCTATCATACAGTGCCAATAGGTTCACCTTCCCGTAAAATAAAGAACAACTTACCTTTTTTATTCCATTCAATCAATTATATAGTGGTCTCATTGGACAACCTTATTATCTGTATACACCATAATATGAAATTTTCGATAAACAGGGGAAAAAATCAAAATAAACCCAAAACAAAATAAGAAATGCATTGTGACTATGTATGAAACTTGGAATTACACATTGAAATTGGCTGCATTACCCGTGTTACAGGATTTAAGCCTTATGTAAAATTACCTTAAATCAACCATTATACATACGTTTCCAATCATATTTCCAAGCTCACCAATATAATTCTACTGTCATTTACATGTTGTAGAGGCAGATGCGTGACAAGTAATGCTAAATGAATGAAAGGTGAAGATAACCAACAGTTATCAATCTCAGAACTCCTATAAGAAATACAAAATAGAATGTTGGGCAAACACGGACCTCTGCATATACCAGAGGTGGAATCAGGTGCCTAGGAAGAGTAAGCATCCCCTGTCGACCGGTCGCACCCACGGTGAGCACTATATATCTTCATCGGATTTTGTTTGTTTCACGCCCCGTTGAGCATTTTCCACTCTAATTGATTGTGATCAGGTAAACGGAGTAAACCGTAATCAATTCAGAGTGCCAAGAACGGCCTAACAATCAGTCTAAAACACGTCAGACAGCCTTTGATCCAATGATCGATGGTATTGACAAACCGTGTCGTTATAACAACTATAGAATTTGCGAAATTATGACTTTAAACGTGACTGCTGAAACCCCTGTATCACAAACGTTTTTGCCAGTCGTCTGTCTCGATTTAAAAACTTATCATACGCAGAACAACTTCTTGCGAATTCGACAGCTGAGACACACAAACACCATTTACAAGTGATAAATGAATATTGCTATATAAATATGGAAAAAAGAGAGAGATTGGAAACAAGAAATATGTTTAAACATTCATTTGAATAGGACAATATGTGTATTGGTCATGATATAGTACATCCAAATGTCATTAATTTGAGATAGTAACACCAAATTACTACACCTATCAGAACTTCTTCAATTCCATCAATATTAAAATAGAAATTGTATTCATTAGCAAACATGATGCTGATAGAATTCAACGTAAATCATATGTATATGAATAGCTGGTAGATCTTGAATACAAATTGATTGCAATTTTCTTTCAAGTTGCGTGTTACATGTATTTGTATTATCAAGTAAGCTTAATGCAAGAAGTCTAAACTTCTCAGGTCGGAAACTAACATGAATACAAAAATGCAAATAAATACTGTGTTGACATTGTTGTCAAACTTAAGCAACACTCAACACAAAATTCAAAAACACTGTGTGTATATATGCACATCAAACAACATATAGATATCTTCGTCATTCACAACCATGTACACTGTAATGTAAAGAAAACGGCACAATATGTCAATGTTTATTCCACAAAGATTTCAAGATTTGCCAAGCAAAATCATTACAATTATTGGAAATAAAATTGAAGAGATGTGTGTCCATGTCGTCTATATTAACAATAATTATTATTTTGACAACTACATTATGCATAAACAACAAATGGTACATTTCGTGAATGCAAAACAAGGTTTTAAAGGTTTGAGGATGAAATTCATAATAATGATAGAAAGAATCTCAGAGTTGTGGTGTCGAAGTGATGAACATACAGATAATATCTATTTTCATTTTAAACTACCGTGATGTAAATATCAGATCAACTTACTCAGTACGTCAACGCGAAACAAGGTTTTCAAAGTTTGAGCATTCATATCATTAGTACCAATGTTTTATTTGATATCAAATCATCCATTGCAAAATATTCTTTTTCAAATCATTCTTACAACAGAGTTCTTAACAAAGGAACGACCGTTCTTTCTAATGCTAAACCTGCCTCAGATATAAAGGGAGTCGTGGAAGGGAAATGCTAACCAACATAAGCAATATTCATATGAATTTTCTTAGATAAAGTGTAGGAAAATACAATGATATTTAATACGTCTATGTATCATACCGGGACCATCTCCGGACTTAAAATTGCAAATGAATCCCTCTTGGTAGGTTCTTTTACTTAAGCATTCAAAACACACCAACGATCATCTTCAAAAGAAGACGCCTTTATTGTCGTGTCAAACCACGCTTCACTCCAATCCTCATCCTTGAGTTATATCGCTGTGTTATGAATTATCTCCAGTATTCTGAAAAATTAACAATATAAAAATCAGCCTTTTTACTTCTACCCAGCGTCTTCAAAAGTCACAACAGTATCCTATCCGCTTTTAGGTCAGATGGTGTCTAGATCTCTTGTGTGTTTCAATAAGGGTCGAAAAAATTTTGATCGGCTAATTTTGAAAGAAAGAACAGATGTCAGGAAACATTATTATTTGTAAAAAGAATCTGTGAATCCGACAATTTTGACTACAAACTAGTATACTGGTCTCAGATAACAGAAAAATACAGAGAACTAAATAGAGTACGAAAATTAATCCAGTTATGGAGCAAATTGAACTGTGGCGAAAGTGAAATTTAATGTGTATCTACTTGTTCGATAATCACGTAGCATTTAAAAGATACATGTACTTAAGTCAATTTAAAAGTATTGTTGAGAAAAGTCCCAAAAACCACATACGGCACAAAGTTCAACAAATTTCGTATTCGCTTCATCCTTATTTATAATTCCCAATACTCCATCATCACCTGCATATAGTGTTTACATCTCTCAATTAATTCGATATACCGTATAAGTTTTACATTATGACTCCTGGGTCGAGGCCTCTGCTGGTGGACTGTTAGTCCCCGAGGGTCTCTACAGCCCAATAGCTAAGTACTTCGTTACTAGCCTGACAATACGGATGTATAATTAATTGCTGTTATAAAATTTAGAAATTCATTTCAAAATTAAGGATTATCTCCCTCACGCATAGCTCTTATCCTTGGACGAATTTGACTCCACGTTTTTGGCACTCTGTTGTTCCCTATAATAGCTCTAGCAAGTGTATCGTTATTTCGGATTTCAAACATTTCGGTTGAGCATTACTGAAGAAACATTATTTGTCGAAATGCGCATCTGGTGCATCAAAATTGGTACCGTATAAGTTTTACATATGGTAGAGCATGTTTTGCATACGATTAATGTTTCAATCTATGCAAGCTACTGACAAAATAATTTAATGTTACAGGGTTTTCAATAGCCTTGTTGTCTAAAGTCAGCATTGTTTCGCGTCTCACTTGAATTGGTACGAGAGTTCTCCAAAGGGAAACAACTCGGACGTATCTCGAAACCGGCGTATTACAACCCATAACTGCAGAATGAATGATGTCTGCCGTGTTTCATACCATTGGTTAAGTCATTGTTTTGATACTGATCGTAATTACCGATTACTCCGTTTACTTGATCACAATATAGGACTCACGGCGAGTATGACCGGCTATCTGGAGTTGCTTACTCTGGTGGGGTCCGTGTTCATCCTTCTCCTAACTTTGTATTCTTTATGGGTTTTATCAGATCGATCACCCTTTGTTATCTTCACTCGTACATATCCTTTCTGAAATACTCATAATGATAGCTACTTGTGGCTACATATCAACCGTTACAAGTCTTAACTACTTATACTTTACTTGTGACATTAGAAGTCTTTCAGGTCAGGGTAAGGATTGGCACGATGGGGAGCAAACGTTGATGCGCCCTTCAGCGAAATGCAAATGTCTACATTTTGGCACTTTACATAAATTCAGTTGTGCTGATGACGTCCCAGTAGGAATGAATATTTCTCAAATGGGACATGAAATTAATGCAAGCAAACCATAAGAGATGAGTAGAACGGAACTGTGTGTTATCTGTTTCATCGCGTCATGTTGTTTGTATTTCTATACCGGTACAAGTAAAATACACATTATTATCAAATGAAATCATTTAAATGTAATACTGTACGTGTACATGATTTTAAATAGCGGGATTCACAAGCAGTTTTATAGGGGAAACAAGAACACTTCTTTCTGGTTGTGCTAAATTATGAAATGTTTCATTCATCCATTATCACTCAGTTCTGACTGTGTCAAACTTTGAATGCGCCAAAATATTGATTGATTGATTTTGTACGCCGTTGTGGCAATATTTCAGCCATTTTACGGCGGTTAGCTAATTGAGTAATGTTTGGTTGTGAGTGTTTGAGTTTCCCTGGCGGTCCTCAGTGAGCCTACTCTTTTTCGAACATCAGGGAAACGATCTTTTGCGTGCCAAGGGGTTGTGATCCTTGACACGGGACACACTTTAACGTCCCATCCGACGGACATGAATACGCCAAAATAAGTTCACGTAAAGCATAATAAGTTCACGTAAAGTATGTATGAATGTGTATGGGAGCCCGGAATGAATTCCTCTGTCCCTTCTTAACGGTCTTGATTTCGCGGTTACGTACTTTATACATCCCCTAGGCCTACAAACCTCTACATATGATTATCTGTTTTACACTGATAAGAAATTAGAGTGTTGGCAAACGCTCCTATTACGATAGAAATGTGTGAGAAAGTCCTTCTAATTTTTGCCCTTGTGGTTTTTCCAGGAGGTGAGTTTTGCTAATTTTATACTTTTACTTCACAGTTTGTTTTATATTTGGAAACAGAGTATATTTATGATGGTTCTTTCAGTATCTGTATATCACCGTATATGTACTAATGATGCCACGTATTTGAGAAATCTCCCCGACACGGCACAGCTTAGAAGATTATTTTCGGTGAATTTGAATTAGGCATTATTACGACCTACAAAAAATGGTATCATCTAAAAGAACACTGCTTAACTTTTTTGCAGTTGTATGGTCACAGGGCTGTCCTAATCATTGGTTACACCATGGGTTTTCTTGTTATCTATTCATAAAAGATGTTCCGGAGGACTTCATCGAAGCTGGGGTTAGTAATTTCTTAAAATTTAATTTTGTCAAATTTACATCTAGGTTTATCAAAGAAAATTTGTAAACTCGGGAGATTTGTTATCTTATATGAAGTGTACCGCTAAAGGGATTAACTCTAAAAGGCCAATAGGCAATGCAAAGCCTTATCAATGCAATACATTTTGGAAAGACTTCTTATTTGCTTGCAATATTTATAGGTTATAGACTTTGTATGGGAAAATATGACGACCGAGTTTTTTGGCGCGCAGACGGACCGAGCTTGCGAGGTCCGTCCGTGACAAAAAACGAGGTCGTCATATTTCCCAAACAAAGTCTATAACCTTTTTATTATATACTTTCAATTTCATTTAGAAACTAACAATAATTTATTTTTTACAATTTCTTTATTGGTTTAACTGAGTAAAAGATGAAAAATACGAAAAATTTGAAAATTAACGACGTAGTAATTTGCTTGTGTATTGATTGTGACGTAATGTTTGCGGGCCGGACTGTTTCCGGGCATATATCGTGTGATATATGCCCGCAAACTTTTAAAGAAAAAAGAAGAGATGAAATTGAAAGTATATAATAATTGATAGTATTACATAAAAATTAATCTTAATAAGGCAATGAACTAGTCGACAAACTCGTTAAACATATAACGAAATACTGATCTCTTTATTATTCTCCAGTCATTCTGTCAAAGGCGAGGTTCAAAGTTGGTGGAAATTGAGTCGGTTGATGAAAATGCTTTCCTTCGTTCACACATCGTAGGAACCCATCCACAAGGTGAGTATTATCCTCAATCATCGACATTTAGATATATTGACGACATTTTCTCTATTGATAAGAATCATTTTCATTCATATGTTGATCTGTTGTACCCCTGTGAACTCGGAAAAAGACACCACAGAATCCTCCACCTCTGCTTGGTACTTAGAAATTCTATTCAAAATAGATATTGACGGCAAATTGGCAACTCAACTTTACCACAAACGGGATGATCTCAGCTTGTCCATCGTCAACTTCCAATATCTACATGTATATAGTAATATCTCATTTTCACTTGTATATGGTGTGTATGTTTCTCACCTGCTTCGATATACAAGAGTTTGTTCTGCGTATGAGCAGTTTTTAAATTTAGGCAAGCTATATTGACAAACAAGTTGATGTTATAGGGGTTTCAACAATCTTGTTTACAGTCAGCATTTCGCAAATTCTATGGCTGCTATAACGATCTAGTTTGCCAATACAATACGTCATTGGGTCACATGCTGTCTGACGTGTTTCATACCGATTGTTCGACCGTTCTTGGCACACTGATTTTGACTAAGGATTACTCTGTTTACCAGATTAAATATAAGGCTCACGGCGGGTGTGACCGGTCGACAGGGGATGACCCCCCCCCCCCCCTAGACACCCGACCCCACCTTTGGTGTGTCCAGGGATCCGTGTTTGCCCAACTCTCTATTTTGGATTTCTTATAGAAGTTATGAGATTGATCACATTTGTTATCTTCACCTTTCATCATCACACATTGTAATCCCCAATCCACAGGGTCATTATTGAATTTGTGACAATATAATATTAGTAAACTCGGTTTGGAATAAGCCTGGCATAGATTTATGGAAAGTACCTGTAGGAGGTGATGAAATGTATAAGATATATCAGCACCCAAAATTCACATCAGAGAAATATCTCATATTGAAGTGATGAATCGTTCATATTGTAACAGTCTTATAGCTTAGAAAGTATGACATCGCTTATGTTGATCTTCTCCATTTGTTTTGTTTCATTTTAATTTTAATTAAATTTGAGCTCGGGTTAAGGGGAGAGGAGGGGGTGCATTTAAATCCACCTATGTAAAATACAGCTGTAATGATGTGATTACAAAGACTACAACGTTACAAGCTTAGTCAGCTGAAACACATACATATTTAATCACTTCACTTCATCACTTAGTAGCTGAAACACGTACATATTTAATCACTTCACTTCATCACTTACTCAGCTGAAACACGTACATATTCAATCACTTCACTTCATCACTTAGTAGCTGAAACACGTACATATTTAATCACTTCACTTCATCACTTAGTCAGCTGAAACACGTACATATTTAATCACTTCACTTCATCACTTTGTCAGCTGAAACACGTACATATTTAATCACTTCACTTCATCACTTAGTCAGCTGAAACACGTACATATTTAATCACTTCACTTCATCACTTAGTCAGCTGAGACAAGTACACATTTAATCACTTCACTTCAACACTTAGTCAGCTGAAACAAGTACAAATTTAATCACTTCACTTCATCACTTAGTCAGCTGAGACAAGTACATATTTAATCACTTCACTTCATCACTTAGTCTGCATACTATAAAACCTGGCCTGGCCCCATTGGCCTGGCCTCAAAATTGGCCTGGCCCCAATTTTGGCCTCTAATTATGCTCCATCCCAAATTTTGGCCTGGCCTCAAAAGTTGGCCTGGCCTCAAATTTGGCCTCTAAAAAATTTTTTGGCCTCAACCAAAAAAAATTTTTTTTATTCAAAATTTTGATTGATTTGATTGATGGTTTTAGTTTTTCAAAGTCATAGCACATAAATGATACGTTTCTGTTGTTTTGTAAATGTGCACTTTGAAATAATCATGAACTAACACCAATCTGATTGATTATCTATTGATCAGTGTATTGAATAAATCATTTTCTTTTCCCTTCTTATTTGTATGTACTAGTACACAGTAAAACAGATTGCACAACTAATGAAACAATTGCCATATTGATTTTGTTTCAGAATTATGATTAATTTCATTGATTTATTATTGGTGTTAGTTTTTCAAAGTTGTAGAAATAAAATGATATATGTACATTATAATAAACATGAAATATTACCAATCTAATTGATTTTATTGATTATCTATTGATTAGTTTATTGATAAAATCATTTGTTTTTCCCTTCCTAACTTATGTACTAGTACACCAAAAAGTATAATGATGAAATGATTGATTTATTGATATATTTTGTATTCAATAGAATTCAATTTGATAACAATTTACATATTATGAAAGTGTTACAATTGTATTGTCATTATAATGAGCAGCGCACATTCAGAACAGAGCATGTGGTCTTAATGTTTTCAATGTGCAGATAACACGCATTTAGTGTTACTTGTCTAATTTCCAATGCATGATAAATGACATTTAAAAAAAAATCAAAATAAACATAGTGAAGTGTTTGCTAGCATAATGATAATAGCCAATGATCTAAGGATTTTAGATTTGTATTTTAGTCTTCATTTATCTATACTTTACGTAGAATGAACAATGTTGATTAAAATGGATATGATGTATTATAAATATTTCTTTCTTGATTTCATAATTAAGTTTCAATATTCATTGCAAAAGTGACAAGTTCCCATGCTCTGAAGGCCTGCCCTGTCAGGATAAAGGGAACATCTATCACCATATTAAAGGATGGTGATGAAAACTTTTGCTGAAATTGGAAATTCCATTGTACAGACACAATTGAGCAGTCCAACATTTGCAAATAGTGTGTGTTTGATACAACATAAATATTTTAATTAGTAACTCATCTTATGATTGTGCCTAAACTAAATAAGGTATACAAAATTATCTGTCTGAATTTTCAAAATTGTGAATTTTTTTTTTTTTTTTTTTTTGGTGGTTTTGTGATAAAGCAACAGTAAAACAGAACAGAACTAATTACAATCTGTCCACCGGCCCTTTTCTTATTTTATATCAAAGCCTGCATTAGTTAACAAAAAAATTCGTTTGTACCTCTATCTAATCACTGCAGCAGCAATATCTAAGCAAATATCAGATACATGTAATGCTCATAATATTGTCTTATAATGGAGAAAAAAAGTTCATGCATCTACAAATTCACAAAGTGCAGCTTTAATTTTGTTCTTAATGTTTTTAGACTGTCATCAAAATCATCTTTTCATTCTGATAATTAATGAAAATAAACGTTCTGTGCAGAGCTGTGTGACATTTCAAACCGTATATCATAGATTAACCTCAATCTTGACTTCCTGTCAAGACCCGTGCTGTAGAACTCTGTGTTAAATTAATGTTGTAAATAATCTGATATCCCACTACAGTACTAGTGTTACATGTTTAGTTCAAATAGTTTAAACAGATATGAACATCCTTAATTCATCTAAAGTTGTAGTTTCAATCTGTATGATTTATGGTAGTATTTTTATTTCTAGATATCAACCTCATTGTTCTTATCAATGAGAGTGAAGGCGGTACACTACATTGCAGTGTGTGAAGTGTGATGATTCATCATTAAACTAGTGTGAATTTGTTTTTTAAATTCATTATCAATAAGTTAAGTGGATCATTAGTAAAATGAGAGTTTTCAATGTGCATATTTACAAAATAACACAAACATATCATTTATGTACAACAATTTTGAAAAATCAAAACCAAAAATAAAACAATGGAGTCAATCATAATTGTGAAAAAAATCAATAAGCCAATCATTTAATTACTTCCGTATACTTTTTTTGGTGTGTACTAGTACATATGTTAGGAAGGGAAAAAATCATTTAATCAATAAACTGATCAATAGATTTTCAATAAAATCAATCAGATTGGTGGTAGTTCATGATTATTTTGATGTGTACGTTCACAATATAACACAAACATATCATTCATGTTCAACAGTTTTGAAAAAACAAAACCAATATTAAATCAATGAAATTAATCATAATTCTGAAGAAAAAAATCACTATGCCAATCTTTCATTAGTTATATATACGTTTTTGGTGTATATTAGTACATACAGATATGAAGGGAAAAGATTTGATCAATAAACTAATCAATAGATATTCGATAAAATCAATCAGATTGGTGGTAGTTCATGATTATTTTAAAGTGCACATTTACAAAACAACAGAAACATATCATTTATGTGCTATGACTTTGAAAAACTAAAACCAATAATAAATCAATGAATTCAATCGAAATTTTGAATAAATTTTTTTTTTTTTGGTTGAGGCGAAAAATTTTTTTAGAGGCCAAATTTGAGGCCAGGCCAACTTTTGAGGCCAGGCCAAAATTTGGGATGGAGCATAATTAGAGGCCAAAATTGGGGCCAGGCCAATTTTGAGGCCAGGCCAGGCCAATGGGGCCAGGCCAGGTTTTATAGTATGCCCACTTAGTCAGCTGAAACACGTACATATTTAATCACTTCACTTCATCACTTAGTCAGCTGAAACACGTACATATTTAATCACTTCACTTCATCACTTAGTCAGCTGAAACACGTACATATTTAATCACTTCACTTCATCACTTAGTCAGCTGAAACAAGTACATATTTAATCACTTCACTTCATCACTTAGTCAGCTGAGACAAGTACCGTAGGTTAACTATCGTCAAATCAGCTGTGTATTGTAATGCTAAAAAAATTTGTAGAATATACATGATAGATGTTGCTCTGATTTCTTCAGGAGTATGAAAACATGTGTTTTACAAGATGAAATGATTTTCTCTGTACGAGTATGTTAATGGTCGCGAGTTATTTTTCTTGAGCAGGAATTGTCCATCTGTTAAATTACTGACAGTCGGTGTTCCGTCGAATAAATGGGTTTTACAAGTCACTGCTAGTGTCTGAAACGAAACCGTGGAATTATTTTGAAATATGATGCAAGATGAAATTACAAATTAGATATTGGTGCTTAATTAACTTCACTGAAGAATATGGCAAAACTCAGAAAGTGAACAAAAAAGGAAAGCTATAATCACATTGAACTACCAATGAAATCATTGAATATTAAAACACGGTGTTCATATTGAACAACCAATGAAACGCCGTGTTAATATGGATGGATTGATTTGATTGATTTTTTTACGTCCCGTCGAGAATTTTTCATTCATATTGAGACGCCATCAGATGTAGATGAAGTACCACAAATTTAGACCCATACTTAGCTCGTAGGGTCGTATAGCAGTGAGGATTATGGTCATATCCGAAAGACCCGTGATTCTCACATTTAGATGCCGAACGTCAGGCGAAGGAGCAATCGTTATTTATTTTAACGCCTTAGGTTTGACGCGGCCATGACACGAGCGGGACTCGCGTTCACGACTTCTCGATTACGAAGCGAACGCTCTACCACTGAGCTACCGCTACCGATTTCTCTCTATGTAATTAATACGACTGACGTGTTGCTGTTTGCATTTATCAATCATTTTAGGCGTCACACCCCCTGTAAGGACCTGACTTCATTGATCATTGGGAACCTGGGGGAAATGTTATTTTGTTTTAGTTAGTCCCTCTCTTTAAATTTTTATTTTTATACAGAAACAATTAAGCGCGTGTACCCCAAACATTAAAAAAAATCTCAAAATTTTACTATTCGTACATAGAGGGTTACTGGATAGGGCTGTCGGACATCGTCTCTGAGGGAGAATGGGTTTGGACATCCACTCAGGCCAAGGCGTCATACAACGACTGGACACCAAACCAGCCGGACAATTACCAAAGTCACCAAGACTGTGCCATGTTCTTCGCATCCGATAATTTCCATTGGAATGACCACTTCTGTACAGTCAAGGCAGGATTTATCTGCGAAATGGAGTAAGGTTTTGTCTCTTGCATTTCTGTGAGTCCTTTGTGTATGTCTCCGGTTATTCTTTAGCTGTATAGTGGCGGATCCAGTGAGTGGGAGGGGGGGGGGGTCGAAAAAGGTAAGAATAATGCATTTTGGGGGGGTGCAACCCCCTTTGAAAACCAAACTTAATGGTACCTCCCCCCCCCCCCCCCTTGAAAAAGTTCCTGGATCCGCTCCTTGTATGCAGTTAAACTTCCTCTGTAAAACTTCCATGTGAGTTTGTTCCTGCATTGGACATAATGTGTATTATTAATTCGTTCAACGTAAAACAGCTGTGTATCTATAAAGGGCAATTATCATCACATGAAATTTGAATACGTATCTTTTCTCTGTAAAAAAATAATAACTTTTGGAAAATCTTTAGAAAGTCTATTAAACACAATGAAATTGACTGGTGATGGAAAAAAAAATCACCATATTAGTATCCTTTTTTTAACCTGAAGATAATAATTGTGGGATCCAATATGTTAATGATTTCACGGATGTGGAGGGATTGGTTGGTACCCCATACCTTCCACATTGGTTAGAATATATAATTATATATTTTGACTAATTCTTATCGGATGCAGTTTTAATGTTATACCCCTTGTGTAGGTGGGTCCCCCACCCAGTTTCCTGATCCGTGCATGTTTTCTAGGTCAACTGAGTAAACTCAGGTGTCCTGGTTGTCGTTGTGCGTTAGCAATGGAACATTTTAAACTTCTTCTTAATATCTACCTGTCCATTTTTTTTTTCAAATTTGGCATGAAGCATCTTTGGAACAAGTGGGACATCAATTGTAAATTCCGTGACTCCTGTATACTCCTGGGGGTTCTGGGGGTGGGGCAAAATCTGTCCAAACTTCACTAATTTTCAACATCTTCTTCTCTAGAACCACTCATGTGTAAGAAAAACTAAATGCATAATAATGTAACGCAGGAAGGCCTCTACCAAAAATGTAAATTTCATGATTCCTGGGGAAGGGGTTGTGACCCCAGGGCGGGGTCAAACTTAGTATATAGTGTTTATGTGTTAAAAAAAAACTTTAATGACTTCTTCTTTAGTGCTATTGATACTCAATTGAAACTAAATGGATATTTAAAAAGAGCAGGTAGTCCTTTATCAAAATTGTAAATTTGATGATCCCTGCGGTAGGGGTTCTGGCCCCCGGGTGGGGCCAAACTTAGTATATTGTATTTATGCATAAGTTTGCTGATATATACTGTTTAAAATATAAATGTATACTTAGGAAGAACAGAAAAGGTGTACAAAAAATGGTGAATTTCACAACCCAGGGTTTTGACTCTAGGATGGATCCAAACTAGTCATATCTTTTATTGTTTTAATGTTATACACATACCATATTATGTAAAGCTTTTCATCGGTGTATGCACTTTTGAGGGCATTGGAGTTTTAAGAACGCATCTTGTTGAACATATACTTGCATGCCACAGCATGCACATTTTTATTTTATTTTTTTGTAAAAGCTCTCCTGGTTATAAACCTTTTACAACAGGTGGATATGGTGAGAGGTGACGTCGGAAGACCAAATTAATACATCGTTGTAAATATATTTCACTCACCATGCAAGTGCATTATTCTTGAGATCATCGATATAATTTGAAATACAGCCACCTGTTCCTGGACAGTGTCTTAGAGATACACAGGGGAAATCACCCTCCCCAGCACCCAAAGAATTATTGACACAGGGTAAATTACTCTCCCAGCACCCGAAGAATTATCGACACAGGGGAATTCACCCTTCCCAACACCCAAAGAATTATTGACACAGGGGAAATCAATCTATCCCCAGCACCCAAAGAATTATTGACACAGGGGAAATCAATCTATCCCCAGCACCCAAAGAATTATTGACACGGGAATTAACCCTCCCCAGCACCCAAAAAATTATTGACACAGGAGAATTCACTCTCCCGAGCACCCAAACAATTATTGATCACAGGGGAAATCATTCTCCCAGCACCCAACGAATTATTGACAATGGGGAAATCACTCTCCCAGCACCCAAAGAATTATTGACCCACTCAGATAACACCCAAATGTTATTGATGTGTGTCCAGCGAGATTCGTTGAAGCAGGATATTTGGACGGTTGCCTATTCCTCGTCATGCAGTCCAAATGTGTGTTCCTTTTAATATTACGTGGCTCACTTGTTAGGGAAGATCTGAAGATCGACCGAGGCTCTCAACACAGAATATGCTGTATATAAATAGTATATATATAGTTAATGTTTATTTGTCTGAAGTTATCAAAAATGGAATAAAAGGAGAAATCATCTGGTGGAGTGTAAGATGAGGGATTGTGACACGGGAGAAAAACCCTGTCAATCTCGTGGACCCGTTTAAAATGATCCCCTGTAAATATTGTCCTCTACACTGTGCTTACATGACTGCCAATCCCGTTATTTGATCCGCTGCACATGACCGATATACTCTTTTTTCAGATTCATCTGTAGACTAGGCCTCAAAATTTTCGAAAAGAAAATCAAGAATATGCTTTTTAGTTTCTCTTGTGAAGAAACTTAGAACTTTTCCTCTCTGCAAATATATATTATTCGTTGATAAATTTCTTTCGGACAGAAAAACTCTTTGGGAGTCTGGATTTTAATTTTTATTTAGACGCTTTTAAAAATTGTTGATATTCCCAGATTCATTACTTTCAGAAAAAGTATCCATGTAAGTTCTTAATTTTAAATGAATGAATAAACCATTTATTTCGTGATTCCTTGAGAGGATTTTTCAAAAATTAGAACATAAAAGCAGAGCAATAGATATATATTGTAGCACCTTTAATTTAGAAATATTTCTAAACACTTTTTACCCGTAGTTCTAATCAGCCTTGTTCGCGATACAAAACTTGATTTTAAGTTCAGATCACATGGTTTCTCTTTCTTTTACAGGGTAGGTGAACCAATTGATATTGTGGGCTAGGACCGAAAAGCAACGATTCAAAGAATGAAACTGTTAGAAATGATTTAATAAAAAGACATTGATTTCAAAAGTAGCAACTGCAAAAATACACGTACGACTTAATAATGTCTCAAACTTTCTGCATCTCTCGGAGGTTTTCATTTGCGGAGCGTAAATTCGCGAGAGGATCATACGCCGTCACCTGTCGAGTTGCGATAATAAAGAGGGTGAGAGAAATATTAAAATTATCCGCGCTGTCTTATCAAATCAGGACGGAGTAAACAAAGAATGGAGCAATCACGAACTTTGGCGCAAACTTCGAGAATACCTAGATAACAAAACGAAAGAAGTGTTGAAATATTTCTGATGGAGGGCACGAGGTTAGAAAGAAGCTGAGGGATTGTTGACTTATCGGAGGTTAGTGTCGTTTGTTACATGAACAAAGAATTGGTGTTCTGGTGTCGATGAGTGCTAATTTTAGTGTGGTGGCATTTTCTCCTTCAACTTATTTTTTTACAAGACAAGTGTTTTTCTCAACAAGTGTCCCAAATACTTCGGACTTGTAAGATATATAGTCTTAAAGATTCATACTGATGAATCTTATAAAACATTGGAGTATCATATTATTAAAGAAATACTGTTAAGAATAGGAGCGTTTTCCCCTCTAGATCATTGGGGTAATTTTGTACCTGTTGGAAAAAATGAATATCGATAAGTTATTTGTGCCACATTTCATAAATTTAAAGTAGTGTTTTAAAAAGGATCTGTCTTCAATTTTCTTGCTAAAATTTAGTTAATCTTACAGTTTTAACAATTAAATGCACTTGTAAATGTTTATATTAATCACATAAGACGTCCTTGCACCACACAATGCAAAAATACACTCAAATTTAAATACTAGATTAGTAACGTTATCCAAATCTAATCAAATATTGGGTGATTGGGGCCGGGTCACTCACGAGACTGTCCAGAGGATAGGAAGTTAAGGCTGCATGTGTATTAGATGAAATGCAAAAGTTGTATATAGATAGAGAAATTGTATAGAACTAGAGAAGTTGAACCAGATTTTTTTCACTTATTGAAATTTTCCACATATAACCAAAGATGAAATTCAGAAAATCAGGGATTTGACTCTTTTATTTTACAAACTTGTATATTTAGGGGTAACGTTATTTGATAGATCTGTCTTTGATATCATATTAACACAATTAATCAAACTAAGATTGTTAAGTGATATCACGATATGGTGTCTGGGTAGCATAGTGGTGAACAGTCTTGCTTCTCGTCGCTGTGACCTGTCAGTTTGATCCTCTGGACCGGCGCAGTGGTTGTATGCTAGACTGGTCTCCCTCTCAGACAAGTGGCTTTCCTCAGGGTACTCAGGTTTTCTCCCACATCAACAGTTTTCCAAATCTTTTTTATATGATTTCAAACTTAACAGTACTATGATATTGGTATTCCTTTTTTGTTTGTTTAGGTTTTGATTGTTGTGACATTTTGAAATAAATGAATGAATTCGAAGTTAAAACACCACTGAACAGAGCCTACAAGTAGCGTTTTCCTATTCATTTACGAATTGAAATGTTCTGTGCACTTTGTTTTTCCTAGGAGATATATGATTTTACATTGTTTATAGACAGTTACCTTTAATGTATGTTGATCTTTAATTTAAGTAAGTTAAAACTCTTTATAATGTAATCAAACCTGACTTTGTGTTGGATGTCGCTGGACAGTTGAATTTAAGTTCATGTGTTGAAATCTTGGTGTGTTGCTACACTCCTGGTGAAAATGGCGTGTCAAGTGCAGATTGAGCTAGCCCCCCAAAAGTTTTATGTTTGAAAGATTTCTGTAATATTTCTGACTTGGAACTCTCTATCTATTGGTAGTTTTGGAATTATTTTTCTTATTTCACAGAAGTGCTTCATGTAATTTCAATGTATTACTAAATGAATGTGATGGCTTTTACTACCAATTTAGTGTTTATAGGTATGTAAACATAGGGGGCTAGAGACTGCCTTGGGGTCCGTGTAAAGTATTACATGTATAAGGAGGGGGTTCTAAAGCATTTTGGAATTTTAATGTGGTCAGATTATTTTGACTCCCCTCGTAGTTTGAGAAATGTGCATGCTTGATGTGAAATCTCTGTCAGAATCCTCCTTCATATCGGCAGGAATCCAGGAAAGAAAAAAATTATGATGACTCCATATAGTACATATATACACTTAAATAAAAAAGGTTTACTGATATTGCCCATGCAAGGTTTTTGTTTTTTTGTTTCTTTCTTTTATCAGAACAAGGTTGTGTTACATGTGTAGAATATTATAGCTTTAATTGTTCTGATAAGAGAACTTCATTTTGTACTTGTATATTTTTCACCTCACTCAGCAACCATGTATTGATGATGGTGTCGTGATGGGGGAAAATGCTCCACTCGACATTGCCACTGTGCATGTATTGTGCCAAATGAACATACACCATCCGCCATGAGTTGTTATTTATAACCAAAGACAGGCAAAAATAGCACTAATGTCCTTAAATGTAGAACAGATAAACCATTTTTAGTCCTCGTGGAATATTCTATCTGTCTAAAACAACCACTAATCAGAAGTATTTATATGATTAAAAGAGAAGGGGGTATTTTGGGTCAGCTGATTACGTAATTAAAGAACCTTAAATAATGAAGCCAATGAGTCGTGATTATTAGATCATAAAAGGATTATCTATAATTAATCGTGGTCTTCCAGCAGCTTGTTGCTTCAGTTTCGTCAGTCACCCAAGGACCGTTGTAAGATACATTATTGATCATTTCCGCGCCAGTGAAACACTTCTCCGTAGCATGTATAGGTAAGTAAAATATATGTATAGAAGTTCTACTGTAAAGTACCTTTATCAGGGTCAATTATAAGTAACATTATACAGCTAATTTCCTCACGATCATTCACTTGTTTGGTGTTTTGCGTTGGGACAATAGGGGGATCAGAAGATTTGTTAAAGATTTGGTATGTACGTAAACATATGAAAGAAAATCCTATATATTTATTCCGTGTGGAGACAATTGATAGTTTGTGGCTGAACGGAAAGCGTGGTAATGCACAGGTAAGATTGGAGATTCAGGATTCCTTTTGGTGAAGGTCTGATCAGTTTTGCTACCCATGGGTTTCTATCATTGTCAGAAATCCTTGGTTAGCAAAGATGAATTTTAAGGTGCAATTCTAAATTTTGATAGTGTGCAATTATATATGTATTATCAGCTATTGAGAACCAAATCTTGTCCAAGAAAAATTATCTGTTAGTCTAAGATGTGTATGCACACCAGTTGTCTTAAAGGTATTTACAATGTACAAATTCTTGTGATAGTGGTACTTAATGTAATTCATATTCTGATTTTGTGTGACATGTATTTGAAATGAATATCTTATAAATTTCTGTATCTTAATATTGGGCATATAGTTTCAAAGAGTCTTATATTATTATCATAATTATCTTGAATGTAAATATAAAAAGAAAATTTTTCCAAATTGATATTGTAGCCTGTAAAACTGTATTTTTTTTTTTTTATAAACAGCATTTGAAAGAATGGGGATTCATTTTATTTTTTAATCTGTCAGTGACAAGATATTATATTATTAAATACCATTTCACACACCAACACTGCGGAACTCTTAATTCCCTCTAACGGTATAAGGCTTGACAGGACTGCTTGAACACTGCGGAGATGATGAACCCTTATATCACACTGCCAAATCCTATAAACTGCTCAGGGGAGTTATTGAAAATAGTCTTAATGAAAGACTGAGCCAATCATTATAACAGTCACTGAATGGAGGAAGGAGGCAAGCGCTCTAAAGGGTAGTGACCTCGTCAGTTATCAGTGACACCATCTGTCGCGGGACAGAGAGTGTTCATCTATCGAGGGACAGAGGGTGTTCATCTGTCGAGGGACAGAGGGTGTTCATCTGTCGAGGGACAGAGGGTGTTCATCTGTTGAGGGACAGAGGGTGTTCAGGGACAGCAGAAATTTACACCATGATGGTGACAGAAGGAAATTATGTAGGGGGAGGTAAATAATAAAAAAAAACAACAGGGGTATGTTGGGTGACATGATACTCCAAGTGGGTCCATGGCAATGCTTTAGTCTTGGAGGAGGGGGTAGGGTGGGTGTGAAGCCCTGGAAGCTCCTAGCTGCATGGTTTTATGGCTTTTATTGCATGTGATTTTTTTCTTGGCTAAAGGATGCTGTGATCATTTTTCTGTGATTCAAATTATGGCAAACAAAACTAAACAGTGTGTGAAAGGCCTATTATTTTGTAAGTATAATGCATTTGAATCTGGACCCCCCCCCCCCCCTGTCAGTATGGGGTAGTCTTGCTGAACTTTCCCCAATATGACATCCTCTCATGGAATTGGGGAGGGGGGGGGGGGGGCAATGAAATGTTAGAATTGATTAAATAAGTAAAATTTTGTTAGTGTTTTTATTACTTAATTCATGTATTATTGAATAATGTGATAGTGGTAGGACTATACAAATCTATTAATTTTGTGTACAATGTACATTCAGGCTTGTTGTGCATATGCAGATGGAATTTACTTACTGAGTGATTTCTCTCATGCTGGTGTTTAAATTCTGTAAGATAGCCATATGATGGTTTAATCTTTCTAATTGATGAGTTAGCTGATGATCATGATAGGATTATAATCCTTGCTGTGGGAGTGTAATGAAGAATTTGTAAAATTGTGTTGGCCAATGAACTGCTGTCATTCATCTATCAACAGTGTGTATTATATTTAGTCCTGTTATCCAAAATATACATTGTTATACCCCCCGCAACAAGTTGTGGGGGGGTATACTGGAATCGGGTTGTCCGTCTGTCTGTCCGTCCGTCCGTCCGTCTGTAGACGCAATGGTTTCCGGACTCTAAAGCATTATCCTTTCCACCTACAGTCACCATATCATACATATGGACTACCCATGGGATGAAGATGTTCCCTATCGATTTTGGGGTCAAAAGGTCAAAGGTCAAGCGCACTGGACATCGAAGTAGCAATATGGTTTCCGGGCTCTAAAGCATTATCCTTTCCACCTACAGTCACCATATCATACATATGGACTACCCATGGGATGAAGATGTTCCCTATTGATTTTGGGGTCAAAAGGTCAAAGGTCAAGCGCACTGGACATCAAAGTAGCAATATGGTTTCCGGGCTCTAAAGCGTTATCCTTTCCACCTACAGTCACCATATCATACATATGGACTACCCATGGGATGAAGATGTTCCCTATTGATTTTGGGGTCAAAAGGTCAAAGGTCAAGCGCACTGGACATCGAAGTAGCAATATGGTTTCCGGGCTCTAAAGCGTTATCCTTTCCACCTACCGTCACCATATCATACATATGGACTACCCATGGGATGAAGATGTTCCCTATTGATTTTGGGGTCAAAAGGTCAAAGGTCAAGCGCACTGGACATCGAAGTAGCAATATGGTTTCCGGGCTCTAAAGCGTTATCCTTTCCACCTACAGTCACCATATCATACATATGGACTACCCATGGGATGAAGATGTTCCCTATTGATTTTGGGATCAAAAGGTCAAAGGTCAAGTGCACTGGACATCGAAGTAGCAATATGGTTTCCGGGCTCTAAAGCGTTATCCTTTCCACCTACAGTCACCATATCATACATATGGACTACCCATGGGATGAAGATGTTCCCTATTGATTTTGGGGTCAAAAGGTCAAAGGTCACGCGCACTGGACATCGAAGTAGCAATATGGTTCGGTTTGTCATGCCATTTGTTTTTTACACTCAGAAAAGAGGTAGTTTATACCTATTACCAACACCCTTTGGGAGATTGGGGTAAGCGGGGGGTAATCTTAGTGAGCATTGCTCACAGTACCTCTTGTTCATCCTGACTACTACAAGGACAGTTAATTTTATCATCATTTTGTTCGTATGAAAGTATTTTTGAGCCTTGATCAGTTCTAATTTTTGAAATCAAGCACCATTTTGCTGACAAGCTTGTATTTGTGTCCTTTCACGTTTAAAATAAAATAACATACATGGGTAATTTTGAAATTTAGAATTCTAAGTACTGTACGCTATTTAAACAGCTTGGAATTGTGACCAAACTGAAAATAATATGTAAATACAAAGAATAAATTTCTTTTATGAAAAATACAGAAAAATACATGAGGGAATGAACTGCAACAGTCCATGAATCATTAGTTTATTTTTAACATGCTTTATGATGCTGGCGTACAGTGTCACAGTTCAGACAGATCAGCAGGTGTTGATTCCTTATTCGCCATGTTTGTCGGAGCATCAGCGGAATTATCACCCCTCGCACAGTGGGCGTGGTTTTGCGATACGTTAATTCAGTCGTAGTCATCAGTTACCTCACGTCCGCTGGAAATTATGTGATGGTTAATGTTCATGTTACTACTTTGATATGTAATGGCTACTTTTATTATTAGCCGTCACTGGGGGCAGGCGATTATACATGTATGTTGTGGATTTAGAAAAACAACTGATTTACTGCGGGCTTACACTATAAAATGATAAACTTGATTATATTATATATACATGTATATATATACATATACAAAGTCATCATTATTATTTGATCATTTTATTGAATGGATTTAAGGTTTTTACATATATTTAATCAAAATTTTTGATTAAAAAAAAAACAATAATAATTTTCGGTGTCCAGGATCTGTTAATTTGTACTATGTATTTTGGCATTGAAAGTGACAATTTAGCTTTATGGTTTTATTTCATGTATTCAGAGTGTGTAGTACTTACTTTCTCTTTGTTGCACGATTTACTTTTTAAATTTTTTCTACATTCATACTAGTTTACTTTAAAAATTGAAATAGCTATTTTTATATACAGTTAAATACATTCTGCAAATGAGTATTTTGAAAGCTACCTAATACAATGAAATGTTAACTAAAATTGTGTACAATATACCCCATAGCTTGCCAGAATGAACTATAATAGTAATCAGGACTAATTAATGCAAGAAAAAGTAAGATTTGATATAAAAGCATGAAGGTTTCTAAATAGTTTGCTTAGAGTTTACAGGGGATGTTTACTCCTGGGCACCTGATCCCACCTCTGATATTTCCAGGAGTCCGTGCTTAGTCCTGGGCACCTGATCCCACCTTTGATATTTCCAGGAGTTCATGCTTACTCCTGGGCACCTGATCCCACCTCTGATATTTCCAGGAGTCCATGCTTACTCCTGGGCACCTGATCCCACCTCTGATATTTCCAGGAGTCCGTGTTTGCCCTACTCTCAATTTCATATTCATTGTGGTAGCTAGGGCTGACATGATACGCCCCCTTCACGATATGATACATATTGCAATCCTTATGCCACAATTCAATACTTTCAATACAATACAATTTACAGAAGAAACCTATAATAACATTGAAGAAAAAATTAATTATCAAGATTCAAATTTATAATTTTAAAAGCAAAACTGCCAAACGGTGAGATGCCTGTTCACTGTAGTTAAAAACTGATAATTAGTTTATTATTATTTTCGTCAACCTCAAGGCAAACAACAGTTTGAACATTTTTCGATGCTATTTTGTCCCTCATGCAGGTAGAAATAATAGGCCGAGACATGTATTTAACTGAACCCGTTTGTAATAAACGTATCGAACTGAAAATCGAGACAATGAATCAAATATTGAATCAATCGTTTATGTTGAACAGTATCGATATTTCGGTGAATCGTTTCAGTCCTACACTGTGGTATCTATGAGATTGATCACAGTTCCTTTCCTTCAGTTTTTCACCTTGCATAGTTTTGATAGTGACCAAGTAGTTGCAGCCGAATTTGATGCTTTAATGCGCATCAATAATTTTCTTGTTATGGTATATATATAATAATAGTACTTTTGTAATAGTACATCTGTATTAGTCCATTATCCTCTATTCCTTGCAGACATTCATTATCGCTATTCATATGTACTTCAGGTCAGTTGCTATTCAGATGAAATATTAGATATTATACGTGTAATTATGATGTAATACTACAGCGGATAGTTGGTGCTATGGTGTTGTAGCTCAGATTATAGAACGGAACCTTTTTCCTCCAGATGTTTTTGGCACATAGGAACAAAAGAACGAAAACAATCTGTGAGGGGTCCATGGCCTTCTTTCATGCATCCTTCAATTAAGCTCTCAGACTATTTTGTTGATTCATAGTGATGTAATGCAAAGCTCACATTGTGTCTGTATGTAAAGCTAGCATTAAGTCATTTGATGTAATATCCGATTGCATAGGTATATCATTATTAAATTCACTAATGGAATGATCGAATACAGGTAAAGAAAACCCTTGAATGCAGTTTTCGAAGTTCTCGTGTTTACAGTTCGCAATACAACTTGTCTTTGTCATTACATTGTAACAAAACAGTTGCCTCAACACAGGGTCATATTAAAGATGCATTTTGTGTATTGTGTCTGCAATAGACAACATTGATCTGTTTCACTAGATTTATTAGTATCATGTAAATGGAATTTGTGACATTTATTGTGCTGCTGGCTAGATACACTGAGCTAGGGTCTCCAAACAAATTGATTTCTGAGAGCTTTCATTGCCCCCTCTTAATGCAACTTGTGACGTGCATCGGGGTAAAAAAAAAATTTGAAAAGTACTCCCAAGTTTCCATAACAATGCAAAGAAATATTTTCACGACAAGTTGGAACGAAATCGAATTCTACCAGATTGATTCCACTTTGTTAGTTTAGTATTGTGATATTAAATGAAAATCCTTTTGTTATGTGAATGAAAGACGTTAGCATGTGTATTTCACTACAAAATAAACAAGCACACGGGATTGGGTGGTCATTTACACTGGCTTTCAAAATACCATTAGATAGAAATCTGTAATAAAAATAGGGAACTGCTGGGAGCTATTCAAAAATTAAGCATATTGTTTAAGCGTATAGTTAAAGCATGCGTTGCTTTGTGGATACAGTCCTGTGTAACGACATTTAGGTGAAATGTGTTGAATATAAAAATGTATAAACATGCAGCTGTGTAGCAATATATGGGTGATGTAATTTACCTTAAAAGTCTTTTGATCTGTAAACTATTATGATATATTGCGGGGTCGGGATCGAGGTAGACAAATTCAATGGTAAATGTTGGACATGAATTTCATTTTAAATGGGTCACGTACATTTTTGTGGTTTAATTGAGAAAAAATACCATTGTTTGGGGCGTTTTGCTTTTGTGGTTGAAGTTTAATTCTCATGGTGGTGTTTAATGAATTAAATTGGGATGTTGAAATTCAAGAGGTACAATATGTAATTATAATATAATATTCTGTAACTGCACGAGAAAATAATCTCATGGAGATGTCAGTGATATTTGGTGTTGCTGTAGATCATGTCCTCAGAGAGAAATCTATCTTGGAGAAAAAGAAGAAAGAAAAAAAACAAGCCAATCAAAAAATGAAGAAATGTGATGTGTATTTTAAAAAAAAAATGAAGCTTGAAATTGGTTTCATTCATTAGGCATTTCTTTAACTGCAGGGAAGAATATTTCGAAATGACAATGGGAAATTTTTGAAATTTTCAATAGACCCTGGAGAAGAAAAACATACACTTGAGTTGTATATGATAACTACGAAGGAATCACCTGTTATATTGGTCTCTAATTACACTCTCTAGCAGCTAGTTGAAAATAAACACCAGATATATTAGACAAAATTGTTACTAATTATATGCACTAATGAAGACAAATGGTTTCCAGCATTCATTGTTTTAGCAGTTTGGATACCAAACATATGCTGGTGGTGGTAGATAAATAGTGTATTGATATGTGCATTGGACAAGAGAGAGGGGCCTGGATATTGGGAATTATATTATGAATGAATTATCTCTACAGCTGGCTATTGTTGTAAGAGGATTTAAAATCATTTAGTCGCTGGGAGTTTAATGGGTCTCGCTGTAGGATTTATACCCTTGACTGCTTCTCATGTTCACAGAGTGCTGTTTCCTCTCTGCCAATACACAATTCTTTTTTTTCCGTTTATTGAAGGCTTTTTTTTCTCGCAGTCTCTATGATGTTGTTTAACGAGCAAATTGAGCTGGAATGTCTGTTTGACTTTGCCCATTGTGAACGAGCTGTTTTGAATTGAGTATTTTCGCTAGAGAGCTGTTGCAGTAATAACTGTGTCAAATGACGTTTTGGAACTGCATGTAAAATTCCCATGGTAGAACGTTTGACGGGAAGGCGTTTATACACACTTTCGGAGTTTTAAGGTAAATATGGACAGAAATTATTGTTAAAGAATTTGAATAAAGGTATTTATATAAGTATTGAGATGAAGATTTAGTATGATATTTTCTAATATGTAGAATTTTCAGAATATCTGGAAGCACCCAGTGTGTTAATGACATGAGGTTCTCCCAGTTCAGTATGGTCCGATTTATTCCAGTAACCCAAAATTTTGACAATGTTGAGTCTGATACTTGTCATTTGTTACAGTCAATGTTTCCAAATTGAGTAAAAAATTGTAACACATATATTCATTGCTTTGGATTTTAATAGAGTTACAATTTGTCAGTTTTTCATTTTGAACTTTGACTCAGAAGCATCGTTCTAATAGAATATTACTTTTTCTAATGTCGTTCAAAATTATTTTCTGAGGATTTATCACTATACCATTATAAAGTTTTAAGTTTCTTATTCCATTCATTTTGAGTCACTTTAGAAGTAAATTAGGTAGCAGATTACAGAACAACCTATCATGCCCTATCAGGGGAACTTCAAAGTGCTCCAAACTTGCCAGTGTCAGTTGTCAAAATTAAATTAAAAAGAAATATTATATAAAAATATGTCTATATCAGATAAGTGTTAGATAGATTTTTTAACTTCCTAACCATGCAGATAATATTTGAACTTGTACCGGAACGTTATTTTTCTGTATGATTTTAGGTGCATGGGATATGTCGCAATTAAATTGAAATACATACGCCAATGTGACGTCAAATATGCCTGTATGCAATTCCGATTTTTTTTTGGAAATCTTGGGTCAAAAGGGTCACATGTTGATCCTGATATCATTTCTATGTAACCTATTTAAAATCACCCACTATTCAGTGTTAGGTTTAGAATTGGTTATATAATAGTCTGACAAAAAAAGTTAGACAATGAACACAAACAAAAAACTTAGCAATGTTCGATTACCCGCACACAAAACAGCTGATAGAGACGCGTCAATCAAGTGTTTTTGGCAGTATATTAATTGTCGATGACCCGCTAATGACAAAGATATACATATACTTAGACTATGAACAAGTCTTTTAAATTTTGTATCAATGCGGGTCAGCTGTTTCAGATCTATTTGTTTGACAGCTCTATCTAATGATTGCCTTTGTTGTGAAGACTGACTGCCTGCCAAGAACTCAGGTTATAATGTTTTATGTTACACAGAATATTATAGTTTTGGTTTTTTTTGCGTCTTTGGGGCATTGCTGGGTATTGTACCACATTTTGTGGTTGGGTTTAAAACCCATTTATCCTCATTGTAATGAATTAAGTTTCCAAAAATGGAATTTGTAAGTTTGAGCATAAAATCTTTATCAATATATGGATCATTATTGATAATTAAAATTCAATCTGATGATAGCTTATATTTACAACCACGCAATCTAGAAATTGATAGCATCTAAATATATCTTAATTGTCAAAAGCTGTCGATCATATAAAGAAAATATACCATTTAATTGTCTTGAAGACTATTTGATTAATTATTTTGGGATTGTCCTCGGTGATTATTCAAAAGATTTTTCAATGTGGAATTTGGTGATATAATTTCAGATGTTTGATGTTTATTCTTTTTTAACATTTTGAACCGAGAGTCTCGGTACACAGTTAAGTTTAAACAACTAATGACAGGACGAAAGTTATATAGCCTTTGTTGCATAAAGTTTGAAAATACTGAGCTATATCGAGGTTATAATTTGTGTGTAAGTAGTTGTAAGTTACTGTCTCAGAGGTACTTCTCTATCTTCCTGTCTCTCTATTTGTCTGTCTGTCGCTCTCTCTCTCTCTTTGTCTCTATCTCTATCTGTCTGTCTCTCTCTCTTTGTCTCTCTGTCTGTCTCTCTCTCTCTGTCTCTCTTTCTCCCTGTCTTTCTCTTTTTCTGTCCGTCTTTCTCTCTATGTACTAGCTGCATTGACTTCAGGCAGATTCCGCATAATCATTTTTATAGACCCCCTTGTATTGTGAAATATGAATGCAAATCCCTGCAATCTAGCAATTTGTCTGACTTAAAATTAAATTGGAATAAATAATTTCCATTTCTTGTAAGACTACATGTATAAGGAATGATTTTGATACTAATTAAACATAAATGCACTTGTTATTAGGTTTCCTTTCTTATCAGGCACTTAGACACCTTTTGAATAATTTTTTTGATATTCAGAATAATGTTTTTTAGGTGCTGAGATTTATTACACAAGCCTGTCTATCAGTGTGTTGCTGATATGTGAAGACTTTTATTTTTGAACTCTGTAGGGCAAACGGATAAAAAGAATCAAAAACCCCAGCAAACAGGAAGTCTTAATAACTGGTTGTAATAACGTTTAACGGAGAAAAAGAACTCGTCACTTTGCGCTATCTGTTATGAGCTGATACCTACAATTGTTTGCCTGTATGTTGTGTTCGTTTACTGTTACGGCCGGGAACTGTTTCTCCTTACTTCTGCAGTGTTTACTCTGTGTTGACAATGAGATGAACCAGGTATATGATTTGGAACATAGGTATCAAAGATAAGGAAAGAGATGCTGTGTGGCTACTGAGCGGATCTAATCTGACTGTATTGCCAGAATTCTGACCCAGATTCTATAAAATTGGCACATATGACTGTTTTGCAGAATTTCATTGTATAAATTAGATCATCATCAATCTATGATATTGGAGTTACATAAGTCACATATAGTTACGGTGGATCATAAAGACATAATTGCACCTTTTGGTCTGTACTTGTAACCAAAGAATGACCCTGTTTCACTATTTTTAGTGTCTTTAGTAAGACTGGGATAAAAAAAAAAAGAAGCTCATCTCAGTTTTAGGGCTTCAGAGCCGTGTGTTTGAAAATGGCTGCATATATTGATAAAAAAATTCTTTTTTACTTTATTTAGCCTGAACTTTAGCCATGGAGCTGGAGAAGTTTCAGATCATCTTTAACAACCCATCTTCCATATACAATGCCGGTGACACAGTTTATGGGTATGGTTGGGCAGTCTTCAAAGAACCCATACATGTACAGAGTAAGTATCCACAAATTCTCATGGCATGGTCTGTAAGTGTCCAAATCCTGTAGTGCAGTCTGTGAGTGTCCAAATCCTGTAGTACAGCCTGTAAGTGTCCAAATCCTGTAGTACAGCCTGTAAGTGTCCAAATCCTGTAGTACAGTCAATAAATGTCAGAATCCTGTAGTACAGTCTGTAAGTGTCCAAATCCTGTAGTACAGTCAATAAATGTTAGAATCCTGTAGTACAGCCTGTAAGTGTCCAAATCCAGGAGTACAGTCAATAAATGTCAGAATCCTGTAGTACAGTCTGTAAGTGTCCAAATCCTGTAGTACAGTCAATAAATGTCAGAATCCTGTAGTACAGTCTGTAAGTGTCCAAATCCAGGAGTACAGTCAATAAATGTCAGAATCCTGTAGTACAGCCTGTAAGTGTCCAAATCCAGGAGTACAGTCAATAAATGTCAGAATCCTGTAGTGCAGTCAATAAATGTTCAAATTCTGTAGTACAGTCTGTAGGTGTCCAAATCCTGTAGTACAGTCAATAAATGTCAGAATCGTGTAGTACAATGTCAGAGTGCTGTAGTACAGTCAATGAATGTCAGAATCTTGTAATACAATGTCAGAATCCTGTAGTGCAGTCAATAAATGTTCAAATTCTGTAGTACAGTCTGTAAGTGTCCAAATCCTGTAGTACAGTCAATAAATGTCAGAATCCTGTAGTACAATGTCAGAATCCTGTAGTACAGTCAATGAATGTCCAAATTCTGTAGTACAGTCAATAAATGTCCAAATTTTGTAGTACAGTCAATAAATGTCAGAATGCTGTAAAACAATCAGTAAATGTCAGAATCCTGTAGTACAATGTCAGAATCCTGTAGTACAATGTCAGAGTGCTGTAGTACAGTCAATAAATGTCAGAATCCTGTAGTACAATGTCAGAATGTTGTAATACAGTCAATAAATGTCAGTATGCTGTAATACAGTCAGTAAATGTCAGAATCCTGCTGTACAGTCAATAAATGTCAGAATCCTGTAGTACAGTCTGTAGGTGTCCAAATCCTGTAGTACAGTCTGTGAGTGTCCAAATCCTGGAGTACAGTCAATAAATGTCAGAATCCTGTAGTGCAGTCAATAAATGTTCAAATTCTGTAGTACAGTCTGTAGGTGTCCAAATCCTGTAGTACAGTCAATAAATGTCAGAATCGTGTAGTACAATGTCAGAGTGCTGTAGTACAGTCAATGAATGTCAGAATCTTGTAATACAATGTCAGAATCCTGTAGTACAGTCAATAAATGTCCAAATTCTGTAGTACAGTCTGTAAGTGTCCAAATCCTGTAGTACAGTCAATAAATGTCAGAATCCTGTAGTACAGTCAATGAATGTCCAAATCCTGTAGTACAGTCAATGAATGTCCAAATTCTGTAGTACAGTCAATAAATGTCCAAATTCTGTAGTACAGTCAATAAATGTCAGAATGCTGTAAAGCAGTCAATAAATGTCAGAATCCTGTAGTACAATGTCAGAGTGCTGTAGTACAGTCAATAAATGTCAGAATCCTGTAGTACAATGTCAGAATGTTGTAATACAGTCAATAACTGTCGGAATCCTGTTGTACAGTCAATAAATGTCAGAATCCTGTAGTACAATGTCAATATGCTGTAATACAGTCAGTAAATGTCAGAATCCTGTTGTACAGTCAATAAATATCAGAATCCTGTAGTACAATGTCAGAATGTTGTAATACAGTCAATAAATGTCAGAATCCTGTAGTACAATGTCAGAATCCTGTAGTACAATGTCAGAGTGCTGTAGTACAGTCAATAAATGTCAGAATCCTGTAGTACAATGTCAGAATGTTGTAATACAGTCAATAAATGTCAGAATCCTGTTGTACAGTCAATAAATGTCAGAATCCTGTAGTACAATGTCAGAATGTTGTAATACAGTCAATAAATGTCAGAATCCTGTAGTACAGTCAATAAATGTCAGAATCCTGTAGTACAATGTCAAAATCCTGTAGTACAGTCAATAAATGTCAGAATCTTGTAGTACAGTCAATAAGTATTTAAAGTTCGGATTCTCTATCACAGACAATAAGTGTTGGGATTATCTAATACAGTCAGTAAGTGTTGGGATTATCTAATACAGTCAGTAAGTGATGGGATTCAGTATGTGTTGGGATTATCTAACACAGACAGTAAGTGTTGGGATTCAGTACGTGTTGGGATTCAGTACGTGTTGGGATTCAGTAAGTGTTGGGATTATCTAACACAGACAGTCAGTGTTGGGATTCAGTAAGTGATGGGATTATCTAATACAGTCAGTAAGTGATGGGATTCAATATTTGTTGGGATTATCTAACACAGACAGTCAGTGATGGGATTCAGTAAGTGATGGGATTCAATATTTGTTGGGATTGTCTAATACAGTCAGTAAGTGATGGGATTCAGTAAGTGTTGGGATTTAGTAAGTGATGGGATTTAGTAAGTGTTGGGATTATCTAACACAGTAAGTGATGGGATTATCTAATACAGTCAGTAAGTGATGGGATTCAGTAAGTGATGGGATTCAGTAAGTGATGGGATTCAGTAAGTGATGGAATTCAGTATGTGTTGGGATTATCTAATACAGTCAGTAAGTGTTGGGATTCAGTAAGTGATGGGATTCAGTAAGTGATGGGATTCAGTATATGTTGGGATTATCTAATACAGTCAGTAAGTGTTGGGATTCAGTATGTGTTGGGATTCAGTAAGTGATGGGATTCAGTATATGTTGGGATTATCTAATACAGTCAGTAAGTGTTGGGATGCAGTACGTGTTGAGATTCAGGATGTGTTGGGATTATCTAACACAGTAAGTGATGGGATTCAGTACGTGTTGGGATTATCTAACACCATTAGTGTCGGGATTCTCTTACATAGTCAGTAACAAGATTCAGTTTCTCTAAGACATCAAGTGTCAGATTGTTTTAGCGCTGAGCTTGGTTTATTTTGTAGCACTGTCATTGAACTGTGTTAAGATTTTGTGTTTAGTGGAAGAAAACCTGTGCATTAAAGATGTATACTGTTGTCATAAACTTGTACTGTTGTCATAAACTTTTGAAAGATTGCTACTGACAAAGAAGATTCAAATATGAAGAGTTACATGTTAAAAAAAACCCAAAGTATGGAAATCCTCAGAGATACCATGTAAATGTATTTATCTTAATTGTTAGAGATTGACAAACAAAAGCTGCTCAACTCTATTTAATTAATAGTAATGTACTTTTTTACACATGGAATGTATTGCAATATTTGTAGTCATAAATTTTGTGCAGAAATTTGTTCCAGCGTATTAAAAGTATATTTTAGACACATGGTGGCAATCAAGGAAATCTGCATAATGTTGATTGAACGGAAATTATTTTGTGGAATTATGATTCCATGGAAAAGAGTACAATGAGAAGTAATATGATATAATATACTCCCTGTAGTACTCACTGTGTATTTTTATGTTTGCTTTTGTTTCGACAGCTGTGTGCATGGAGGCTATTGGGGAAGCCAAGGTGGAGTGGATGACATCCAGTGACATTCAAGCATCAGATGAAGAGGTGTTCAACTACACCACAGTCCTCCCCATTAAAGGTAAAACCTCAACTACACTACAGTCCTCCTCATCAAAGGTAAAACCTCAACTACACTACACTCCTCCCCATCAAAGGTAACATCTCAACTACACTACACTCCTCCCCATCAAAGATAAAACCTCAATTACACTACTCCTCCCCATCAAAGATAAAACCTCAATTACACTACACTCCTCCCCATCAAAGATAAAACCTCAATTACACTACACTCCTCCCCATCAAAAGTAAAACCTCAACTACACTACACTCCTCCCCATCAAAGGTAAAACCTCAACTACACTACACTCCTCCCCATCAAAGGTAAAACCTCAACTACACCACAGTCCTCCCCATCAAAGGTAAAACCTCAACTACACTACCAGTGTTTTCGTTAGGAACCAGCCGCCGGCCGAATTGACCGCCTCAGACAACAAAGTTGCCGGTTCAAATCGTGTTTGAAAAAAAAATTATTGCATCTATTTTTTTAACTTGAAGTTAATTATTATTCTCATCGAAATAACCAGTACTTATTAGTTAAAAATAGACTGTGTTTACTAGTTAAATATAGACGGTGCATATCACTTCCTCGTTGTTGAAAGCGGTACGTATCGTGGATTTTCATTGGTTGCGAATATCGTGTATAATCTATGAAGGATTTTCATTGGCTGTAAATTCCGAGTCGATGTTGAGTTTTGAATGAACGGGAATCTTCCCAAATGTACCACGCTGACCCACAACACTGATAAAAAACTTAAAAGATGAACATGAAGAACTGGTGATGAAAAGAACAGTTAAAGACTATTTTCAAATCCAAAGCAAGCAAACAAAGCGATCTAAAGGTTAAAAATAAAACATATTTTAAACCTCAGGATGGGCCAGAATACAGGATTTTGCGTTCCTGATTTTCAAAATTTTCTGGGACTTAATTGATCATGATTCATTTTTATTTGAAAACAAACTTTTTGTTATAGATCTGAATTTGAATGCTGACGACTGAATGTCATATTTTATGCACTTTGCTGAAATACCTGAAAAAAAAGATATAATTTCATATATTTTAAACAATAAATTTACCCTCAGAATGCAGGATTTTGCGTCCTGATTTTCAAAATTTTCCCCAGACCCCCCCCCCCTCCAAATTTTTTGGGCCTCTTCAAATCCTTTATAGGCCTCTTCAATGAAAAGGAAGTGAAAACCCTGCACTACACTCCTCCCCATCAAAGGTAAAACCTCAACTACACTACAGTCCTCCCCATCAAAATGTAAGCTCTCAACTTCACAACATTCCTCTCATCAGATAAAAATGTAGAACTTCAACTGCTGATGAGTCTAGTGAGAGTGAAACTTACAATAGTTGAATTTTAATTCAATCCATAAATGCTAAGACATATGTTTGATTTATACATTAACTTGTCAAATTCAAAATCAAAAGTGTCCCTCCATTTCACCAAGTTTGGGTAGTGTTTCAATATTGTTTAATTTACCAGGGATACAAACTTAGCTGTGTATTGCCTCATTTCATCTATATAAAAAACAAAAGAAAGGAGGAATTGTTGTTTTAGTTTTGGGATGATCCTATTCAATTTCAAATTAGATTAACATTTCTCCATTCAAGGATCATATTTTCAAGTGACGTTTTACTTTCCAGGAGAAGACAAGGAGACACAGGGTGCTACGTTGCATGAAGGTTCGCACTACTTTCCATTCGAGTTCACGCTACCATTAAATCTTCCATCGTCTTTCAAGGGTAAACATGGCCGCTTGCGGTATTTTGTTAGGATGACCATTTGTACCTCTGGTGGGCCTCATCCGTCACGGACGAGTAAATTTGGAGTTCAAGGGTCACTTGATCTAACAGCAGAGCCAAATGCTACGGTATGTAATCACACTCCCATAGTAATGTGTAAATGCTCCACTCCCATAGTAACGTGTAAATGCTCCACTCCCATAGTAACATGTAAATGCTCGGCTCCCATAGTAACGTGTAAATGCTCCACTCCCATAGTAACGTGTAAATGCTCGGCTCCCATAGTAACGTGTAAATGCTCCACTCCCATAGTAACGTGTAAATGCTCGGCTCCCATAGTAACGTGTAAATGCTCCACTCCCATAGTAACGTGTAAATGCTCGGCTCCCATAGTAACGTGTAAATGCTCCACTCCCATAGTAACGTGTAAATGCTCGGCTCCCATAGTAACGTGTAAATGCTCCACTCCCATAGTAACGTGTAAATGCTCGGCTCCCATAGTAACGTGTAAATGCTCCGCTCCCATAGTAACGTGTAAATGCTCGGCTCCCATAGTAACATGTAAATGCTCCACTCCCATAGTAACGTGTAAATGCTCGGCTCCCATAGTAACATGTAAATGCTCCACTCCCATAGTAACGTGTAAATACTCCACTCCCATAGTAACGTGTAAATGCTCCACTCCCATAGTAACGTGTAAATGATTTAGATTTTGAATGGCTATTGTATCTCTATAGCAATGTGTGTAATGGTATATAGATTTTAACATAGTTATTACATTATCCTGGTAGTATTTGTCAGGCTCCCTCAGATTCTACGTGCCTTAATATAGTCTCTTGTTGTTCAATGTGAATTCTCATTCAAGGGTTGTAACATACTGTAGAATTGTAGTATACACTCATTGAGAGGAGAGTAACAAAAATTTTACTGGATGAAAAGATTTGTGGTTATAACGAACTGTTTTCCACTGGTCTAGGAGGTTCGCTATGATATTGTTTATATATAAATACATATATGTATTGTCTATGTTTCTATGGTTACAGCTGTCCGTGGAAAACGACACGTTTGAACCCCTGGGGTCATTGTGCTGTATATCTGGAACAGTGACGGCCAAGCTCCACCTAGAGAAAAAAGGCTACACAGTCAAAGAGTCCGTTCCAGTGTGTGCCGAAATCAAAAACCTCAGTAGTCGCAGGATTAGCGCAACCTCGGTGTCATTAATACAGGTAGATTGTTAATTATTTACAGGTAGATTGTTAATTATTTACAGGTGGATTGTTAATTATATACAGGTGGATTGTTAATTATTTACAGGTAGATTGTTGATTATTTACAGGTAGATTATTAATTATGTACAGGTAGTCAATTTGTTAAGATAAAGATACTTTTGTATGTGTAGCATTCATGTGTGTACTCCACAGTAAAGATAAATTATTGCTTCAATAAACCATCTAAATTACTCAGGACATGTAAACTAAACTGGTTATGAATGCATGTTTGATTCATTATAAAAGATTTAAGAGCAGGAAGTCTTACCTCTGTCCAAGAAAATCATCTATTGTCCTTATTTGAACCCAGTCAACATTTCTTTGATTAAGAAATAAATTTCAGTTTTGAAAATATGTGAGGGTATGAATTGCGACTTCACATCAGCAATTGTGTTGGTGCTTCATGAAAAGTATGCTCAGGTGTGAATCATTACAGTTTTATGTATTTTCAAAACTGAAATTGACTTTGTACATTTTCATTTCTGCGGGAATTTCCAGTCGATTATATAATGCACTAATTTATGAAAATTCAAACGCTCATATTGTTCACAAACTCAGCACATTCACAAGGAAATGGCTACATTGACCATTTGCAATTGGAAATACATATGTTTATTTGTGAAATTCATATTACATGAGGTCATCCTTTCAAAATTCTTGATTTGTTGTAATGTGACTAACTCATCTAAATCTGTCCTATTCATTATTTTGACGTGAGTTTTTCTTTATGTTGTTTATCCTTTTGAAACTGAATATCACATCGCTCAATTTCATGGTAACGAAATTATGATGAAGTTTTGTTAGTGACCATCAATTTATTGAATTTATTTCATAAGATATTTACTTCCTGACAGATGACGAAAATTACTTTAGATATGTTACGCTAGGTCCTCGGGTTTTGAATATAACCGCACATGTTACTGAAACTCTGTATGCCTGGTTCAATATATATTTGTCACTCAATTCTATCCTGTTAAATTTTTTAGGTAAATCAAATTTATAAGGAATTTGTTTAGGACTAATTCGACAGATTTTTAAATCAAAAAGCTACAAATATGTAGGATTTTAACTTTTACGTGTACATTTTATCAAAAATATTGTCTGTTTTATACTCTTAGACACGTATTTCAGTTTTGTAATTTTCAACAGAAATAGTAGAGATTAAAGGGACTGATTCATGATTTTCCCTAAAATTTTGTTTTTCACTTTTGATGATCAGAATGTAATGTCTAATGTTTTTGAAAGATTTCACATCAAAAAAAGAAGGTTATACATTATCACAGAAGCTAATTTTAGAGAGTTCATTTTTTGTTTTGTAAACAAAGATTGCGGCATGTTATATTGTTTATGAAATGTTCTAAAGAAAATGGTTATTGATCTAAGTTTATTATATCTTTCACATTTCAAGCATTCTTCAGGTAAAATGTGTCATCTAAAAGTTAAAATTTGTGACTATCCAAAATTAAGATGCTTTATATTACAACATTAATATTTCACTGGTTTGTTTGTATATACATAAAAAGACTCGAGTCTTTGTTTACATAACACAGATTTAAGGGCTAAGATATTGCTTTTATTCTTGCATTCAGAAGGTCAAAATGTTGGCTGTCAACATTAAATGAGCTATATTTTTAATGTTTCACATAAAAAATGAAAAATATTTTGTTCTAAAACCGTGAACCAGTCCCTTTAAGAGCTAATTTAAGTGCTGTATTCCTAGCTTACCACCTATTAATGCCGGTGTTTTATTTAAAAAAAACAATCTATGTTAATCATAAATTTGGTGTGCAAATTTCTGAATCTATAATTTTAAAAGAATGATCTATAATCCCAAGTTTTTGATGTTCCACATTTAAGCAAGATATTGCAATTTATGTGTCCGGCTGTTCTTTCTACATGATGAAATTTTAAGAAGTGCAAGTGCAATGGGGTCATTATTTTTAATCTACTAGTGATATATTCATATCTGTATATTAATTGTTAAAAAAATAGATATGCATGTGCGGTACATGTATTTATAAATATGCCTGTGCGGTACATGTATTTATAGATATGCATGTGCGGTACATGTATTTATAGATATGGTTGAATTGTGTTGACACCAAAGGACAAAGTAAATTTTAAGTGCAAAAAGGTCATGTTTACATGTACTGGATTTGAATTAATAAATTTCACACCCTAGTATCTGCTGGCAGCAATTGAAATGATAAGTCTTGTTACAGCAAATGAACATATATAAAGGATGTTCAAATCGATGTTAATATTTTTAAAGAGGTTGTTGACTTTAGGTGGTACTGAAATATCTTGGCAGTGTTTTATCAGAGATGCTCAGAGTTATTTTATAAACACCAGCTTGACACATTAATTAGCACCTAGTTTGAGCTGTCATGTTTGTAAGGTATTGTTTGTTCAAGTTAAGAATGCTTTGTGAACAACATTGTATTCATATAAACTGAAAATATAAGCATTTCAGAAAGAGAAAAAATGATTTGGCCTCTTAATTTGTAAGTTGTAATCTGAAGGCTTTCAACTTGAATTAAATGTAGTAATTGAACTCTGATGAAATATTGTGCTCTGTTGAAATATAATTTACTTAGGTCATGTTGTTCTCCTGCTTGACTTATTGACTTTGAAGGTTTCCGAGACTGTGTGATGGACACTGACTGACTGTTATACATGTGTAAGCTGTTCTCATTGAACACACCTACATGCTGCTTTTCTAGTGTGGGTTTCTTGAGTAGATGATAAATCAATTATCTGTGTGTTATTGTAATGTTTATCAGTGTGGAGATTGGGTAGCTTGTTCACTCTATTGTGAAAGAAACTAAGAAATGGACATAAGAGCGTAAATTTTGTATTTCAGAACGTAACCTACTACTCGTACAGAGGGCGATTTTCTGAGACCACGAAACTCGTGACAATACATAAAGGAGGGGTGGGGCCACGGGGGAAACAGACCTGGCAAAAAGAGTTACTGAGTATCCCAACCACCCCTCCCTCTCACCTCCACGGCTGTAAAATCATAGATATACAGTACTGTATCGAGGTAAGGCTGCAAAATCATAGATATACAATCCTTTATCGAGGTAAGGATGTAAAATCTGATATACAGTACTGTATCGAGGTAAGGATGTAAAATAGTTATACAGTACTGTATCGAAGTAAGGCTGTAAAATCAGATATACAATCCTTTATCAAGGTAAGGCTGTAAAATCATAGATAAACAGTACTGTATCGAGGTAAGGCTGTAAAATCATAGATATACAGTACTGTATCGAGGTAAGGCTGTAAAATCATAGATAAACAGTACTGTATCGAGGTAAGGCTGTAAAATCATAGATAAACAGTACTGTATCGAGGTAAGGCTGTAAAATCATAGATATACAATCCTTTATCGAGGTAAGGCTGTAAATAGTTCTAGAGTACTGTATAGAAGTAAAGAGGGCTGTAAGATATTTATACAGTACGTGCTGTATAGAGATAGGTATATAGTACTGTATCGAGGTAAGGAAGACTGTAAACTGTAGATATACAGCACAATATCCTGCGATAGTAACTGACAGGATGATTTGATTGTAAACATTATAAAAAAAATTCAAGTACTTGCCTCTTCTAAAAGATGTTATCTGTCAATAAAACTCAGATTTGTAAGCTGATGATATGATACCTCCCAAGAAACTTGATATCACACATAAAACGCATATTACATCCTCTACTGGTTAATAAACCAACATCAAAGGAAAAATGGTGGCCAAATTAGCAGCTTAATTTAGAAGTTACAAAAGGTGGAAATTTGGAGAGAGAGTATCTATCTTTGTGGGATATTGAGCTTATCATCAGGAAATTCCTGCATGAATTGGGAGAGTTAACATGCAATAATATGGATATATGAAGGATTGTGAATTATAAGCATTCAATGCTGTAAAGAAACAAGGTCTCTATCTAGTGGCACATGTAACTACAGTAAAACCACAAACAAGCAAGGTCTCTATCTAGTGGCACATGTAACTACGGTAAAACCACAGACAAGCAAGGTCTCTATCTAGTGGCACATGTAACTACGGTAAAACCACAGACAAGCAAGGTCTCTATCTAGTGGCACATGTAACTACGGTAAAACCACAGACAAGCAAGGTCTCTATCTAGTGGCACATGTAACTACGGTAAAACCACAGACAAGCAAGGTCTCTATCTAGTGGCACATGTAACTACGGTAAAACCACAGACAAGCAAGGTCTCTATCTAGTGGCACATGTAACTACGGTAAAACCACAGACAAGCAAGGTCTCTATCTAGTGGCACATGTAACTACGGTAAAACCACAGACAAGCAAGGTCTCTATCTAGTGGCACATGTAACTACGGTAAAACCACAGACAAGCAAGGTCTCTATCTAGTGGCACATGTAACTACGGTAAAACCACAGACAAGCAAGGTCTCTATCTAGTGGCACATGTAACTACGGTAAAACCACAGACAAGCAAGGTCTCTATCTAGTGGCACATGTAACTACGGTAAAACCACAGACAAGCAAGGTCTCTATCTAGTGGCACATGTAACTACAGTAAAACCACAGACAAGCAAGGTCTCTATCTAGTGGCACATGTAACTACGGTAAAACCACAGACAAGCAAGGTCTCTATCTAGTGGCACATGTAACTACAGTAAAACCACAGACAAGCAAGGTCTCTATCTAGTGGCACATGTAACTACGGTAAAACCACAGACAAGCAAGGTCTCTATCTAGTGGCACATGTAACTACAGTAAAACCACAGACAAGCAGTCTTCCATTACCACGAGAAAATAAAAAAAATTCAATGTCAAGAAACTTTTGTGATGGGTTTATCATTCAGATGAAAATTAACAGTTGTTAATTGTTAGAAGGCAACAATTTTATACTGGAATAATGTGCATGAATTTGTAGCTTGCAATTCAACTTGACTGAGAATAGGATGCTGTTTCAAGGGGGAGAACTCTTGAAGGTTTATTCTCTAAATTTTTGCTTTCGATGATGTTACTTGCACAGATCATTATTATTAGGTTCTATGATTTGATGCGTGTATAAAGTTTCTAATGTTTTTCATTCTCAGCTGGCCATCAAGCCCTCCGGCTTTGGTAAGAAGGTGAAAATCCCGGTGGACATCATTATTGGCACGGTTCCCACAGCTAAGCCACAGTCCCAGAAAACTTCCTATCACCCTCTCCCGTCCATTGTCAAAGACGACGTGATTCCGTTCCCGTTCTTCGAGCTCGGGAGCAGTCCTAGTCAACACATGCTTCCTACAGCTCCTCCATGGGAAGAGGATGAGGACATTCCATGAGCCTCGGTAAATATGGGGACTTAAAAAGTAAAATATGGGGACCTTGGTAAACACAGGGACCTCAGTATGTTAATGTAAAGATCTATCAGGACTGCTGAATCCTGTAAAAACTTAGTTATGCTTTGTAATTTTTATACTTTTTTCTTGGGGAGTGGGGGGTTGTTGGGTGTGATTAAATACCACTAATATTACATGGATATGTATCTTGAAAGTGATAGTAAATGGAGTAGGGCAAGTCTAAAATGGAGTAATTTTTTAATGCATTGGGGTAAAATAGTACATTTGTATGGGATTCAAAGAGCCTCTTTATTTCTTGTCAAAATAACTTTTGTAATGTTCCAGGCATGTGCTTATTTGCTCTTGTGACCCTGATATATGACCTTGATGGTTGGGTTTTTTTTGTACCTGATCCATACCCACAATCTCCATCCCACAGCTTGAATTAATCCGTAATTTGACGTGGTGTACATTGATTAGGTTGTCCTTCTGAATAAGTAAATGTGATCTTGTACAGAATAAGTAAATGTGATCATGTACAGAATAAGTAAACATCATCATGTACAGAATAAGTAAATGTCATGTACAGAATAAGTAAACATCATCATGTACAGAATAAGTAAATGTCATGTACAGAATAAGTAAACATCATCATGTACAGAATAAGTAAACATCATCATGTACAGAATAAATAAATGTCATGTACAGAATAAGTAAACATCATCATGTACAGACTAAGTAAACGTCATCATGTACAGAATAAGTAAACATCATCATGTACAGAATAAGTAAACGTCATCATGTACAGAATAAGTAAACTCATCATGTACAGAATAAGTAAACGTCATCATGTACAGAATAAGTAAACGTCATCATGTACAGAATAAGTAAACTCATCATGTACAGAATAAGTAAACTCATCATGTACAGAATAAGTAAACGTCATCATGTACAGAATAAGTAAACATCATCATGTACAGAATAAGTAAACTCATCATGTACAGAATAAGTAAACATCATCATGTACAGAATAAGTAAACTCATCATGTACAGAATAAGTAAACTCATCATGTACAGAATAAGTAAACATCATCATGTACAGAATAAGTAAACTCATCATGTACAGAATAAGTAAACTCATCATGTAGTATGAAGGTTTTGGATTAGAATAGTTGATTTATGTGTCTTCTTACAGGTGTATACCTGTGTTTTCCAGGGATGCTGGAATTATTTGCAACATTTGGTGAAATGAAGATAATCATCAGTTTTAAGTGTGTCTACAGTTACTATGGAAACCTCAGGAGATCTAAAGATTTCGGGACCAGCATTAATACGAGTAGTTCTGATGCCATATTGACAAAAATACCCCACATTTTTGTGAAAAATAGAATATTGAAGTCTATTTGTAGATTTTTTGCAATATTGTGAGCATAGATCTGAAACACGTGTAATATTAACTGTATATGAGATCTGAAACACGTGTAATATTAACTGTATATGAGATCTGAAACACGTGTAATATTAACTGTATATGAGATCTGCGTTTTTCTTTGTTTTCTATTGTTATTGATATGTTAGTTCAAAACATTCTCTTTTAGCTCAATCCCTTGACCTTTGATTTTTATGTTTTTTCCTTATTTGAAAAGTTATTTGACTTGTGAGTTTATTATTCCACATCTTCATTTTAATGATTTTGTGAAGAACTTGGATCACACGTCACTTTTGTAATAATTTTCAGCAATATGTTTTCTCTGGTTTAGTTCTGTGTATCCACTAATATCTCTGTTATTTAAGGTGTGGCTATAACATGCTCATTTAGTTCCTAGAAAGTTTGATCTAATATTACCAGGAAGGAACTGTGCTATTTTTAATGTTTCCTGTATTTTGAGTGATAAGATGTGTTGAGAATATTTTTTTTAAACACATTTTACTAACAACATATGCAACTGACACCAAAGAGTTATATGGCTTTCAATTTGTGTAAATCTTGTACATATAAGAAAACATTTTATTTTTTAAAATACATGAGAGGTGGAATTGCGATGTTTCATTAAAGGTATGCTGACATGAAGTGTTGCAGTTCATACCCTCATGTATTTTCAAAAATGAAATTTATTTCTTATATGTGCATTCTATTTTCAATCTTAGACCATTGAAATAGATGAACTATATTTATCAAGATTCATATGTGCATTGTTTACAACTGTAATGCATTCTGGAAGAAGTAGCTATCATTACCAAAAGATATCAAAGGCATTAGAAATGTAAATATATCATGATAAAGGGGGGGGGGGGTAGATTCTTTTGCATGAAAAGTCTTCTTTTTGTGAAATAAAGGAATTTTTTATTACAAATTTGAATAAGAAAACTTTAAAAGGACCATATATTGCATATCCCTTCTCCAAATAAAAATAGAGGCATGCACACTAAAATGAAAATGGATAGCCCCACATGAACAAATGAAGGAATACCTATGGAGAAAATGTGACATTGTAGAAAAATATTTTTCTTAAGATGTAGAAAGACTTGAGGTCTAGTCGATGTGAATTTTGCATGTGCCACATTACGGAGAAAAACATTATTTTATAGAGTGGGTTGTGACTTCTTAGTTTCCGTTTGTTCACCCAATCTTAATTTACTTGTTTTATAATATTTTATTCATGAAAAATCTAGTTAAAGAGAAAAAAAAAATATTTAGTTAGTTGTACCTATATTATTTGTATTTATGCATCATCAAGTGCTAAGGGCAGGTAACTCTAATGTTTGTATTTGTTGTGCTTATTTTTGTTTTAAAGCAGTAGATTGTAGTTTAAAACCATGTATGTGTTCATTTAAAAAAATATTACAGCTCAGTTCAAGAATTCTCAGAATGTGATGACAATTTCTTATGCAAATTATTATACTGTTCTGTTTACAAAAAGTTGATTTGTTTGATTACGGGAGCAGGGGCACTGTGAGTGTTTTTCATTTGCAAAGGAATTCTTTGTATTCAAAGAAGAGAATTTTTCTTTGCCTTGTCTCTTATTTATATGGACAAAATCTGTTTCAACACTTTAAGCAATTCTTACGAATCCGAGTTAACGAGCAATTGTTTTAAAATGATGCGATGTATCCAAGTTAATGAGTATTTGTTTTTTTAAATGACATGATGTATTCAAAGTTTAACCTTTACAGTAAATAGCTAGGAAGTATACATGTATTGTGTACTTCTATTTCCAACTTCACTCTTGTACACCAATAGCTTTATTTCATGATAACAATTTTTACTAACTTTATATATGCTAAATCTATTCTCTTTCTGTATCACTTACTATATATAGATTTTAAGTTTACACGGTGTGTCACAGGGTATTATGTCCGTGCAGTGCATATTTTACATTGATGTACAAACCTGTCCCAACTTTTTTGGAAAAGTATGCAAATATTTTTTGGCCACCCTCCTCCATATTTGGAGGTTGGCGTGGATGAAGACAACCAGCATTATAAATGACCAACCAATGTGTGAAAACCAAAACAGCGATCTGTGATTAGTCTCTATCTATAGCGATGTGTAGCTGTGTCACTCAGATATGAAGGATGTGTAATTGATTGAATACCTGGCAGAATTAACTCTTCTTTTCAATGAATATTTGAGTACACAGATGTCTAAGAATTCTGATGATGGAATTGGACCTGCAATACAGAGTCAGACTTACATGATATGCCGTATTTCTGAGTAGAATTGCAATATTGATGAAGTTTAAGGAATGCAAGTCATTTCTGTTTGTTGTGTATCATTTTTCTGACCATAGTCATGTATTTCTGTCTTTCCCTCTTTCTGACATTTATTCAAGCATTGAATGATTATTTTTTTTAACATCTATTGTAATAATAAGCCGGAACTTTGCGGATACATATGTATACATTTAATGTGAAGGTGTTACGACAATTTTGTGAAAAAATAATCATTTAATGCTTACATATGATTTATATTTTCTTTTGGTTATTTGAAATTAACACTTACTCTGTATAAATGTGAAATTAACAGTTCAGCAACAGCTAGGTTTATCCGCTCAATACCGGCTTTGACTGGTTCTATAACACAAAGAGTTCTGCACAGTGTCAAGTCCTGATTTTCTCTGGCAGGGTTGGAAACTAGAATACTCTCGGATTTATTTTGGAATATGACAAAAGATTTCGATGTACTTCCATGAAGAAAATTAAGTGAAATGTAATTATATTACAGTAAAAGTTATTCAGGGTTGATCTTGTAATGACAATTTCGTTTCCTTAACGAGATGTCATTCAGGTTTTTGTTTACAAGTGCTTATTTTGTATTTTTTTATGGTTTACTTTCAGAATGAGTAAAAACTCTTTACTTTGTTTGACTGTATGTACAGTGTATGTATGTAATTTACATGTGTGCACACACATGGGAATATGTTACAATTGTTAATGAAATCATAATTAAAGGTTGATTGCAATGATTGGAGCGATGCTTTTTTTATACTTATATGCCCCCCCCCCCCCCCCCCCCCATCTTGCACATGTCAGTGGATTTGAGTGCATGTGTGTAACGCAGAGCTTGTAGAAACTCTACCTGACACATTATTTGCTGGATTGATTTGAAACGTCACAGATGGCTATGTTATCAAGAAAGGAAAATGCTTGTAGACACTATACAGGCCATATTGTTTAACTTTAAGTAGCTTTGCTGTCGAGAGAGGAAAAACCTATTGAATTTGGGGGTCAAAGTTCAAGGTCACTACGAACTTGTGGACACACTACAGGCCACATTTTCCCCCTGATTAATTTAATACTTCACATGTAGCATTTTTATTTAGAGGAAGAGCACTGTGGATTTTGAGATTTCAAGGTCACTACAGGAGTTGGTAGATAAAGCTTGCAGACACTCGCATTGGGAGGATATGGCCTGTCTCGCGGAACTCTTGTTCATTAAGTTTAACTGTTACAGTTGGTACACAGGCACTACTAAACGGAGTACTTTAGAGTACCCTGGTAAACTTTCATATTATAACACAATTTAATTGTTCATTGATACATGTATGTATACAGCTTAAATAAACATTTCTATGATATGATATTGCAATATTTGTTAAAAGTTATTTTTTATTTTAGCTATATTTGGACCAAAAGTTAAAGATGTATGACATGATTCCTATTATTATTATAATTAAAGTATTTAGAACGACTAAAGACATAAAGCAACGCATTACACCAGTAATTAATTTCATCTATAATTGATATTTAACTGGAATATGAATTCATTATATTTGATTTTCTTGTTATCTTTCCTTTTCGTTTGTTTGATTTCTTTTATAAGGTAATTTCTGTATTTAACCCCCCTTTTTTGTCTGTTATTTAATTGTTTATTTATTTTATTTGCTTTTTAAAAAATAAAATAAAATATGATCTTGTAAATTTAGATCTTATGCGCTAGTATTTTTATGTAAAACGGTAGACTGTAACCTGAAAAAAAAAATAACTTGAAATATTATTTCCTAAAATAATGAAAACAAAACACACTATGTATATTCCATTTGTATATGAAATTCATTGGGTTAAGATAAAGTAAAACACTTGCAAAAAGCGATTTAATTATGAAATTTTACCAGTGTACTCTAACGTACCCTGTTTAGTAGGACCGGTAGGCACACTCTGAAATTTACTTTGAACTCGCAATGATTCGAAGTCACTAAAGGACGGAGTTACCTTGGTTAATAAATCTACACATGAATGTTTATTTGGTATTTCAAACTGAACAGTATTTGAATTTCCATTATAAAATGTATTCTATGCCAACAGGCAGTGCTGCGCACATATAGTTTTTCAAACTTGAAATGGAAAATATAGAGACGGCAGATATAGTTTTAATAGATGATGTCAAAGGTTGAGCAACTCGTAGTGAAACAGAAATATGATGAAGATAGCTTAATAAGTGTTTCAATCTTTTCTTATTTCGCAGTGTTATCTTATTTTAAAAAGTGATTCATGTAAATACACTGGATATTCATGTGTGTTAGAAATTAGCGAAAGGTGCGTACTAGGGAAGCGAATTGTATTAATTGAACTGGCGACCGCCACTTAATGTATATGATAGTCGCCACTTAATTTAACTGGCGACCACCACTTTAAAAAAAATATAATCTACTTAGTACTTAATAAATAGTTTAGAATTGAACACAGACACCAAGCTTCGTTTTTGAAAGTGAGTGGGGGTGGGGGCAGCTGCCGGAGAATTTGTCTTCTAGAATTGTTGACAAGCAAAAAGCAACCCAAGAGATTTTTTTTTCGCCCAAACTTCATATTCCTAAATTGGCCGCACCATTCCTCCTTCAATGTCGACTCATTCAAGGTAACATTCGTTCAATTTCTTTCTGCCACCAAAAGAGTGGGGCGGGGGTCAATCAGCCGAAATATCTTACTTTTCATGTGAAAATAAGTTAATTAGCATGTATAATCAACGTTGTCATAAAAGTGCAAGGGAGATGGGGGTGAGGGTATCCCCTGGTTCTACGAGCCTATTTAGCACTCATTAATATTTTCTCACGCGCCAATCTATCTGTCGACATTTGATATCACGACAACAATAATGCTCTTTAAAACTGCAAACGCACACGTACATGTATTACTAACTGGAGTAGAGGTTCCGAGAGTTATACTTCCTTCCATTTTCAGTGGCGGATTTAGAGGGGACGCAGACCCCCCCCCCCCCCCCCCCCCCCCCCCCCCCCCCCCCCCCCCTCTAAATTTTGCAAATTTAAGGTAAGTCGCGGTATCTTGTTTCGGAAAATGTACTAAAGAATAAAAGAAGCAATAATTTCTTCCACTCCCGGAGAAATGAATGACAAAATCTTTTGATTTCTTGAATGAATTTATTGGGAGAACTTAATTGCCCCCCCCCCCCCCCCAAAAAAAAACCCTTAAAATTTGGGTCATTTATTAATTTCACCTTATTAAAATGATAGAAAAAGTACAAATGACTAAATAGGAGAAACATTTCAAACCCCATAAAATCTGTAAAATCCAGGACCTTGCGGGGGCTTCGCCCCCTGGACCCCCACCAGGACTTCGCCCTGGACCCACTGCCTCATAAAGTGGCGCCTCCGTAACCGCAATTCCTGGATCCGCCCTTGATTTTGGAAGAGAGAGAAAGAAAAGAGAGAGAGAGAGACGTCTGATAAATTACAGATAAATGAAGTACATGTGATAGCCAGTTAGATTAATATATCTATTAATATCAAGTCTATACCCTGAACCTAACGGTTTCCATATATTTCATATAATCTAGCAATAAACCGGAGATGACCCATGCAGGACTTTGTTTCGTGTTTTAACATAAAACCATGGGAGAGGCTGAAATGGGCGATGCCTTTTGTCCAGTCTCATTCACTTATTTGATGAATGTACAGTGTATATACCCTAAAACTATTCCTGTTAGTTTAAAACAGAAAAATTATGAAGATCACGAAGGAAATATAGACAAATTCTGATTAAGTCGTAAGTTTAGTTTAGCCATTATAATTTACCTAAATACATGTATAATGTCTCAGGAAATTTATGCTGCGTTAGCCTCAACTGTCATACCCCTGTTTGTTAAAAATAAATCTACGTAGAGTGGTGCAGTGGTTTGAACGCTAGCCTCGTTACTTCAAGTCTTGAGTTCGAGTCCCGCTCAAGATGTATATAAAAAAAACAAGAACCCCCCCCCCCCCCAAAAAAAATCAACAACAACAACAAAAAACCGATAACCGCATGTTTTTCGCCATGTGCTGGATGTTGAAAACTCAGCATATGTTCAATTAGTGAGAGTCGCGCCACGCCCATAAATAAAATTTCATTGAATTCCAACGTTGATCAATGATCAATACAGTGCGTGTTTTATAGCGGCGGATCTCAGGGGGCGTTTATGGGAGCAACATTTCCCCTTTGGTTAAATTTTTTAGTTTAACAAAAAAGGTAATTTTTGGCCACGTATTTTAAAAGTTTTCATGCAATGCCCACCCCTGTCTTGGGTGGAAAAGTTCAATCTTGGGACATCCTTTCCCTTTGATTTTTTCTGGATCCGCCCCTGCTATATGTACGCACGTGCGAGATACTCAAAATGATTTTGGAAATAAATCCATGTAGTTTGTCAGTTGTGCTGATGTATAGATTTTGCGCAATGATCGTCCTTGCATGGAGTAAATCAGACAGATCCTGCAATACAATGACCGCAACACATGGAGCCAATAACCTGAAGTTATCTCATCAGAGGATACGGACATGTATTGTCCGGGTCTTTGTGAAAAACTTGACGTTTAGACTAACGCGGGCGGCGATATTTATAATCAGCCAGTTAATAAACTCCTCTAAATAAAATAATTTTATGGGGAAGAATATAAAATATCTCAATATGCAGATGACACCTCACTTGTTTTAGATGGGTCTCCCACTTCCATGGATGGTATTATTAGAGTCCTAGATTACTTTGCAATAATTTCAGGTCTAAAGATAAATTTTTCAAAGACAAAAATGATTTGGATAGGTAGCAAAAAATTTTCAAAGGACATTTTCCATCATACAAGGTGGAAATTTGATTGGAACAATAAAACATTTGATTTATTAGGAATAAAATTTAGTATCAATTTACAAGAAATGGTAGAACTGAATTATAAGACTAAACTGAAGGAAATAAAAAAAGTTATGATGCAGTGGAATAATAGAAGTCTTACTCCTTTAGGAAGGTTAACAGTAATAAAAACATTACTAATACCAAAATTAAATCATTTGATACTTACAATTCCAAATCCTAAAGATGAAACCATTTGTGTTTTTGAAAGTGATTTATATAACTTTCTTTGGAATAACAAAACTCATAAAGTAAAGAAAAATGTCATAATTCAAGAATATGCTAATGGGGGTATTAAAATGGTTGACTATAAAGAATTTATCACTGCTCTTAAAGCAACATGGATTCGACGTATTCTACATTCAAATGCAAAATGGACAAAACTACTGGGGGCAGAACTAATGACTTGTATAGAAAAGATATGGGTATTTGGAATAGATTTTATCAATAATTTAAGGGTAAAAATAACCAACAGTTTTTGGATAGATGTGTTTCAGAGCTGGTTAAATATAAATTCTGCAAAAGATAAAATCAACCCAGATTTTTATTGTGAACATATTTGTTATAATCCAAATATTACTATTGGTGGAAGATCAGTATTGTTTAAAAGTCTGCATGATTTAGGGATTATATTTATGATCTTCTTGATGAAAATAGTAACTTGTACAGCTTTGATTATGTACAAAATGTTTTGAAAGTTAAAATGAATTTTGTAGAATATGCAGGACTAAAGAAAGCAATCCAACAAAGACAAGTTCTTATACAAGACAATACAAGAACTACAAAACCACCTTTGCCTATTATTCCCTCTACTATTTCAATATATTTCAAAGATAAAAAAGGTTGTAAAGATATGTATAAGCAATTGATAAGCCATAAAGCAACCAAAATTAAATCTATATCAAAATGGGAAGAAACAGAAGAAGGTTTTTCAGAGCTAGAATGGAAAAATATATTTGAAAACTCAAGAATCTAAATTGCAATGGTTACAGTTTCAAATCTTACACAGAATATTTCCATGCAACTACTATTTACATAAACTTAGAATTGTTGATTCCCCAATTTGCACATTTTGCAAGAGGGATTTTGAAACTATTGATCACATATTTGTAGAATGTCCATGTGTGAAAGAGATCTGGTACGGAATTGAAGAATGGCTTTGCGAAAAACTGGACAGGCATATTAGTTTTGATAGACAAGCAATTCTTTTTTGGAAAATTTGCTAATAAGAATGTACACAAGGTGGAAAATTTGATAATTCTGACGATAAAGCAATATATTTATATTAGTAAATTCTCAAGTATAAGCAAATTAAGTATAGATGCATCCAAAAAAATTATCATTGATAGAATTACAGTTGAAAAACTGTTGTTGTTGAAAAACTGCAGGTATAGGGAGTTTGAGAGATACTGGCAAAATATTTATGATAAATTATGATTGTATTAAAAAAGTTTTTTTGTTTTTTGTTTGTTTGTTTGTTTTTTTAACCTAAGATTGTGTTCCATGCCCCCTTTGTTTTATATGTTTTCTTTCTTTCTCTCTCTCTTTCTCCTTCTTTATATTTATGAAATGTCTTTTGCATATGAATATTGATGATATTATTGTGTAGATTAAATTACATATATGTATATAATGTAAAAGTCAAATAAAATATCAAACAATAATAAAAAAAAAAAAAAAAAATAAATATTTTTTTTCTAATAATCTTGCACCAGTGAGACTTATGTAAAATCATGACCAAGTCAATGTAGTCAGGGGAAAAAAACAAAACAACAACAACAACAAAAAACTCAAACCCACCAACAGTTGCAAATTTATGCAATTTCTTTTTATAATTACAAAATATATGAAATGAAAATTGATAGCCTAATAGATCTAATATGTGTTGAAATTAATCGAGCAAAAATATACTATAGTTCTGGAAATGTGTTAAAATCATTTTCCGTTTCCTATTTTTTGTTTATCCATCCCATGTGTTAACCACTTGGACGGGTTGAATATTTTGTCGGGCCTCCCCACCCCCACCCCTTTTTGAACGAAATTCAAGTAACCCGAATAAATTCGGCACGGGTTAACTAAACAAAACAAAAAATCAATAACAATTTTCGCCAAAATATAAAACTGGTTTTCGTCTTGGATGTAGAAGTATTGTTTAAAAGTTAGTGCATTCGGAACTATTGTAGTGTTTAATACAAAAATCTACACGGAGTGTATTGAATCGTTTACACGGGAAAGAAGGGAGGTGCCGGCTAGTTTCTAGTTTTGCTTTACAATTAGCGCAGAACGGACGGCCCAGCCCGGACTTTATTCATCAACATGGATAGAGCACCGATCGGTTTTGAATTACAAGAGGCCGAGAGTAAAGGTACACAGGTTATGCCGCTAACTTTTTTTTAGTATCTCTGGAAATTGTGAACTTTTGTAAATGATTATTTATATCTTATACTAGGCCCTAGATATGTACAGTGCGTGTTGACAGTGTTCTGTGTGCAGTTTGGTGGGGCATCTGTATTGCGAAATATAGAAGCTATAGAACTGAAAGTATACTCCCGTCAACGTAACATACTACAGAGAATTCCGATTGTTAATTTATGTTATGATATATATGTCATTTTTTACCAGCTTCGTGTGACCACCAGACCATGCACTATATATAGAGCAATACAATGACTATTGAGCAATGCTCAAAATCTTACGAGTGCTGTCAAATGAGAAGTAAAACCAGGCCAGGTTGTTTTAAAATCGAAAACTGTTTATGTTAATTACCAGAAGAATACTTTTTTGTTTCAATTGAAATTTGCAGACAATAGAATATGTCTTTGTTGAAAGTTGGATCTCTCTCTCTCTCTCTCTCTCTCTCTCTCTCTCTCTCTCTCTCTCTAGATAGATAGATAGATAGATAGATAGATAGATGGATGTATCACCAATTATTCTTTGCTCAGTTGATGAAATGTTTTTGCAAAGATGAGATCAAAAGAGTTTAATATCTGATATCAAACTTAAATTCACATACTTTTTATCAAGACCTCCCCTTCCTCTCAAAAGTTGAAATGATGAATGTTGGTAATATTTTTGATAATAAATTTTACGATATATGCTGTATATGTTTTAACAATAGTCATCATTTATAGTACCTTAAAGTATTTTGAACATCAATCCAACACTGAAAATGTTTATGTTCTTACAGGTTCTGAAATTGTTTTTTTTTTTTTTTTTTTTTACCAGTTTTACCAACAGAATAATCAGTGATATTTATAAAAATACAAACTGTTTTGTATTAAAACTTTCGGCGAAGACTTATTTCTAAAATTCTAAATGATGTTTTTGAATTTCCCAGATTTTACAAACAATTTTACCAACACTCTACACAAACCAACCCCTCATTCAAAGACAATTTGTCTCAGAACTTACACTAGACACATTAGTACGATTTAAGATGTGGGTTTATCAATGAGGAAATTATTTATTCAGGTGAGAGAAAATTGTATTAGCTCTTGATTTAGTAAATTATCTCTTCAATTTAGTTTTGTCATACAAGTAAAGAAAGCCAGTCTACAGTATGACTTTTTTTTGGGAAGGTGTGTGTGTGTGTGGGGGGGGGTTGAGCAGGGTTTTTGACTTGGTTATGATGCATGTGTGCTTTGTGCAATGTTTACACAACTCCTGTATAAATTGAGTTTAATTAGGAATGGACAGAATTTCGTATGAGTGCAAATAAGCGTACTGAATTATACACGGACTATGTGTACACAATCTACATTCTGTATATGTATGTCAGACAGTCCATTCCTCATGTATTATGTATGTGTACACTGTGTTCAGAGCCCTGGGGGTACAAATATGCCTCAAAATGTCAACACACTGGACATTGTGTTTATGATTGGACTGTGTGAGTTACTGGTCATTTATGGTTGTTGGGAAATATTTAGATAGACACCTGTTCAAGTGACAAGAAACTGAGTGGTGTGTTACAGATGAAGGCATACAATGCATGTACTGTATACAGTTATGTGTATATGTTATACAGTTCTTGATTGCATGCCACAACTGGTCAGCAGGTCAATATCAGTCTTGACCATGGTGACCTTAAGTTATACGATATTCCTATAATTTGCCTCCAACCTGTTCATCATGTACATGAGTGTACAGATTTCTCCAGTTTTTAGCAAAATATCTGAAAGGGCGTGATTTTTTATTACGATATTACTTCAACAATAACATATTGTATATGCTCCGATTATGAAAAAAAGATCGTATTATCCCAGTTAGACTTCAGAGTAGACAGTAGCCAACCTTCAACAATCTAAATCTGGGTGGTTAGTTTTGTGAAGGAATATTTGACACCCCCCCCCTCTTTCTCTCCTCCCTCTGATACCATGGAGTACAGATTGCTCATAATCCCCTATGTTTCCAGATAGAAAGGAAAACGACTCCCATTGGATTCCTGAAATAGGTTATGCATCGACTGATAATCTAAATGGTGAAAAATGGTATAATGCTTACGATCAATAATCAACAGTGATTGCTGCAGAGCACTTTGTTAGTGAGAGAATTCAATGACTCTATATTAAAGTGTTGCTATTACCATTGTATATGACAGAGCGAGTGTTCAACATGGATATTGACAATGTCGTTTCGCTATTTTGCCAATAATTGAGCGCTGTCACTGCTTGTCAATGCATTTAATATATAGGTGTTTATAGGTATCATAATGTAATGGTGATGTAACTATGAGGAACCAGAGTAACATGTTCACCCATTAAATTAATACCCCCCCCTCCCACCCCCCCCACCCCAAAAAAAACCCCAAGATGCTCGTCATGCAACTCCCTGTCCAATGTGGTATCACCCAGGGTATCACAAACACTGATGTGTGTTTGGAGATTTCCTCTTCTGTAGCATTGTCAGATAGAAGATGAGGTCAGCTGTGGGTTATCTGATGATCCCACGATGCTTCTGTAGTCAAGAGTGACAATCCACTTCTCGGCTGTTTTGAAGAGGAGAGAAGAGTCAAGGATTGATAATGGAACTTGTCAGTAGAAGATGTGCAGGATTAAGTTCTCCTGGCTGATCATGGCCACGGAAGTCGGATGTCATTGGTCTCCATGCAAGGAACCCTGACCACAGTCTCTGAGGAAGGAAAACTTGTGCCTTCCTTCATGGAATTAATTTGATTTGATTTATCCCAATACACCCCTCCCCCATCTGCCTTTTAGGATGAGCATTCTCAAGTGTGTATATATATATATTATATAATAGTAGTTTGGTGAATATGTTAATACAAGTATGAGGACAATGTAATTGGAAGAAAACATTTGATATCAGTATTTTATAATAACTCCCCTTCACTATTCAAAAGTTGTATAATAAAATGCAGGTCATGGATTATGGAGCAGTGGTACACAGAGAGAGAGAGAGAGAGAGAGAGAGAGAGAGAGAGCACATAAGCTGTTTGCTGTTAAAGTAATAAAACCTCACACTTTGTTTCATTGTAGGGGACCCTGCCTTGATCAATGTGACCCAGATTGATGTCAGCTATCCAGGGTATCCCCCTGAATCCAGGGCACAACCAGGTAGAGTTTTAGATAATTAGTTTCTGTCAATTAATTAATTTTTATTAAATAGTTCCCATGGTATAATTTCAATAGGATGCTTGTGTTACTTGGCTGCAATAGATTTTCTGTCTTCGGAGTCACTCATTTAGCTATAGAGGATTTACGGGTGATATTTGTAGGAGCACTCTTAAAAATGGGACAAATTATGAGACAAGACAAAATCTACATCCTCTCAGCTGTAGCATTTACAGTGCTGAGAAAATAATTCAAAAACATTAACAACGATATGCATCTAGTGGTGCAGACTGTTCAGAGAAAAGGGATAGTTAATACATTGACCTTGTGAAAGCTAATTTAATGCAAGGATACTGGATATTTCAGTGAGTTTTTAATGGCTTTAAATGTGACACTCGGTTCATTCATTTTAGCACTTGTACTGAAATTCAGCTCTAGCAATTCTCAGAACACCTTTATCATGACCAGGTGTATATACTTTTGAAAATGCTGTTATTAAGTTTGTCTATGGCACTGAAGTTAACATTAATACATGTAGTTTTGATACCCCCTGCAACGAAAGTTTGGGGGTGGTGGTGTTCTATTGGAATCACCTCATATGTCTGTCCATCCATAGACATAATTTGTCCACATATATATATATATATATATATATATATATATATATATATATATATATATATATATAACCGATGAACAGATTTGATTCAAACTTTGTGTATATCTTATATGAATAGTAAAGTTGGGCACTTGCTGTTTTCATTGAGACTTTTTAACATTGAAGGTAGTTATTGTAAAAAACTAATTATTTTTTTCTCCATTTTTATAGGTTTGTGTGTTATGTTGTCATTGCCTAGAGTATATCTTTAAAAAAAACCCACTTATTCTTTAATATGGTGCAAATTTGCAATTCCCCACCAACCAATGCGCCCTGTGGTGGGTTGTCTATATTCCTTTTAAATCTAATTGCCTTGCTAAGTAGCTCAGTATGTTAGCATGTCGACTGCTGAACTGTAGATTGCAGGTTCGAGTCCAGCAGGGGTACGTGTTTTAAATTATTTTTTATAGACTACTTTCTAAACCTGCATTTTTTGACTAAATAAAGTAAATCTGAAAGTTTCCAATTTCAAAATATTTTGTACATATCCTCCAGTTTTCATCCACATCAACTTTTTCTGGTGTAGCATTTCTCCTTAAGGGTATGGCACGGTGTCACAGTGTCTTAACATTACAAAGTCATATTATTGGAAGTGTTAGTGGTGACCATTGTCATTCCGAGTCCATAGCTACATTTAATCGAGTCCATAGCTACATCTAATCGTTCACTGTGTGCAATATAAGACATACATGTGAAACAGACACCCTTTTGTCATCTGGTAGGGTCTCATTGAGAAAAAAAAGAAGGAAGTAGCAATTTAATCCATGAGGCTGTGACAAGTGGATACTAGTGTACAAGGGGACCTGTACATCTTACAGATTACTAGTGTACAAGGGGACCTGTACATCTTACAGATTACTAGTGTACAAGGGTACCTGTATATCTTACAGATTACTAGTGTACAAGGGGACCTGTACATCTTACAGATTACTAGTGTACAAGGGGACCTGTATATCTTACAGATTACTAGTGTACAAGGGGACCTGTACATCTTACAGATTACTAGTGTACAAGGGGACCTGTACATCTTACAGATTACTAGTGTACAAGGGGACCAGTACATCTTACAGATTACTAGTGTACAAGGGGACCTGTACCTCTTACAGATTACTAGTGTACAAGGGGACCTGTATATCTTACAGATTACTAGTGTACAAGGGGACCTGTACATCTTACAGATTTTTAAACCTGGAACAAAACAGGATTGTTCACATTACAAGTATGAATTGCTTAGTATCACTTTACCACAGTGTGTGTCAGGCCTTGATGTCAGTATTACTATGTTAGTATATAGGTCCCTGGTATCACTTTACCGCAGTGTGTGTCAGGCCTTGATGTCAGTATTACTATGTTAGTATCTAGGTCCCTGGTATTACTTTACCACAGTGTGTGTCAGGCCTTGATGTCAGTATTACTATGTTAGTATATAGGTCCCTGGTATCACTTTACCACAGTGTGTGTCAGGCCTTGATGTCAGTATTTACTAAGGCAGAGCTTACAGTCATGAAATGTTTACTCAAAGTTTTCTGTAGAAAGCCTGAAGTTCTGGTTTAGGCACCCACATAGTTTGCATATGTTTGATATTTATTTCTTCATTCATTGAAATCTGTACATGTGTATGAATGACAGGGCACCTGCTACATTCCTGGGTCTGATGATAAAGCTGGAGGGGGGTGGGGGCGGCTTGATATGCTTCAGTAATCCCTATAGGTTCTATATATAGTTCTATCAGACATTATTTATTCAGTAGAGTATATAAACATAAGAAATGTGTATTTGTATACACAGGATTATGTATTAGCATTACAACTGAATGTGATAAACTAAGTACATGTGTATATTATTGCTGGGTGTGTCGTTGCAAGCCCTACATGTTTTCGATGAATTGATAGTCTTGCATTATATTTACATTTAATTGTTGTGGACAAATAGTATACATTCAAGTATTACAGTGCAGGCACAATTTTTTGTATCATGTATACACACAATGGCATGTATATGAGTAAAGAATAAAATGTGGATATTAGATTTCAAATGTGATTTGAGCAACTACATGCCTACTGAGAATATAAGTTTTTGACTTCGTTCCTTTGAGGAGGAGTCCGTTTGATTCAGAAATATGTGTAGTTTATGCTTGAAGCTACCTGAATAGCTCCTCACACTAATATTTATATTGTACACTGAAGTTCCGCATGGTAAATCATTGGGCGTGGGTTTTGATTTTGTTTGAGTAGACCATCTCCACACAAATTTATCCTTATCACTGTGGATTTATAAATTACACATGTAAGCTGTGACTCAGCCTTCCTGACATACAGGGTACCACTGCATATTATGTAAAAAGTGCTCCAGGAATTAAGTTTACACTCGGCTGAAGAGGAGATCTACATGCCATTTGTGTAAGATCACTAGAAGTATCTAGGATGGATGGACATTCAGGTGTGACAGGTAAATTGTGAGGAAGGTCAAGGCCACATATTATGGTCTAAAGGATTATATATTCTGTGTATATTCTGTAGATCAGGTGATTGATCAAGGTCAGTTGGTCTTCTTTGGTTATCATGGTACATGTTTGTATGTGTGATTATATTCTATATAGTTTTTGATATTTTGTGGTAGAGTACTACATGTTTATCATATGATATTGTTTTGTATCTGTGATTACTATATAGTGGTAAGTGTCTGTACAATTCTTCTTTATTTTTTGCCAGTCTAAGGTGGCACACATCACATGATGTGTTTTACAAATGTAGAAAATATTGTGGAGTTATAGGATTAGGTGGAGATGTACGCAGTAGTGATAGATGTAGGGAGTACTCAGTAGTGATAGATGTAGTGGGGGGGGGGGGGGGGGGTGAGAGATATGGAGGGAGAGGGTAGGCAGAGATGAAGGGAGGGAGTGGTGAGAGATGTAGGGAGGGGGAAGTGAGAGAGATGTAGGGAGGGGGTAAAGAGAGATGAAGGGAGGGAGTGGTGAGAGATGTAGGGAGGGGGTAAAGAGAGATGTAGGGAGGGGGTAGTGAGAGAGATGTAGGGAGGAGGTAGTGAGAGAGATGTAGGGAGGGGGTAATGAGAGAGATGTAGGGAGGGGGTAGTGAGAGAGATGTAGGGAGGGGGTAAAGAGAGATGTAGGGAGGGGGTAGTGAGAGAGATGTAGGGAGGGGGTAGTGAGAGAGGTGTAGGGAGGGGGTAGTGAGAGAGATGTAGGGAGGGGGTAGTGAGAGAGGTATAGGGAGGGGGTAGTGAGAGAGGTATAGGGAGGGGGTAGTAAGAGAGATGTAGGGAGGGGGTAGTGAGAGAGATGTAGGGAGGGGGTAATGAGAGAGATGTAGGGAGGGGGTAGTGAGAGAGATGTAGGGAGGGGGTAGTAAGAGAGATGTAGGGAGGGGGTAGTGAGAGAGATGTTGGGAGGGGGTAGTGAGAGAGATGTAGGGAGGGGGTAGTGAGAGAGATGTTGGGAGGGGGTAGTGAGAGAGATGTAGGGAGGGGGTAAAGAGAGATGTAGGGAGGGTGTAGTGAGAGAGAGTTGGGAGGGGGTAGTGAGAGAGATGTAGGGAGGGGGTAAAGAGAGATGTAGGGATGGGGTAGTGAGGGAGATGTAGGGAGGGGGTAGTGTCAGAGAGAAATGAAGAAGGGGGGGGGGGGTGGAGTAGGCAGAGATGAAGGCAGTGGGGTGTGAACAGAAATCAGATATATACACAATATGGTCATTGAGGTGCTAAATGAATTTCTACTTGTGATACAAAAGATGCTTGTGATTGAATGAGATAATGCATGCAGATCTCCCTTATCTTGCAGTCTTGTGTATGTATATTAAAAAATTAGAATAAGGTGGGATTTACTAGGTGTACATGTTTTGACCATGGCTGTAGATGAGTCTACAGTTATGCCGTACAGTTGTTTAATGTCAGTGGAACTCCAGCACTTTAGCAGACATTGTTGACATTAATTCATTAAGTCAGCATCTGACTTCATCATGTTCATGGATTGAGGCAATTTCAATATAGAAACAGCAGGACAGAGATTAAAATGAGTGATGTATTGAAAGCTCAACCACACTGCATTAGACAGAATTCAATATGTGACTGTTATTGTAAAAGTTTATGCGAAAGTGTTTTGGTGACAAATATCTACTTAGAAATATCTTATCTCAAAACTGAAATAGTCAGGTAGCCAGGTAATTCTACACAGTTTACATACAGCAAGGATATCTCAGAAAATTGACTGTGAAAGTTGATCCAAGCGATGTTTTGCCATGGTGATAATAGAGACTAAGGATGATGTTCTGAAATCTGATTCTGTGTGTTACCAGTACATCTGATTGAATTCTGATACAAGGCATTAACAAAGGGAATTATAGGTATAACTGTAGAAATGAACTCGGGAGTTCACAATGCAAGTAAGTGTGGGTTAAAGCTACTGATATACTTTGCTTTGATTGATAAGAAAAATAAATTCACATGAGTAATGTTGCCCTTTTATGATTTTTTTTGGTGATTTGATTAACTTGTTTTCTTATTTTAAATAAAATGTTATCAAAGTAAAAAAAAAAATTATCTATCAAAGTAGTACAGAATTTGTAGACAGCTGTACAGATTTGTGAATATTTGCCTTTGCTGGCTTGCAACATGCATCTAATACACATTTAATGCAAAACAGGACATTGTATGGAGCTATATTGAAGGAGGCTATACACTTAATTCACACACCAGATACATTTTGTAAATATACACATTATACAGGAAACATTATCTCTAAGTTAGTACTTCCTGAACGGATATCATAGTTTGCTGTGTTAAGAAGCACTGCATAAAGGGGGATAACTCTGAAACTCAAAAGTCATCAGAATCCAAATAGTAAGACACTTTGGAGTATTGAGAGATACATCATGATAATATGTTCTTTAGGCAATCAATGCTTATTCAGTTATTGTATTCCGGGTTGGATAATTAGTTTGTATTTTATCTATGGGAATATTGTTGCTCTCTAATACTGACTGCATGGTCTGATAGCATGCAGAACTCCTGCAGTACAAATTGGCTCATATACATTCAGAGTTGATATCTTTTCTTCAACGTTATAGATAATGGTGTGAGTAAAAATTAACAAAATGATTCTTCACTGTCTGCTACAAGAATGTGTACATGTTGCAGTAGAGAAGTTAGATTACAGTGGTTTTGTCCGCATATTTTCCATTGGTAGTGAATGTATTGATTAGAATGATTGCATGCAAATTAATTTATTGAATGATGTTTGTTGTGTTTTGTAGAAGTGGCACCAGGTGGGCCCGAGCCCCATGTGTATCCCACATTGCCTGATCAAAACCCCACCCCCATAGGGTTTGAAGGTCAAGGTGAGATCAATGGCCTGCTTTAATTGTGAATAAATGTGTTCTCACAATGGTGTAAGTTTTATGATTGGGTTATAACTGTTCAAATTTCATAAACCCACACTTAAACATTTTCACTTGCAGAGTAATGTATTTTATGATTTGTGAACATATTACTTCTGACCTGGAGGTTATAAAACTTACTCTACTCTAGTGTTGAAAAATCGGGAAATTTTCATAATTGATAATCGGTCATAATCGAAAGCACTGTTTCGATCAATGATCGATATAATTGGTATTTACATGTAGTTAATAATGTTTATTATTTTTGGAGTTGTTTCTATTTAGTTTTATGGGTATGTGCAGTATACACACTACACTGGAGCTGCATGGTGTCACTGAATTCCTGTATACTCTGACTCTCCCCCGCACATATGTCTCGATATAAAAGTGGGAGTAACAGTCAGATGAATCTCGGATTAGATTTTAATTAGTGTACAGGCGACAATCGATTGTGAAAAGTAGAATCGATAATTGGAATCGAAGAGCCAAAAATGATCGACAATCGATTGTCTGCAACAATCGTTTCATCACTACTGTACTCATACTCAAACTCACTGACCGCCATTTTTGTTTTGAGTATAACTTTGAGCAAGCTTTGAAACATTCTCGAAAATTTTGAGCATGTACTCCATTTGAGTGTGAGAATGATTTTATAAAAGTTTTACAACTTTCACTTTTGAGTATGAGTACGATTTAGAGAACATAGTTTGAGTCTGAAAACGTGTTCAAAAAAGTTTTTTAACCTCCAGGCCTGGAAGGTATTTTGAGTTGTGTCAGCAGTCAAATGTAGATAAGTGGAGTATAATTATGTTGTAGTTCAAGAAGAGTTAAAAGAACAGCAAGGAGAGGATAACTCTGTGACAGTTAACATGGATTCTCCTCAGGTAATTGGAACTTTCAGTATTTTACGGATTTGTGTGTATTATTCCCCCCGAATTTTTAATGATATTTATACAATTTAAGTTTTTGCAAATTAATGAACAATTAACACACAGCTTCCTGCTAGATAGAAACCCCAGCAACATTAAATGCACTCAGTATGCAGTTGGGACCCTATATGATCCATTTTATAAGTTTTAACATCCCCTGATTAACAACAAATTAAAAAAAGTACGACGGATATACTAAAGAATGAAGATGTCGACCTGATGTACCGACATAATTAGAAATTTGTTATTGAGTGTTCATGTTTTTAATTTACACGCCATTCAGGTTGAAAGGGAAGATGAGGAGGTACGTTTTACACAAGACAGTATCGCCATTTCTATAGTTTATATGTATATGATATTCAGTGTTTTGCATGAATTCATTCAGCATGGATACAGGGGTGTATAATGTTAAAACTTTTTTATATTTACTTCAGCATAAATACTGAATGAAAAATGGCCTTTTTAAAAACTCGTTAAATATATTACTTCAACAGTAACATACATAGTGTTTTTTGCTATTTGTTAGCTGGCAGTTTGAACTTTTTGTATCATTTATCATACATATTCTTCACTTTGTCATGAGATACTTCAGAATATGAATTATTGTGAGGGTTAAGAAAAAAACAATTCAATGGTCAAATCATTAGTTTGAAACCTGCATTAATATTGTGTTATGAACACTCAGTATGTCTTTTGCCTACACCCTGCACTCTAAAGGAGGAAGCTTTAGTCCACGTGTAAATGTCAGCTACAATGTTTGACTGTCTCTCCCTGTCTGTGATAGCCGCTGCTATTGAACCGCTTAATAAAAGCTTCTGTCCTGATTAGTCAGATAAAAAAAGAAGCCTTGTGGGATTTTACTTAGAAGAGCTGTCATGCAGGATTTCTTACACATCATCTCTGTGCATGGTGAGCAGCAGTAATCATGACGTTTGTGGGGAAGACATTGGACAGTTGGGATTGGATAATCTGATTGGATAGTCTGATTGGATAATCTGATTGGATAATCTGATTGAGAGATGACACTTTTCTGTTTGTTGTGTATTTGGGATTAGTGTGAATTCTTTTTGCTTGTTGTTTTAATAGTTGAATGTTTACATTCACTGAACCTTCTCTCTTTTATTTCTCTTGAAATTGACAGTACTTTCATCCTTAGCTCTTGAAATTGACAGTACTTTCATCCTTAGCTCTTGATTTCAACCTAAGCAATGAATACATGTTTGTTGCAAACTAGTTCGATCAGGTTTCTTAGTACTGCCTGTCCTCATAATCATTACCAAATATGGAGCATCATCAAGGTCAAAGGTTATATTTGCGGTACTGAATGGGTCAACGATATGGTATTTTAGTACTTAAATATAGTTTATATTTTAAAAAAAAAATTACATTAAAAATATGAATATAAACAATAAAATGTCTTTCTTTGTTGTTTCATCTGGTGACAAAGATAGTAGTCACTGCAAAAAAAAAAAAGAAAAAAAAAAAGAAGAATATTTTGCGCCACGGTACCCACTAGTGCTGGTTATGATTTTTTTTCTGTAATGCTAGCTATACCTTTGTCACCCAATAAAACAACAAATAATTATAGGTTATAGACTTTGTATGGGAAAATATGACGACCGAGTTTTTGGCGCGTAGATGGACCGAGCTTGCGAGGTCCGTCTGCGACAAAAAACGAGGTCGTCATATTTCCCATACAAAGTCAATAACCTTTTTATTATATACTTTCAATTTCATTTAGAAAGTAACAATAATTTTATTTTTAACAATAACTTTATCGGTTTAACTGAGTAAAAGATGAAAAACACGAAAAATTTGAAAATTAACGGCGTAGAAATTTGATTGTGACGTAATGTTTGCGGGCCGGAATGTTTCCGGGCATATATCGTGCTATACCTTTGTCACCCAAGAAAACAACAAATAAAGCATTGTATTGTTTAATTGATGGACAGTAAAATGATGGTACATTAGAGTATGTATAATTTTGTGGATCCATTGTATTATACCCATTTTGAAATTCGACTCTCAGCAAGTATGTAGAATTCAAAATAGTGAGAAAGTGAGAAGTGATTTAAGGCACTCGTACATGAAATAGTTAACGAATGAATTCTTACTGTACATATATATTGTATTTAATTGTTGCTAAAAATGTCTTCAAGGGAGACAATTCCAAGTCCATGTGTAGACAGACCTTAATCAATATATGTATTGTTTATAAGTACTAAACTTAATGATATTATTTTTTTTAAAAAAGGTAGGCCTTAGTTAAAAAGAAATCCCCCAAACCCTCTTCGCTAGCCAAGCTGGGTTCGGTCCATTCCGCTCGATCCCATAAGTTTATGAGGAGTGGAGTGGACTGAAGACCTTGGGCTCACGAAGATGCCCTAAAACAGGTATTCTCCACCTAGAGTATAGCTTTGGTGAAAAGTCAATACCTGGTTATTTACTAATCCATCTGATTTTTATCTACAGGACATCACAAAAGACACTGCCAGCTTACTGGCAGAGGAAGATATGGTAAAGAGCAAACCTACCATTTCATCACTTTGAGTCATGTTTGTACAGTCAAATTGGAAAAGATAATCAAAAATAAATAAATAGATTCAAGGTATTAAAAAAAAATAAAAGATCACAGCATTAGATTTCTTTATAGGGTAAATTTCATGGCTCAGATCAGATGCAAATCTAGAAAATTATTTGAAATTGCCTTTGATTTTAGATACCAGATAATATTTAAAAAGTAAATACATAATTTTTTTTTTAATTTTGACTGTACAATCTGCATACTGGTTATAGTTATAAATATTTTAGCAAAATAAGTCCTATGCCCACATGAAAATTGCTTTTTCTTTGTGTCAAAATTCTGCCAATACAGTTGCTGTTTTAATATGGAAGTGTCAGAATTTTTTTTGTTTAGCATAAGCTTTTACTCACACACCCTGTTGAGCTTGCATGTAAATGTATTCAACCTGATTAGTGCCCTGAACACTCATCATGATATTTGTTAATTGTAAACAAATTTTCCCTTGAGCTTACAATTTTGGGACTTTGCATTCATATCATTTTCTTGAACACGCTACAGATATCATAATGCAGCTGTATGTAATCAACCATGAGGACACCTTAACAAAAATAACACAGATCTCATAATGACCACCCTCCATTGAATCCAAAATGGAAAAACACATGTCAGTGTCAACATCCTGAAGGATGTGCACATATAACATACATCGTGTGTAAAGGCTTAACATTAATGACAAGTTCACCTTCTTTGACCTTTCGATACATATACAATGTACTACTTATTCGAAATATGTGTGGCGTCGGACAATAGGGATGAGCTGTTCAGTTTGTCTTTGAGATAAATGCTAAAGTTTTGTATATAGACATACTGTTCATGCACTTATTTTAGCGGATTCAAATATTAGCGCCTTTAGCAGTGTAGCAAGAGGTCTACTGTACCGCTGCAGCCAAACTATGAAATTCTCAATTTTTCCATTATCATACATAGATGAGGCATTAAATCATGACTACGCCAAATAGTGCATCGGTTTTGACTGCACCAAATAGTGCATCGGTTCTGACTGCGCCAAATAGTGCATTGGTTCTGACTACGCCAAATAGTGCATTGGTAATGGTTCTGACTGCACCAAATAGTGCATCGGTTCTGACTGCACCAAATAGTGCATTGGTAACGGTTCTGACTACGCCAAATAGTGCATCGGTTCTGACTGCACCAAATAGTGCATTGGTAACGGTTCTGACTACGCCAAATAGTGCATCGGTTCTGACTACGCCAAATAGCGCATCGGTTCAGACTTAGCCAAATAGTGCATCGGTTCTGACTGCCGCAAATAGTGCATCGGTTCTGATTGCGCTAAATAGTGCATTGGTTCTGACTGCACCAAAGTTTAGATATGCTTAAAGAAGTTCACATACTATAGTAGATGTAAAAAGAAGAAATTCAAATTGTATAATCTAATGAATATATGTTAAGAATAATTATTGAAGATATATATAAATATTATTTTACCTCTTCAAAATAACTCCAAGGAGGAGTTATTGGGTTAATTAGGGTGGGTGGGGGGTATAAATTGTATTATGTATCTTGAGAATTCTATTCAGCCATTTTCAATCATACACATGAAATGATCTGTTTTGTTGTTGTTTTTTTTTACCTGTTTATGTATTTTTTAACTGTTATATCTGTCAGATGGGATGTTAAAGGGTGTCCCCTGTCAAGGACCACAACCCCCTTAGCACATAAAAGACCATTTTCCTGATTTTTGAAAAAGAGTAGGCTCACTGGGGGCCATCAGGGAAACTCAAACACTCACAAACATATTTCAATTAGTTAACTGCCATGAAATGGCTGAAGTATTTCCAAAATGGCATAAAACTGCAATCAATCAATCAATCAATCAATCAACTAATCAATCAATCAATCAGATATTTCTTGTAGTGTGAAATGCTTCACAGTCAGAAGATAAGACACAAAGAAAACAATCTTCATTGTCCACGATATATTAAAATCAACATTGTTATTTCAAGTATGTCAAAAGAGAATGAAGTTTAGCACTCAATATAACTGTGAAGATATGAATGGATTTGGGATTCTGTACAATTTGGGACTGGAAGGGAGGATGGGGTGTTATTTCTCTGTTGACAAATTTAATGGTGAAATATCAATGTTCCCACCCCTGCGATAATCTTCATTTTATTTTACTAACAGGCAGCAGGTGCAGCATTATATAAAATCCAGTGCATGAAAAGCATTAAATCACCAACCAATCAATGTAACCCTTACCATAACTAATATTGTCTTCACAATGTCGTATTGAATCTAGGAAGGCGGTGAAATTGTGGAGAAGGAGGAGGCGATGTCATTGATTGACAAATATGCTCAGCAGGTTATTGGTCCTTCACATCTCTAGGTGTTGTTTGCATGTGTCTGTCACTCAGCAGTAGGCTGTGGTCTTTGTCTGTGTGCTTGTCTGTAGGTGATGTCATTTATTTGCATTGGAGCAGTGGAGGGTAAGGGGGAATACATTATGATTATTATACGCGTATGTGCTCGAGGTTTCATTCGATATTTAGGTACAGTATATTTATGATGGTACAATATGTGATTACTGCAGTCTTGATGCATTTCAGCATGCGTGTAGCGTAGTCTAGAACAAAATAATTTACGAAGTAGAACAGTTTGTACAGAGGTGTGAAATGTATTGTTGAATGTTGTCATTACACTAGTACAGATTATATTACAGGTTTATGGTATGTGTGTTACACAGTACATTAACTGTATGCCTAGAATTAATCATACTGAACCAGATGTTCAGGGAAGCTTATTTATGAATTAAGTTAATCTAAGATGTCTTCAGTGTGCCTTGGCTGTTGTTATGTTATTCTTATTGTCAATAAACAACCAGGTTGTAAGTGAATTGGGGGAAAATGTGTGATTCCGGAGAGTGAGGTTTGGGGTGTATACTTACATGTATGGAGATACACGTACCTCCATGATTCCATCATGGCAGTTGTGACATCTGATTGGCTGACACATTTCAACTTCGTTGTAACAGGTACATACATGCCCAGTCACCCAAATTTTAATTTTTTTCTAATGGAAGCAAAGACATATTGTTTCTCTCTATAGAGATCAGCCTATGGCTAGCATTGTGTCTGACAAGGTTGCTAACTTTTGTTTCTCTCTATAGAGATCAGCCTATGGCTAGCATTGTGTCTGACAAGGTTGCTAACTTTTGTTTCTCTCTATAGAGATCAGTCTAAGGCTAGCATTGTGTCTGACAAGGTTGCTAACTTTTGTTTCAGTCTGTAGAGATCAGCCTATGGCTAGCATTGTGTCTGACAAGGTTGCTAACTTTTGTTTCTCGCTATAGAGATCAGTCTAAGGCTAGCATTGTGTCTGACAAGGTTGCTAACTTTTGTTTCTCTCTATAGAGATCAGTCTAAGGCTAGCATTGTGTCTGACAAGGTTGCTAACTTTTGTTTCAGTCTGTAGAGATCAGCCTATGGCTAGCATTGTGTCTGACAAGGTTGCTAACTTTTGTTTCTCGCTATAGAGATCAGTCTAAGGCTAGCATTGTGTCTGACATTTTTAGGTTGCTAACTATTTCTTTGTTAATTTATATTCATCCCAAAAAGCGTCTTTGAATGTGATTGTGAAGATAAATCTGATGTGACTAGTTAACAAGGATGAAAACTGTAGGAGCCTATACTCTGTGACAGGCAAGCTCTCCAACAAATAGTGTACATAGACTGATCTGTAAAGTTGTTAAATACTTGTATATTTGTAATAAAAAAAACCCTCTGTTTTTTTATTTAAAGCCCGAATACCCCCCCCCCCCCCCAACCCACCCCCGTCTTTCCCAAATAATTGTCCTTTAGTGTATTTGATTAGATGAATATGTCAATACGATGTCGAAAACTCTGACATTATGGTTGAGATCTCTGTACATGTACTACTCGGGTGAGTGTCGTGATCATTATGGTTGAGATCTATATCTGTACTACTCGGGTGAGTGTCGTGATCATTATGGTTGAGATCTATATCTGTACTACTCGGGTGAGTGTCGTGATCATTATGGTTGAGATTTATATCTCTGTACTATCTCGGGTGAGTGTCGTGATCATTATGGTTGAGATCTATATCTGTACTACTCGGGTGAGTGACGTGATCATTATGGTTGAGATCTATATCTGTACTACTCGGGTGAGTGTCGTGATCATTATGGTTGAGATCTATATCTGTACTACTCGGGTGAGTGTCGTGATCATTATGGTTGAGATCTATATCTGTACTACTCGGGTGAGTGTCGTGATCATTATGGTTGAGATCTATATCTGTACTACTCGGGTGAGTGTCGTGATCATTATGGTTGAGATTTATATCTCTGTACATGTACTACCTCGGGTGAGTGTCGTGATCATTATGGTTGAGATTTATATCTCTGTACATGTACTACCTCGGGTGAGTGTCGTGATCATTATGGTTGAGATTTATATCTCTGTACATGTACTACCTCGGGTGAGTGTCGTGATCATTATGGTTGAGATCTGTATCTCTGTACTACCTCGGGCGAGTGTCGTGACCAGCAGGCCTTTTATTTTAGGAACATACTACTCAGGAAGTACACTTCAGTCTGGAATTACAATGCTTCCTTTTCTCATAACGTTAGTGAGTCACAAAACCAGTAGGTTACCGCTGCCCTATAACACTGAGTCCCGGGCACCAGTTCTCTTATCATATACATATTAACTTTCTTAGTAGTTTTTTTATTGCAAGCTCTGTGATTATAGCTTCATTAATATTATAATTAAATTATTAATTATTATTGTTAATTAATATCGATACCACACTGCATCTGTCAATCACTTTATAAGTTACACGCTGCATCTATTGGGTCCAGTTTCCCTTATATAAATGTGTGTGTTGACTGTACATCATGATGATTGAGCTGGTTATAGTTAGTCATAAGTGGTGTTTAGATGTAGCTGACCATATTTATTACACCAGGGGCGATCAGGAGCAAAATGCTGATTTAATGAAGGATGTGAAGTTTGTTGTTTGTCCACTGAGGCAAGTAAAGAGTTTGGTATGTTCTGGTTGGGTAAACAGAATTTGACAATTTCTTCAATGTATAGGGGGGAAAAATGACTGGCATTTGTATAGGATTTTGATGAAAAATGTTTACTACTGTTGATGGTGTTGTAAATTCACATAAAATTGGAGTGAATTAATGTGAAAAATTATCCACATAGTCATCCAATGAAAACATCTTTACTACAAGATGATTTTCAGAAAACTTTCATGTGAGGGAAAAAATCTGAATTTAGTTACATCAGTAAGACAAAAATTATTTGTCAGTTAATCAGAAACGATGAGTACTGTGGACATTTCGGATGAAATCCGGTTGGTCAATGGTTACCACTCCATGGATCGGTCTGGATTAGACAAGGAGCAACAGCAAGTAAGGGCAGACAACTCTGTTTCTTTTTCTTCTTCAATGGAATGTGGAATGATTTGAACATTCGAAGGCTGATGGAAAATGCTGAAGTTTTACTTCTTGAAATATCTTTATTTCTTGTTTGAGATCTTTAGATTTTGAGATTGTGACAGATTTCCAGGGATTGACACCAATATCAGTAAGATAGACTTTTGGTTCAGTAATGGAAGTTTTTAACTGTCTTAGTGTCTGAATTATTGACCCCTGGTTGCCATGAGCAGCTGATTAAGTAACGTTATGATAAATGGAATGGAAGGGGGGGGGGGTTCACTCCTACTGGGAGAGGAATTTAAAAATATGCAGATGACAATCAAATCCTACTTTACTGTTAGGCATTTGTTGTGGTGAAAAAAGTCTTATTATAACTCAGAATTCTTAAAATTTACAAGGCCAGTTTTATTAGCTAAGAGCAAGATGGCTAGTGTTTAGTGTCAAACCCTGTCTGCACATATCTCATGGCACTGCATGGCCAGAACATTAAAGCTGTGTGTGGGCTTTACTTGTCACAAATATTTGTGGATGAATAGCAGCAGCATTTTCTCATCATATGATTTTTGTTTCATTCATAACTTATTTCAGTCTTATTTCTCTCATAGTTAATCCATAATTGTGTCAAGGTTGGCAGGTGTATATGGTTTTGGTGCTTAATGTTTACGGAGTGTGTACTGAGATAAAATGTTTACTGAGTGTGTAATGAGATATGATGTTTACTGAGTGTGTAATGAGATAAAATGTTTACTGAGTGTGTATTGAGATATGATGTTTACTGAGTGTGTAATGAGATAAAATGTTTACTGAGTGTGTAATGAGATAAAATGCTTACTGAGTGTGTACTAGGGATAAAATGTTTACTGAGTGTGTAATGAGATAAAATGTTTACTGAGTGTGTATTGAGATATGATGTTTACTGAGTGTGTAATGAGATAAAATGTTTACTGAGTGTGTAATGAGATAAAATGCTTACTGAGTGTGTACTAGGGATAAAATGTTTACTGAGTGTGTAATGAGATAAAATTCTTACTGAGTGTGTACTAGAATAAAATGTTTACTGAGTGTGTAATGAGATAAAATGTTTACTGAGTGTGTAATGGTGATGAGATGTTTACTGAGTGTGTATTGGGGTAATGATGAAATGCTGACATACCTTTGTATTTAACTTACTAATGGTTACTGCATGCAGTATTATTTGATTACTCTATTCTACATTATGTATGTAATCTTATGCATGCTTAAAGGTACAAAGTGTTTCTTTTTCATTATGTGAAAATTTCCTGCATAATTATCTAGCTCTTGAGAAAAAACCATTGTGCTAGAGCTAGAGAGCTACAGTCCTACAGACCGTGTAATGATGTATGTGATGACCTGCTGCACAGGTTGATAGTAGTAATTCTCTTGTGGTAATTGTGATATTTGTCAGCTGACTTGGGTATGAAATGGTGACTTTCCAATATGAGGATGTATTGCAGTCAAACCTTAGTATCTCAAACTCCATGAGGCTGATAAAAATCTTTTTGAGATACCCAAGGGTTCAAGATATTGAGGTTAAAATACATAAAGCGAATTCGAATGTAGGGCCAGGAACTTCCAATTCACTTTGACACATCCGTGGCATTTAAGATATCGATGTTCGAGATGTGGAAGTTTAACTGTATTGTCGTATGCAGTTTTAAATTCATGCTGGTTATTTTCCTGAACTCACTGTTGTCCATTCAATATAAAAATCGCTTGGCTAGGTTATACAGTAGTAAAGGTGCCTCACGTGAATTTCGTGAACGTAGGGAACATTAGGCAGTGTATATTCACTGTTGGTTTGAATTTGTGGTTTGATCTACAGTGAAAATAGCATTTTGAAGTAGTCGTTCATTAAATAATCTAATTTCCAATCAATTAAAAAACTGGAAGGGAGAGTATTATAAGATTTTTGAACATTAAGGGGGTTGCTACATGTGCTCTGTGTTTATTTCAGTCTGTGCTTCATTTATTTCCCAGTCATCAATATGCATGATGAATGTATCTGACATTATGATAAAACAAATATTTATTGATTTAGCATATATGGTAATTATACAAAGTATATGAATACATTGCATGTAACCGTTTAATCATGGACTATAGAGAACATTGTTCTTAATTTGAAATATTCGCACAAAATATTCTAATAATAATATATGTGGTGTGTTAGATTGTTAATTTAATCTTTTTTTGACCAATTGTGAACAGGCATATTTTTTAACCTACAATTCGTTTAGAAAACTGCTGATATATTTTTAAGTTATATGACCTGATCATTGTCTTAGTTTGGAAATGATT